>NC_134546.1:24839545-25142575 GCF_050624435.1 Tenrec ecaudatus | reverse complement strand
GATTCTACACCCAAGCTACATCAGAGTCAAACTTCTAGAAACTAGCAACAGCAAAAAGTCTTTAAAACACTGAGTGAGAAATGATCCCTCACCTATAAGGAGAAAGCAATTTGTATAATAACAGCTATCTCTTCAAAACCATGGAAACCAAGAAGATGTAGCATGATGCTTTTCAAGTATCCAGATAAAAGAACTCTTAAGGGATGAAAAAGGAAATTAAGACAGTATAAAATGATTTAAAACTAAGAGAATGTGGTGCTGGAGACTTAAAAAAAAGACTTAAATGAAGCACTGGGGAGGCAGGCAGGGGATGGAGGGGAAAATGAGGAGCTGATACCACAGGCTCAAGTAGAAAGAAAATGTTTTGAAAATGATGTATGTATGTATTGTGAAAGGAGCTGTATGAGCCCCAATGACATGATTTTTACAAAAAAGAAAGGAAAAAGGAAGGACCCTTGGAACACCAGGAAGGAAATTAGATTAAAGTAAGTAAAAATATGAGTAAAAATAACAATTCTTCCTTTTCCTCTTAAATTTTCTAAAGTATTTGATTAGTTGAATGAAACAAAAGTGGAGTCAATAGTTACAGCAGCTATATTAAAGCAGGGAAGGATTTAGAGGCTGACTGAGAAACAGAACATTAAACTGCTCACCAGCAAGTTCAACTTGAAAATGACGAACATTCAAACAAGACCATGGTGGACAAGAAGCCTTACGTGTACCCCACCTGAATTTATAGACAACCTCCAATATAGACTTGACATATTGAACATTAATGACCAAAGACCAGGTGAGCTTTGGGAGGACATCATGAACATTACACGTGAAGCAAGCAAACGGTCATTTAAAAGGAACAAAAGAAAGAAAAATGGATCTCAGAAGAGACTCTGAAATTTGTTCTTGGACACAGAAAATCTAAAGCAAGTGGAAGAATGATGAAATTTGTTATAAGGAAATGTGTAAACGCCTAGAGCTTTAAAACAGAAGAGAATAACACAATTGGCATTTATCAAACTGAAAGACTGAAGAAAAAATCAAGTCTATAGTTTTAATATTAAAAGATATATGAACAAAATATTGAATGATGCAGGAAGTATAAAAAATGGTGGAATGAATGCACTGCACCACAAACTATCTGCTGATATTCAACTATTTCAGGAGGTAGCATATACTTTAAAAATAAAACAAACAAAAACTGATGATATTGAAGGAAGTAGTCTATTTCCTTCAAGGCATTGGCAAAAAATAAGGTTCTAAGAATTCACCGCATAACAATTAAATGCTTCAGCAAATGGACACAGTACTGGACACACTCACTCATCTATGCCAAAAATTTGTTTAACCAAATGGAAGAGAGCCATATTTGAGCTCATTCCAAAGAAATGTGATCCAACAGAATGCAGAGATTATAGAATAAAATCAGTAATATCATAAGCAAAAAGAGTTTTGCAAATCATTACAAGATGCTGACAGCAGTGCATCTAGAAGAGAGTTCCAGGATGTAAGCCCGAGTCAGAAGAGGACTAGGAACAAGGAATACCGTCGCAAATATCAGATGGATCTTGGCTAAAAGCAAATAACACTAGAAATAGGCTTCCTTATCCATTGACTATGTAAAGGCTTTCAACTCTATGGATAATAATAAATTATAGGTAACATTGCAAAGAATGAAGATTCCAGAGTGTGTAATTGTACTCCTGTACAGCCTGTCCATGGACCAAGGATCAATAATTAAAATTAAATTGTCTAAAATCAGGAAAAGTGTATGTGAGGCTTATTCTTTTCACCATGTTGTTCCAATCTGTCTGGTGACCAAATAACCTGAGAAGATGGACATTACGAAGAAGAATGTGGCATCAGGATTGGAGGAAGGTGTGGTTAACTAGTAATATGCAAACAACACAAGCTGTAGATCAGACTACTACCTTCAGTATGGGTTATCCTTCATGTAAAGAAAACAAAATCCCCTGGACCAATTTTTTTTTAAAAACGTACATACGATTTTTTAAAACTTCCCCTGATACCCAACAAAAATTCCATTCTTTCTAGAATTCCATAGCTGGCTCAGAGCAAAATTGAGATTAAACAGAATCACAGCGCCAAATCTTGGTAATGACAGTGACCACGACCGTCAGAACCCTTACCTAGAGGACCTTCCTGAACTGGCAGTGATCAAACAATGAAAACCAAGGGGCTCGTACTTCAATTCAATTCTGTCACTGAATCCCATGGTTATAAAGAATGAGACTGACCAAAAACACACACACAGTTACAGGAAAATAAATAAATAAATGTTGGGGGGAGGGGATAAAGGAGAGCTGCTATCAAGGAGTTCAAGAAGAAAGAAAATGTTTTGAAACAGATTGTGGTAGCAATGGAACAATCCTACTTGACGTCATTGACATAAGGGATGTTATGGTTTCTGTAAAATGATTCTTTTTAATTTTAAGATGAAAAAAAGGGAAAGAATGAACCTGAGCCTATCAGGAAGATAGTGGTAAATTATTCTTTAAAACATGAATTAATTGTAGGCTACCTTTATAAAAGTACCTCATCCAGTATACTAAATGGTACCTCATTGCCCAGAAAAGTTATTATATTTCCCCAAAGTGGGCAATTTATTCTTTTCTAACCAGTTATATCAAGTCAAATTAGAAACAGAATATAACTTCATAGATATTTAAAATAGGCCAAGTCAGTCTGATAAAAGCCAGCTGAGTAATTTATAGAGATTTTATAATATTCTGGTGATATCCCATCGAGAGAAGTTAAACTGCCATTTGGAGAGTAATTTTCATTCTATATAAAGATATCTGTAGAGTCCTTCCTTGTCACTTCCCTACATGTGGGGGTGGGAGGGGGAGAGGGGGAGGTGTGTCTGAACAAATAATAGCTGCCCAGATTGAACAGAAATTTATCTCAGCCCTTTCCAAACTGTTTTGTTGAGTTTTTATTTTATTTCTTTCAGTGTTTGGACCTTACCCGCAAAATACATCAACACACATTTTCTCTTACATAAATTACTGAGCATAAAATTATATTTACACAATTCTCTTGGGGCACAAATCTAAATCATAAAATCAGTTCTTCCCATGCATTCCATTGAGTCTCAGGCAGCAAGAATGCTGAGACACTGTAACCTCTCCGATCTTCAGTTTCCTAATGGGAAAATGTGAGTTTTGACATTGACCTTTCTGTCACCTGGGGAACCGTGCTTTTTAATGGACTCGTGTAAATAAGGGACTTTGCGTCCTTGGTGAGGGGGTGGGCTGTGTTGCTGGTTGCCTGAGCGTCTGTTCCAGCTCATAGCAACCTTGAACACAACGACACCGCACAGTGCCTCGTCCTGTGTTGCCCTCAAAATCATTGCTATCTATGGGGCGTCCTCTGTGTCACTGACCATATACTTTACAAAGCGTGATGCCCCTTTCCAGAACCTGGTCCCCTAGGAGAACAAGTTCAAAGCACAGAAATCATGTCTTGCCATCCTCGCTTCCAAGGGACATTCTAGCTGTGTCTCTCCCGAGATAGAGTGGTCCGCTCACTCTTCTGCCATTCCCTGGTGCGCTCAGTATCCTTGGACAGCACCATGCTTCAAAGGCATTAATTCTTGTTCTGCCTTCCTTATTCATTGTCCAGCTCTCTCTCACCTTATAGAAGGTGATGGAGAGTACTGTGGCTTGGGTCGAATCCATGTTAGTCCTCAAAATAATTATATTTACTTTTATATTATTGCTATTTTATTATTATTATTTTAATGTACAAATCATAATCCATGCACACATCCATTGTGTCAAGCACATTTGTACATTGTTTCCATCATCATTCTCAAAACATTTGCTTTCTTCATGAGCCCTTGGTATCAGCTCCTCATTTTTCCCCTCCCTCCCCCATCCTCCCTCCTTTAAGAACCCTTGATAATTGATCTTTTTTTTCTCCATGTCTTACACTGTCTGATGTCTCCCTTCACCCACTTTTCTGTTGTCTGTCCCCCAGGGAGGAGGTTATCACTGTGATCGATTCCCCTTTCTCCCCCACCTTCTCTTTACCCTCGGGGTATTGCTACTCTCATTATTGGTCCTGAAAGGTTTATCTGTCCTGGATTTCCTGTGTTTCCAGCTCTTATCTGTACCAGTGTATATTTACTTTTTATAATACTGTAAAGTCTTTTGCAGCAGATTAGTCTAGTGCAATACACCATTTGATTTCATAACTGCCTTCATGGGTGTTGATTACAGACTCAAGTAAAATAGAATTCTTGACAACCTCAATATTTTCTCTGTTTATCTCAATGTGGCTTTTTGGCCCAGTTGTGAGGATTTTTGTTTTCTTTATATTGAGGCATTAGCTATAGTATAGGCTATGGCTTCAACAGTAGGTGAAGTGAGGTAAGGGAAGTGCTTTTGCCTTCAACAGTAAGTGCTTCAAGCCCTCTTCATTTTCAGGAAACAAGGCTGTGACTTCTGCCTATCACACGTTGTGAATGAGCCTTCCTCCGGGCCTGAGCCTAGTTCTTCTCCATGTAATCCAGCTTCTCCGCATATTTGCTTGGCATACAGATTGGATATGTGCAGTGATCTGCTTTCATACATCATCCAGCTGACACCAGCAGTGACAGTCCTTATTTCAAGACTCCTTCTTCACCCTGCTTAAAATTCTGGCAGTTACTTGCCAATGAAGTGCTGCAACCTTTTTTGAATTATCTTCAGCAAAATCTTTACTTGTAATATTAATGATACTGTTTAATAATTTCTGCATTCTGTTGGATTGCCCTTCTTTGGAATAGGCACAGATTCCTTCCACTTGTTGGCCATTTTTGTCTGTATTCTAAATTCCTTGGTATCCATGAGTGAGGGCTGCCGGTTTGCCTAGTGAGGTGTAGTACTGTCATGGAAACATAGTAGACTTATGGTAACAGTTACATGATCTTCTATCTAAGAAGGTCTTCATAAATATTGAGTAGTTTCCGGGAACTCTTATGGACACATGGCTTTTGGTTCATTTCCCAAGGAAGAATTCAGACACTGAAAAATTAAGTGGTTAACCCCCAAATCATGGAATTCCCCCACAATTAGAACAGAGTCCCCAGCATTTGTTGGTAGGAAGAAGTAACCCAGAAGCAGCACCCATGGGTGTTGTGAGTAGTCAGTCTTCCAAGAACATGAATGGCTGGTTGAGCCTCGTGCCTGAAAGGGAGCCTGAAAAATGCTTTTTCAATTTTGTTTTTTTACAGACTGGGGGTTTTGAGCAGGAATAAAAAAGAAAGAGGCAAGCTGAACCCCAGGATTGAAATCATCATCCTTATCCCTAGTGGATATGTGAGCTCACGGTTTTGTCCTTGTCTTCTTCCTACTTGCAGTCGTACCCCGAGGTAGAATCTGCTTTCCTTCTGAGCCAGTGCACTGTCTTTAACAGGACACAGCCCCTTTTTATGCTCTCCCTAGCAAAGCAGAGTACACAAGATGTCACTGGGATAAACATGGATGCGTCCACGCTGAATGGTTCAATACTGGCCGACTAGAGCTAGAAGCATGGGGAGGGAGCGAGAGCGCTTCGCCCCTGCATGCAGGTGCTGTCCTTAAGGAGAGGGGGGCTGCAGTGAGTGGCTACTGCAGAGAGAAATGGGGGCGCTCTTTGCCACTCAGCCCGTTGCTTGTCTGAGTTGTGGGGCTTTGCCCTGTTACATCCAGGGAAAAGACAGAAACCGACACGAGCAGTACAATAACGTTGGCCCTCAAACGATTTCTCTCTAGCTTTATGGGGGTTTTGTTTGTTTTTAACGCTTATGTGCCTCTTCTATATCCTGTTCCTTGACAACACAAGAAATCAGAAGACTGGCAATGAGGTATTAAACATGCTGAAACGGCACAGAACACTGCAGAATAGTCTTTCAGAAGCTGGGCGATTTCTGTTACACAGGCCCTGCGAAGTGGAGGGCGTTTTGCTTCAGAGAGAGAACAATAACAGCGAGAGAGAGGGTCTTCCTTCATCCGCAGCCTTGGTCTGTCATACGCAAATTTGAAAGAGCCTTTCCAGTCAGTAACAGCTGTGTTTAAAATATCAATTTCAAAAAGCCAACCCCAAAGGTATCTCGAAACAAGTTCAATATTTAACATACAATTTATAAATATAGTTGTGTGATGCAGCCCTTGGCTGCTAAGCCAAAGGGCATCCAGGGAAACCCTCCAGCCTCCACGTGGGAGAACGATGGGCAGCCTGCTTCCATCCAGATTCCAGATTTGAACTCCCAATGGGGCAGTTCTACTCTGTCCTTATACGGTCTCTGTGAGTCAAATTGACTCAGCACTTTATCATTTTGTTTCATCTTGATGTTATCATTAATAGCTCATTGCTATTCCGATTGCTATTTCTGCATTCTTGTCAAAATCGCATTCAACCGAGAGACATTGTACAGGTCCATCAACTGTTCCCATCCAGAGTGACTCGCAGAGAGAGAGAGAGAGATCTGCTTTTGATTCGGAGCAAGTGGCCTGCCCCACGTCAGTCATGGGCCACACGATGGTTGGTCGCCTGGAAAGGGCCACAGCCGGGACTGCCTCCATAACGTGGGAGCCCGAGTGAGCAAGTAAACTGTCAGAAGATGACAAACCGGAGAAGTAACGGGAGAATGGGCGAAGGGGCCGGAGGATCACGGGCGCAGGCTCTCCCAGCTGGCCTAACCACAGACATGGAGTCATCCAGCTGAGTCCACCCTGAGGAGCAGTTACTGGTGCTATTCTTCCGCACACCCATGTAGATGGTACTTTCTAGTAGATGGTACTTTTTCTTGAACTCACTCAATGCTTCCTTCTGATCTTCAGGTCCAGTGGACCTTGTGTTCTCTACCAACCCTCTGAAACCACGTGTGTCGAGACGAACATTTCTCCACGGCTTTCAATGACTGGATTTGCAATGTGCCGCCAGCCCTTTCTCCAAGGCGCCTCTGGGTAAGTTTGAGCCTGCATTGTGCTGATGAGCAGCCCAGTACATACATCGTTTGCCCCACCAGGGGACAAGTACTTCTCAGGCTCCTGAAAAAAAGACAGATAAAATTAGCTTCCCCTGGTATAAGGAAATGTTGATTGTGTGTGTGCATTTTTACCTTGCGTCTTTTGAAATATGTGATGTGAAAATATAAGAGGGTTTCCAAAAGCTCCTGGGAAAAGTGGAATTAAAAGATAATGGAAGTGTTCCACTACCTTGTGAAGCCTCCGCGTGTTGCCCACTTAAACATGAATAAATACATGCAAAAGGCGGCTTGGCCTCCCTGCTCAACACCAGCTAAACGAGCCACACGCACTGTGAATGTAAATAGGGCTCGTTGGTCCGGGGTCGGGGGAACATTTTGCTGTTTTTCATGCAGTGTGCCTTAGAAGGGAGATAGTTCTTCAGAACAACACGGACTGTTCCAGGAGAGCTTTGATAGAGCTTATAAGACAGGCTGAATGAAGGAAAATGGTTTCTGTGCTCCACACAGCCCTTACCTCTCCATGCAGGACATGCTCTTACTATCAGATCATTGTGAATTATAGGATGGTGTGGTTCCCATTTCACCCGGGCAGTTCAGGGCCTCTTTTCAACAAAGTGGTAGCCACTATAATGACCCTTTGGGCCACGTTTCTGTGATTGAAAGCTTTCCCTTAAATTTAAACTCTTATCCTAGTTGGGATTTATTGTTCATAATGCCATTCACCTATATCTTTATATCTTCTTTTGTCCTGTGTTGCTTTGAAGCCGCAGGAACTACTTTGTGGAATTACGTGGAATAATCTTAGTATTTATCGCCTCAAAATATAATGTGTTTAAGAGAACTGAGTTTAAAGATTCTGTACTGTTTTGCTTTGTTTCACAATATCATTTAATCCAATTTGTGTATTAAACAATTACTTATTAGACTAGGAGGTAGAATGCTGAAAAGAAAAAGCTGTGACTACACTGACTAAAAATCTAATTGCTATGTAAGTCGAGAGACAAACTCCAGGTCAGGTGACATGTTAATGAACAGATAAATGTTAACGCAAGGCATAGACTTCCAGCCTTCTGCTAAGACAAGATGAAACAAAGGCCTGGCATTATCGTCGACATCACCCCTCTGCAAACCACACCTGTATTCTCCTTCACAGAATTATGGTAACTGGAGCAAAATCAGAAATAACCATCAGGGAACAGATTAGTCATCAACCCAAATATTCGGCAGCTCTAAATATGCTCCTTCCCAAAATGTAATGACAAGGAGAAAAAATACCAGATACAATGCTGAGTGAGTGAACAGACAATAACATCGCTAACGTGACCCCGGGAATGGGAGCTGAGGAGAGCAATAGTCTGTGCTCCAGCACAGACATAATCACATTGAAAGTGATTGTTTTCTTTATAAGAATGTCTTAAAGTTTCACAACTATTGCACGAGACATGGAGTATATTTTTAAAACTAGTAGAAATATTGTTTTAAGGTAAGTCGAGATTATCCTTCACCAAATCCTTAAATGCAATTAAGTCTGCCCATAGCCAGGCAGCTCCATTCAGGTCTCGCTAGGGGACTGAACTCCTGGTACCCAAGAAGCAAGATGTGCATATTAAAGATGTGCCTGCTGTATCCACAAAGGAAAAACATGCAAATAAATTCAGATAAAAATGTCTGGAAGCAATGCTTGAAATCCACAATGCAGGAAAATAGCAGGTACGAATACAGTGGCCAAATGGAATATGCTATCGTTGTCAGTGATACAAGTACATACAGAGTTCCGTGGCAAAACAGAAAGAATGGAAAAGAAGGCTGCACTTTACAAGCGCTCACCTGTCCGCTTCAGTCAGGGGCCCCACGTGGGAAGGGCATGAAGACCCTTCCCCCCACTGTGCGCTGTGTGGGAACCACAGCCGGCTGCTGCCAGCCACCTGAGACCACAGACCAATCGCAGTGATACTAACCCCAAACCCACAGCCATCGGGTGAAATAAAGCAATAGATCGCTTTCTTTTGCTTTCTGGGGAAAAGTTTTAACACGTTAGACATATTTTATATAATAAAATATTCATTTTTGTTAGCAAAAAAGAAACTACGAATGGTAAGATTTGCTCTCACCTTGAGTGTTGGGTTATTCTCCATGCCTGTTTTACAGTAACGTTTTTGAGCGATGTGCCACGTGGCAGCCACAAGGCTGAGCTGGTAATTTCATTTTTCTCAACCAAGCACCACTACAACCCAGCTGAAAGGCACTATGTCTAGCTCACGGAGTCCTGGTGCTGTAGAGGGTCCATTGGGTTGTGAGCCGCAAGGATAGTTTTGGATTTGAAACCACCAGCCGGTGAAAGGTAGGCTTTCTACTCCCATGAAGAAAAACCATTTCAGAAACACACTGGGCCAGTCTACTCCGCCCTCTAGAGTCAGGCCTTTGAGTAAGAATCCACCCGATGGCATTGAACTTGGTTGTTGATTATTATTATTGCCTCTATGTTACAAAGCAGAGCTCTGGCTTAAGAGAAGTCAACAAAGTTCCCCAACTTCACAGTGTTAGTAAACACATGGTAAACACATGTTGTTGTTGTTGTTGTTGTTTGGTGCCATTGAGTCGGTTCTGACTCATAGGGACCCGATGAACAACAGAGCAAAATACTGCCTGGTCCTGCCCCAGCCTCACAATGTCTTATGTTACAGCCCATTACTGTAGCCACTGTGCCAGTCCAGCTCATCGATGGCCCTCATCTTTCTCACTGCCCTTCTCCGTAACAAGCCAAATGTCCATCTCTAGGAACTGGTCTCTCCTGACCTGTCCAACGTACGTGAGACGAAGTCTCGCCATTCTTGCCTCTAAGGGAGTACTCTGGTAAATACATCATAATTAATTGCAAAGTGTCTACAGTATATTTCATATTTTAATAAGGAATTGGATTAAATCAGTATTTCCCATTCCATATTGCACAGCTGCATATTAAAATCATCACACTGCCTTCGCAATGGGAGTTTTACTCAATGGTTTCTTAAGCATTAAACTACTGGATTCCATTGTTTCCAGCTGACTGCTGTGTCCCAATGTTAAAGTTAAAGCAGAAATACCCCTTGCTGGAGAATTAAGCTCTTTGGTACACAGAGCCTGGCCAAGTGACTGACAGGTCTGTCAGACCGCCCCTCATTTGCATATCAACTGGCACCCCTCCTCCCAGAACAAAGCTGCCCACCTCTCTGGCTGCATATTGTTCGTGATCTGCAAAGCGTATCGTGGTATTGATTTCATCAAATTACGTGATTTTTAGATGGCAAATTGGGCAACAGAAGTGCCATCAACAATTTGAATAAAACGACTATAATATAATTGAAAGCTCCTTCCTAGGAAAACAAGTGGAAATAATTCATAGACTGAAAGCTGGGAGAACGTTTATAGATCATCTGGTCCATTTGTTCTCAATCTTAGCTGCGCAGTAAAATCACCCAGAAAACTGTCCAAAACTACCAGTGCCAGGTCCAAGCCCAGGATGCCTGATCTCACACCTGGGAATTGCTCATTTCAAGAGTGCCTTAGGAGCCTCTGCCTCAGAATAGAGACGTGTAGGTGTAAACCACCCAGTCCTCAATCCTGTGCCTGGATTGTCTGAGGCCACTTAGCTAGTCAAGAGCAGGGCTAAGAAACAGCTCCCTGTTCATCTGTGAATCTGCACTTAACTCTGATTCTAGCTTCTGTTAAAAGGAATGCTCAAGAAATGCTCTTACGGGAACATCTAGTCATAGACTGGCCGCCTGCAGGCACCTCCAAAAGCAGGAGGCCTGTCTCCTGCAAGAGTACGGTCATGAGCACGGGGCTGGCCAGGGGTCATCAAGAGCCAGAGTCCATTTGACAGCACCGAATAGCAACGTAAAACGTAGGTAACATACTCCAAATCAAATATAATTGATAAATATACATACATCTATCTAGATATAGAAGTAAAGCCAAAATATAGATATAAAGCAGACATATCTTTCAAACACACTTTCTGGAAATCCGTGTATCTCTGTGTCAGTTTTAATTATTCATTAAAAGTGGCCTTTTTCCCTTGCTACAATTAACCAGTGTGAACGTTTTCAGGAAACCAAACAGGAAGGCGATTGTCCACAGGCGGGCTAACAAGCAGTGCCTGGGACCACACGGGGATGCAGGCGGGTGTGCTGTGATACACTGGAAGTCATCACAGTTAATGAGCTGATCCTAATTGAGCTCATTTCCCAGCAATCTCAATGGGCTTGTCTCCTGGGTGACAGGTTGATTCTGGTCACTGACTCTAACCCCAGAAATCAAGGAAAATAATAGACAGACCCAGAGGCCAGAACTACCAGGCAACATTGTGAGCAGTGCAGCAGGGGCTTTGGACGGTAAATGCCAGGGAGGACCAAAGGGAGATGCAGAAACGCAATCGTACTTTGCCTGTGAATAGAATGTTTATAACCCCCCTAAGGGTATTCCAAGGCTACAGGACATACTACTGAAGTAAATGCTTCCGTTCTCCAGCTCACAAAGATCAAAGTCTAACCACCGATCCTACATTAGCTTAGAACCTCTGTCAGGTGTGGGGGCAAAGTTTCTCCAGCAAATTAAGAATGTGAAAGATAGCAAGACTAAAGATAATATGGAACTTTACACTCAAGAAAAGAAATCTATGAACCCTTTAGTCTAACTACTTAGGTAATTGTTCATTAGGCTTATCAAAATACTAGAATAGAGTTTAATAAGTGATATGGTAGGATGAGTACATAATGCATAGTAGCCGAGAGCAGAATATCTTCTAATCAAGGGTGGGGATGTGGAGGCGAAAGTATACCTACACTGAGACAAAAGGATAAGATGAGTTAGTCAGATGGCCCTTACCAAACTCCTCACTGTCTATAGAACCACTAAAATGAGAATGTAGTGTGGATTTCAACAAAATAAAATCCTTCAAGCCCATACAAGTCCCCCAAAACCTGAACCTAGACACTAAACCCTGGAGAAGAACGTCATGCTCAGTAAAGTAGTGGAGCAGGGCGGGGCAGGGGGGCGAAGCGGGAGAAGACCGTCAGGAATGAGATATATTAACAGGCGGCTGCTACAATGGTCTAAAACATAGCCCTGATTGGGAGAATGACACTGGACTGGCCAATATTGTGTTCTCTTGTACACAGTATGAATCAGAACTGATGGGGAGATACTCAAGAACAACAGAGAATCATTCTACAAGAAAAATGGAGACCAGCCATAATCCTCTTTTCTCTCCATTCTACTTCCCTCAAGAAAGGGCCTCCCTGCAAGATGGTGGATTCCACCCTCTCTGATCTCCGATTCCACCATCTCAGGGCTTCATTCTTGTCGTTCTCCCTTTTCTCATCAACAATTACCTCCTGGTTAGAAGGCCCTTGACATTGACAGACACCCATGTCTGGTTATCAGCCCCACCTTTAAAACTAAGCAAACAAACCATGCTCTTGTCCACCCGGACACTCCCCAGCTACCATCTTACTGCTCTACTCCTTCTCACAGGAGAAAGACGAGGATTTCTGCTCCCATGAAGAGTTATGATCTCGGAAACCCCGGTAGGAAACCTGTACAACTGGCTCGCTATGAGTCAGAATCAAATTGATGGCAATAGAGTTCGTTCTTGAAGTGGTTTTCACAGTGAAACTCCTTGGAAGGTGAGGTCTAGTTGCCCTGTCTGCCTCTTCACTTCCCATATCTCCACACCCTATCACTCAACGGGAAATGACTTAGTAAGGTAAGCATTCATCACCATGCCCCTGCACACACACACACACACACACACACACACACACACACACACACACACCAGAAAATTGAGAATCCTCAGCCCTAATTTGACTCTTTCTCTCAGCCCCATTTGACATAGTAAAACACATTCTCCTTAAAACATTTTCTCTGATGGTTTCCCAGGCTTGCACACTCCCCTCATTTTCCTACTGCAATACCAAGCACTCCTAATGCCGGGCTGGCTCTACTTCCTCTACCAAAGTCTCCGAATGTTGGAATATCCCCGTGGGACCGGCCAGGCCTCACCTCTCACTTATGCGACTTCATTCTCCAGGTGATCTCATGCATTTTCATGGTGGAGACTCTCACAAGCATCTCCCTCATCTAGCCTCCTGTGTGCATGGCAATGCCTCCGTGATATGTGTATCCAAAACAGAATTTGTGATCTCCTCCACTCCCTGAAGCTATCCCACTTCACCCGCCAACCCTTTCTCGTCCCAGTAATACCATCATTACGCAGGCAGCTGCTCAAGTCAAAAAATGCCGTGTGTCATCTTGACTGCTTCTCCTCCCTTCCCACTGCACAGCTAATCCACCAGAAAGCTCTTTCAACCGTACCTCGACGACATCTATCTTATTTTTACTTCATAAATACTTGTATAGCATCTGTCCCGTGCCAGGCACATTTGACATACTTTACAGAAACCCATTCATCTCATGGTCATAGCAATCTTATTATTAATCTTCATTATCGAGAGGAGTAAACTAAGCATCAGAGAGGTGGCGGAACTTGCACGAGATCATACAGTTAGAAAAAAATGCTCTGAATCAAAGGAAACCACTCCTTGGCATCTCCAGCAGTTCGAGCTTACTAAAGAAGCCATCATCATCACGTACCAGGACCACTGCAAGAGAATTTAAGGTGCTTTCCCTGGTTCCACCCTTGCTGTGGGTCCGGCATCTGCCCTCTTCACAACAACCTCTTCACCGTCAGAGTGAGCTTTCTACAGCACACACACACAAATCATATTGCTTCTCTTCTGGAAGATTTCCATTAGTTTCCCATCACAGAACAAATTCTCACAGACCCCTCAACCTGGCCCCCACCTTTCTCTTTCACCTCTTACCTTTCCTTTTAGCCTCTGCTCTATAGCACACCCTTATCTGTCCTCCAAGCATGTCCCATTTATTTGATATCAGCCTGTTTTCCCTTGGTGTGTTTTCAAGAATGCTCTCTCCTTGATCTCAATATGATTGCCTCTCTGCTTCTACACTGTGCAATGGTATCTCCACCAAGATACCATAATATCTCTCTAACCTCTAACAGAGGAAAAATCCATCCCCTGTGGTCACTCTGTATTCCATATCTTCTCCAGTGCGCTCATCAATACCTGAATTTATTTTATAAACCCATGTATCAGTGCGCTTGAACAGTAGATTCTTCAAAACATTAAACAATGTGAGCTAGGTATTATCAAGCAGATTCGACTAACGGCAACCAGGTTCCATGTGTTTCACAGTGTTTTCATGCTTGTGATCTTTCAAAACCAGACCGATAGGTCTTTCTTCAAAGGTGACTCTGGGTGAATTTCAGTTAGCCGTGCAGTTCTTAACTGTCTGCTCCACTCAAGGACTCGTTTTTAAGGACAAAGTCCATTGCTTCATTTCTAGGACCTAGAGTCCAGGTGTTCAATGGCTATGTGTTGCTTTAATAAATGTATACTGAGCAAGTAATCAGAGAGCCTGGATATTATGACAAAGAACGCAGCATAAGGATTGGCGTACGGTTTATTAACAATCTGTGATACACAGACGAAACAACCTTGCTTGCTGAAACTGAGGAGGGCTCGAAGGACTTGCTAAGGAAGACCAAGAACTGCAGGCTTCAGGATCTATTACAACTCAGTGCAAAGAAAATGAGAGTCCTCAGATTGGGCCGACTGGGTCTCATCCTAATAAATGGATAAAGGTTTGAAGTTGTCAAGAATTTCATTTTGCTTGCATCCACAATTAATGCTCATGGAATCAGTAGTCAAGAAATCAAAGGATGTCTGGCAGCCGGTAAATGTGCTGCACAAGACCTCTTTAGAGTTTGGAGAAGGGAGGATGTTACCTGCGGGACTGAGATGCACCTGACCCAGATCATGGTATTTTCAGTTTCCTCTTATGCTTATAAATTTGGGTCAAAAAATAATTGATGTATTTGAATTATGGTTCTGCCAAAGAATAATGAGGCCCCCCCAAACTGACTGCTGAAAGAACCAACAAATCTGTCTTGGAAGAAGTCCGTACAGAATGCTCCTTAGAGGCAAAGGTGATGATACTTTTTCTTATGTTTTTCGAACGTGTTGTCAAGAGAGACCAATCCCTGCAGAAGGACATCATGCGTGGCACAGTAGAGGTGTCGCTGAAAAGAGGAAGGTCCTCAGCAAGGTGGATTGACACAATGGCTTCAACAATGGGCCCAAACATAAGAACGGTTCTGAAGATGGCGCAGGACTGGGCTGTATTGTGTTTGGTTGTATATAGGGTTGGAACCGACCAGAGAGCACCTAACAATAACAAAACATCACTCTAATCCCAAAGTCAGAAATCCCAATTCCTCAAGAAGATAAACTCCACCTGTAAGAACACCTATTAGAATGATGTTTTGTGTATCCATGGAAGGACTCCTGGCACTGACTAATGTGGTGAATGCAGAGCAGTACAATGTTTGAAAACTTACTAATTAATTGGGAAGCAAACACTACAATAGCTGAAGTCCTGGTTAACCATGCACTCACCAAAGTCCAACGCCACTACTGTTAATTCTGACTCATCACAGCCCTGGACAGGACAAAGGATAACACTGTTCCACAGGGTGACTGAGCTTGTAAATCTTTATGGAAGCGCACTGCCTGATTTTTTTTTTCCCAGAAAAGTCGCTTGTAGGTTCAGACTACCTATCTTTAAGGTAACAACCCAAAACTTAACCTACTGCACCATCGGGGCTAATAAACAATACAGCCAGAGCCATTGAATCAATTCCAACTCAGAGCGCCTCAGTATAAGGTTTCTGAGATGATAAAAATATATGGGGCAGACAGCCTCATCTTTATTCTCAGAGTGCCTTGTGTGTTTGAAATTCCAACGGTTATGTTAACAGCCCAACATCTATCCTACAGAGCACCCCACCCCCACCCCAGGGCTCCTTAAACAAAAAACTGCCATTGAGTGGATTCTGACTCATAACGATCCTATGTAGGGTTTCCAAGCTATAAGTATTTACGAGAGAAGATAGTCTCCTCTTTTTTCTACAAAAAATACAGAATTGTATCTAACTGTGTACTTTTGGGGGGGGTGCTTGGGGGGGAGCAGGAGGCTGAACAAGAATTCAGAGGACACATCAGTGAAGAGGAGAGCATATAGCCCTTTCATTCAAGCGAGTTCAAGTGCCAGCTTGTAAATTAGGGATAAGCTTGAATATGAGATAAATGAGGACTGATGGACCTTAAAAGAGGATTCGAAACTGAAGAGACAGGGGAGCAGACTGGGGCGTAAGGAAGGGAGGGCATTTAAAACATTGTGGAGCCCAGACCTGTGCTCTTCCTGGGGCAGGAGTTACAAAGAACCTCCAGGGAGAATGGTTTGTTTTCAGAATTGAAGCAGTAGGAAAAAGGAGAGTCCCTGAGTGGTGGACAAGAACCCAGAAGATGGATAATTGGAGCCCAGAGCTGCTCCAGGGGCAAACAATTGGGAAATGTGCTTCCATAAAAAATGTTCAGCCTGGAAACACTCCCCTACAATGTGTATGGAGCGATAGGAAAGAGGATATATAATCATCATATTGTACAACATATTTTAGAGGAACGAAACGAGGTCTGAGAGCACAGAGGGAAAAGTATAACTCTGCCGGGCAGGGAAGAAGAGAGAGACATAGATTGTGACATTTGAGTTTGTTTTTGAATTAGGAGTATGAGGAAAAATGAAAAGAGAAAATCTGTATGTCATTTTTATAAGACATTCCTTAAGAAATTTGATTCAAAATTATTTGTCCTTTTCACTCTGTACAGCTACTTCTAGAGTTTCATTAGAGACCATTCATATTTACTTCAGAGGTCAAATTGAACTTCAGGGTAGATATATTACTCAAATGGATTTGGATATATTTTTCTTACTTTCTGGTAGAGTTGTAACATGAGAAAATAAAAAAAGATCAATCAGGGAATGACTGTTCATCATTATCAATATTTTACTAAATAATTTTACTCCACAAAATGAAAAAAAGCTCCTTTATTCATGCAAGAAAACAATTGTAAATATTTCTAAACACTGTGTACTTCCTTGAGTGATTTGACTGTTTCAGGGATCTCAGAGTGTTTGGAATCTATGAACCAAAAAAATATAACAATCTTTTGTTTACTTTCAAAATGTTCTGGTGGTATTTGTTTTTTTTTAATTATGTATGTCTTCTGAATGATTCATTTATGACCTCAATAATTAGTTAATCTGATAATCTATTAAGCAAGTTTTATTATTCAAGACTGATTAGCTTTCAATTGGGACAAACACTGAACAATACACTAAATAAAGAAAATGCTTTAATAAGCACATTTGGGATAATATCTGGATGTTGCCTAGAAAGCATCCCATGGAATGGGATGTGTAGCAAAAAATAAATGTGATGTAGTATATATAACACTGATTGGAATCATATCTAAGATGTCATCACTCATTTTAGCTAGGTGTTGTCAAATCAATTCAGACTCACAGTGACCATCTGTGACAGAGTAGAGCAAATCCGTAGGGTTCCTCTCAATGGAATCTTTATGGAGGCCAATTCCACAAAGCCAGATCTTTCTCCCTGTGTTAGTCTGGGGAGACTAGAGAAACAAATTCCAAGACACTCGCATTTGTACGTGTAGGAAATAACTTTATATAAAGAGTAATTGCACATTAAGAAAACAGCACACCCCAGTCCACATCAAGTCCATTATTAGCCCATATGTCCAGTACCAATCTATAAATTCCTCTTCAAATACACCCAGCACATGCAAGGACGCCAAATGCAGGAAGTTCACAGGCCAGTGGGAGGAATGTCTTGTAGATCCAGTGGCATTGTAAACATCTCAGCACTGGCGTGGGTCTCTCACATGGCTCCTCTAGCTCCAGTGTTCTAGCATGACTCCATGTGTCTTGTCTGCAGGAATGTCTCACATGAAGTGAGCCTGTGTCCCACCGCCAACAAGCTATTTATCGCCTTAGTGCCTTCAAACAAGGTCATCAAGTTGTGACCTGATTGACAGGCTAAACTCCACCCCTTCACTCTCAATGCTCTCAAATTGACAGCAGACCATGTAACTACCTCACTCCCTCAGAGTGACTGGGTCGATTTAAATCGCCAATGTTTTGGCAGGTACTGTCAATTCTACCTCCTAAATATTTCTTTCCTTCACCCTAATTCAAGTCACCATCATCTTCCTTATGTCAGATTTATAATTGTCTCCTCAGTAGTCTCCCTGCTTCTGTTCTGGAGCCAGCCAATGAAGGAGTGTTTGAAATGCTATAGCTGGAGTTAATCTTATGAAAGGCAATTCTAAACCTAAGTTCACCCTCTCAGGTTCATACTTCAGGGTCTTCTGATTAGTGTAGGGCAAAGATCCCTGCAGATGGACTGGAGCCCTTGATGGATCTGGCAATCTCTACCTCTACCATTCTCCTAACGCTCTCTTTACTCTGCCACATCGGCCCTCTGCCGGCTTCTTGAATATTCCTGAATTCGTCGCATTTCCTCCTACGTGTACTTGTTCTTCCCTTTAGCAGAAATGCTCTGCATTCTCCTCATGTTCAGATCCAACTGAGCTATCACTGAGACTTTCACTGACTCCTGAGGCAGTCAGTTCATCACCTAGCCCTTCACTATTTTCCTTCACAACAACTTGTCATTATATATTTCTCTTATTATCTATTTGACATTGCTCGCCTACTCCTAGTCTCTTCCCAAAGAACTGTAAAGCCCACGAGGCCAAGGAGAATGTCGTTCTGGATCGATATGTGTATCCAGAGTCCAACACAATTCCTGGCACACTGTGTACGATCTCAATACGCATTGAGCAGCGCGATGCATGATTGAATGTGTAAGCAGTAAAATAAAGATGTTATGATAGAAGTAACATTAGAAATGAGCAATGAAGAGAAAAATGAAATTATGATCATCCAAAAGAGGTGAATAGGAACACCCAGGCTCTAAGAATAAAGAGAAGCAAAGACCGTGAGGTGCGAAGTCACACAGTAGGAGATGGGAGCAGGCAAACTCTGCATTCACTGTGTTGACAATGTGGCAGAATGGAAGCTGAGTCCAAGAAGACGTGAACCTGGCATAGAGCCTGACATGTATGTGACTACCTAGAGAGGTGTTTCAACTTTAAGAGCAGAAATCGGCATGCGTGATGGGAAATGTGAGCGGTATTCTGCGCACATTAAGAGAATTAGATAATTAAAAGTCTATTGTTAATATTCCCAGAGAGGACCATTTATTTTCACAATGAGTTGAAGATAAATATAATGCATTTTAATGTAATAAAGATACTAATTGTGACTTTTAAACAAAGAAAGAAAATAGATTTTTAAAAAGATTTCTGAGGTAGTAGTAACTGGGATAAGGAGCCCTGGTTAAGCTCTCTGCTGGTAGTCAAAAGGTCAGAGGTTAGCACTCATTGGTCACTTTATGGGAGAACAGACCTGGTAATCTGCTTTTAAAAACACTGCAGTCTAGGGAATTCTATGGGGCAGTTTCAGTCTGTCTATGTGTCAGAATTGACTAGCTAGCATGCAGTAACTGACAAGAACAAGACAGATGGATACAGAAGGCGGCTTGAAACAACTTAATGTGTAACATCAAATGACCAAAAAGTACAGGAATTAGGAGACCTGGTTGGTCTGGAATAGGGTTGAAAGAAAGAGGGATCATTAGAAATCCGTTTCAGAAACCATTACATCACCAACTCCCCTCCTACCACTCAGACATCAGCTAGAAGCAGGTTTATTCTCAGAAAAGGGTAAAATACAGAAGCTTCCCACTAGATCAAGTCTGACAGATAGACGGGGAGATGATACTAAAACATGGAAGTATGCAACTGTGGTTTATACATCCAGTCTAAGACCCTTCTTCCTTCCCCAAAATGCCTGCCAGAGAGAGAGCTAGCAAGGAATGGATAAATGACAAGAACGTTCTTTTCTGGTCAATTTGACTAGGTCAAATAAAGACTTGAAAGTCTTGATATCAAGAGTCATTTAAAGAAAAGGCTCAGCTAACTCATCCTATGGGTCACCAATCATCCTGTCTTGGTGATCTAGCTAGTGTTTCTAGAACAAATAGACCACAAGTGCGTGACTGTAACAAACAGAAATTTATTTTCTCATGGCTAAGAGGTGAGAAAGAAAATTATTCTTTCTATGTGGGCTATGGGAAAAGGTTCGTGTCTCTTCAATTTCTTGACAACTTGCTGATGTTCGTGTGGCATGACATTGATCTTCTCCCATCTCTACTTGTTTTCATTTCTTTTATATCTCAAAAGAGATTGCACCTTCATTGTTTCATGAATACGATCAAGAGAAACTCATTCCCAAATGTCACTAGAGACACAGATAGAGCTCATACCATCGAGTGGATGTCAATTCAGAGCAACAGATGCAAATTAGGACTTACAGCACATAATATACCCTTCATGCTTTCCCATGTTCTTCATGCACACATGAGTATCCTCAGACACATGAGGGAGCACTAGAACTGATGGTATTTACATAACTCATTTTAAGAGTGATTTAACCTGGGGGTGGGGGGAGAGAACGTGTTCTAAAATTGCTTGTGGTAATGATTACACAACTCTTCCTGATATGACTGAGCTACTAAATTTTGCGATATGTGGGTTCAGTGCCAATAAAACTGGTTTTTTATTTTAAAAAAAAAGATGGACAGAATACACAGAGTCACTAAACAAACCAAAAAATCTAGTCGATGTTCCATTTCAGGGATAGCAGATGAACAAGTGCTGAAGATTTCCCATAAAGCAATCCCCCAAACCTTCGGATCTCACCCCTGCTTTGAACGTAACTGACCCAGCAGACCCTGGAAAGCCACTGTTTTGACTGGACCTTGATCTCTGGATCATTTCCGTTGATCCAAGTCCTGGCCCCCAATCCTTGAATACCCTTCATTCCATAAACCCATCTTCATTAGCTTTTATGTTGCATTAAATATTGTTGGAAAGATAGTTCTTTGTGCAAGCTAATCGTCTCACGACACTTTGGGCACACACTGAACCAAAGTTTCCTGGGGCCAAGATGGTCACTTTTTAAAATCGAAATTGCCGGTCATCGTGAGGTCTTGACTTCAGTGGTGATTCCAGCCACAGGGTATTCTTCCACAGACGTCTGGACGTTAGCCACAGTTTCATTGGCAAAGTTGATGATCTTTCCTTTCTTGCTGGTCTTTGGGGTCTTCTTAAGGTCGTCTTAGGCAGCTAGCCTTCCTTAAGAGCCCTGCTGAAAGACTGGCGCCTCTTCGGGCTGTGAACCATAGAATCCGCTGTTGAAAACTACCGGCTGCTCCATGGGCAGAAGACAGGGGGTCCTGCGGCTGCAAACATGACCTTCTCAGAGCACACAGGGGCAGTGCCAGCCTGTCCTACGGGGACACTGGGAGTTAGCATCCGCTTGACGGCAGCGAGTGTTCTAACTTCCCTGACAATGCTTGATCGATCTCTAAACTCTCCTTTGATCTGGAGCAGCGTTCCTGTAAACTCGCTGCAAAGCTTTGGGAGACTATCCTATTGAGTTTTGTGACACAAAAGGTATCATGTTTTTAAGGTAAGCTAATGAGGTAGGACATCATGCTTGGTAAGTTAAAAAGGCAACAAACAAGGTGAAGCACCCTCAATGAGACTGGTTGACGCAGTAGCTGCAATGACTGGCTCAGACAAAGCCATGGTGAGGGTGGCCCAGTGCCCGCCGTGTTTTCTCCTATCGTATGTAAGGTCACCATGTGTCGCACTTGATTGATAGCACCCAACAACGTAAGCAACAAGGAGATTAAGATACCTGCTATTACTGAGCTTGTAGGTAGCCATCCACTAGTTGCAGAGATATGTTCAAACATATTCTGTTTGAATAAATTCATATCTATATTAACTGGAACACTCATAGCAATATATTTCTACTTATGCAAGTATGTAATGTTTATGGCAATAAAGAACTACCTGAAAACAAAAACAAAACCAAAAAACTACCTGCTGACACAAAATCAAGCAGTCACTCTCTAAACTTATAGAACTTTAAAGCTGTGATGCTCTCATAGCTCACCCTGGTTCGGTTTCTTCAATCCCTCCTAGGGCCTCCTTCATAAGGGATGTTCTATGCTCTGGAGTCCCTGGGTGGCACCAATGGCTACTCAGCTTCTAATCAAAAGGTTGGAGGCTCAAGTCTACCAAGGGAAGCCTCAGAAGAAAGGGCCTGCTAGTTTACTTTTAAAAATCAACATTTAAAAACGCTCGCTGTGGGACCTGGAAACCAGTATGCCGAGTGAAGTTGGCCAATCACAAAAGGACAAACATTGTATGAGTCCATTACTGTAAGATAAACACCAAGAAAGAGGCAGGCTCATGCTCCTAGTGCATGTAATCTACCTCCTAAGCAAAGGGGTACAGAGCCTGCCTAATGTCCGTGAACCCTATGTCACCCCCTCTATAGGCACGTCTTAAAACCACTTTGACAGAGGAGACCCCAGCTCAGCTGGAGTCCATTTTCCAAGACTCAGGGAGAGGGAGGAGACCAGTCAGTTGCCGCCATACAAAACGGTGCTGAGGCCACACCAAACCAACAGACCCCCTACCAGAGTGATAAGAAAACCTGACTGGAAATTCAAATCGAGATTGGGCGAGGCAGGCCTGTATGTCTCAGAGAAGGTAATTACATTGGTTGGTACAAAAACGGGAAAGAGCAACTTCCTATTGGGAATAAATGCCTAACAATACTAACATAGAACATTCCTAAATGGACACGTTTGACTCTATCAGCATATGCCTCAGGGTGAATTATTGATTATGTTCTCTAATGTAAAATGACAATGACATCCCTAAGGTTAACCAGAGATATATCTAAACCATAGATATGTGAATGGATTTGGGGTTTGCACTGAATTCAGGCCCTGATTTAAGAAAAAGTGGTTCTTATGACATGGCCCTGCTTGGTACTCATCCCCATAAAGAGATCACTGAAGATATGGATACTGAAGCAAAGAGTGCAGAAGAAACGAGATAGTGCCTAGCTAGGAAAAAAAGTATATGGGGGTCTTAAAGGCTTGTCTTCAAACGAGCAGCCATCAAGTGAGGTATCAACTAAATCTACATGGAAGAAGTACACAGCCTGTGTAATACACGGATTCTAAATAATATAATCTAAATCCATAGGAAGGAGTGGTATCCGAGCTCAAATTGTGAACACCTTGTTTGTAGAAGGCTGTGGATGACAATGGAAAGCCCAAATCCACTTTGCGCATCCACACAAGGATTAAGCCCCCAGGGGACCCCCACTGACAAAGTTTGTGGGATGAGAATCACCATGTTATCAGACAGAGAACATTGTAATGTCAATTATGGCAGAAATCAGTAGAGTAAAATGTAAAATCCTATCACTTGATCTCCTTTTTGACCCATTCTAAAGTGGTTTTCAGTTAGGAAAAAAAAAGTGAAGGGGAAGTACACATGAATTACACCCCTGGGGGGCCCCTTTGACCATAGACCAGAGATGTGAATAGTCTTTCTATCATGCAGAACACATTGGAAAATAGATTATTGCAGATGCAATGAGGTTAAAATTTGGCATCTTATTATTGAGTTCCTCTTTTGACCCATTTAAAATTTGCTAGCTTTGAATAGTTTCTGCTTTCTTTTCAATTGAGGTTTTACTCTGTTATTGTTGTTAGTTTTTTGTTGTGCTTTTCAATGTTTTTCTGTGTATGAAATCCAGACAACTGGATGAGCACTGCCTGGAGAGTCTGACAGAGGAGATTAGGAGGAAATGGAGAGCTAACAACAGCGAGTAAAAGAGGAATAAAATGTTCTAAGACTGAGAGCGGTGATGGTTGCCCCCCTTTTATTAAGACGATTAAACTACTGAATTATAGGATCTCTACATTATATGCCAATAAAACGGTTAAATTTAAAAACCTCTCACAGTTCTACTCTGGCACACACGGGCCAGCACAAATCAGTCAACCTGAGGGCAGCTACTTCCTGGTCCAAGTTCTGACTGCCTCTGGGGAATGAGTACCACATCCTAAGGCACACCCGTTATTCCCTGGGCTTCTCATGAGTCACGTGGAGCTGCCTGCCTGCCTGCCTCCTGGTCCACAGTTCTACTCCGGCTCTTCACTCTCGCTTCCATTGCTTGGCAGTGGGGCAGGGGCCCTTAGTGTTGTCATTCCTTTTCACGATTACTCGGATACTTTCCTGTTCTCTGTTGTTCTTGGTTGAATCCGGGGGTTCAAAGAATCACAGTATGTTAATATGACTAAAAGTGAATTTATAGAGAATACTGTCAAGGGGTTCCTCCCTACTGACAAGGAATGGAATAAATAACTTCTAGAAATAGCTTCCGTTCTTGAACAAAATGAGTGGTGCTTCCTGGACTAGGACATCGTCCTGAGTACAATGACAACGAGGAGCCAGGGACCGGGAAAGCTGAAGGAAGAAGAGCCGACGCCTGCGCGTTCCCTTCCACCGGCCCTCTGTAGTCAGCAGTTGGGATGAAGCTAGACCAACCTGTTTCCAAGAGCCGCCTGTCAATGCCTTTCGAATTAAAGCCAAGTACAGCGCCATTCTTTGCAGAATCATTGAGTCTTCAAAAGTGCTAAGTGCCTTTTCTCATCTACACAGGAAAATGACTTAATTTTCCCATTTATTTCTATGGGAAGGAAATGCTTTCGGTGATTATAGAGGAGTAGCTTGACAATTTCGGCACTCATGCTTTTTATGCTAAAACTCCAATGTCTATTAAATGTCTCTTTAATCGATGATTTCTGTACCGCTACAATCGTTTTGTAGGGAAGTGAGGGGACTTTGGGGTTCTTTGTCTATAGAACAATAATAAAAGTCCTCAAACTTCCCAGAGGCAAAAGAAGACGAAACTAATACTCCACGTGAGCTTTTCAAAGGTAAGCTCTTGCCAGAGGCCTCTCCTCGCACACGATCAAGAGAGAGTCTCCAGCAATCCTCTGGGGGTGACTGGAAATGGTAGCAGAGACACAAATCCTCTGCCCAGACTGGATCTTCTCTAGTATCAAAAGCAAAAGACAAGAATTCCCCAGGATCTCAGACTTGAAAACTTCTAACTCTCCTGGTAGGTATACTCTTAAATTCTGTTTCATTTAGGCTTTCAGCAAATACCGATTGAACATCTCCTTTGTGAGAGGTACTATTCTGTGTGTTGAGGCTCACAGGGCAAAGACCCCTGCGGAAATGCACGAGAGTGACATTCTAGACGGGAACTTCGAGGCTAGGAACCAATTCCATAGGGGAAGAAAGTTACTGAGGAGCAGATCCTAACTCATGAGACCCAGAAATGTCAGGACGGAGCTATGCTCCGCAGATTTTTCAATAGATGACATGCATGGGGTAGACGTGCAGGCCGATCTTCCAAGGAGCCTCTGGGGAAACGCCAGCAGCCAGCCTTTTGATTCGCAGATGAGGGTCTCACCCACCCGGGGACACGGCGTGCTCCGACAGTCCCTCTCAGTGGAGATATTAGAAGCGAAAACCAAGTATCGAGGAAAAGTCAACCAGGGAAAAGGGCGGAAGGGAACACGTGGTATTCAGAGAAAAGAGCAAATCAAAAGGCCTAAGGGAGTTGCACGGGATTTCTTTCCAAGAAGGTTCGCGGGAGAAATGTCACACTTGTCACGGCAGCGGATGCCTTGCCGCAGGCCACCCATTACCCCACCAGATGGCTCTGATCTGACGTCGCAACCAGGGACTACCTACCAGCTAAAAAAGTCACGCTCCTCTCTGAGGACAGCCTGTATCCAAGGAATGGCCCCCCAGGAAGAATGGCCCCGTTACCCAAGGATTGGGTGAGGTGCTCGCTGTGAAGTCATGACCACGCCCTTAGGACAGGCACTGAGGTGGAGGGTCCCGCGAGAAGATTTTCTTTCTCCGTGACTCCTCCTCAGTAGCACTTACGCTTGAGGAAATGAATGGCAGTCTAACTCGATCACTTTTAAATATGAAAATACCACACCACCACCATTCATTTTCTGAATGATTCAGAGGTACAAGTGCCTTTTATAGATTCCTGTTTGTGCCTAAAGACAGCGTGACACTCAGTCCTAACTGGCCTTTAAGCTTGCTGTTATGCTACTTCGGAGTTCACCCCTCACAAGACGCAGTCACGGTTCCCAGGCCAAGGCTGATCAGGGGGATTCCCTGCGCAAGCCCCTCATTGTCTAAGATCATGTCTGCCCTGTAGGGTCCACAAGTCTCTTCCCTCTCCGGCATAAGCCCTCCAACCCTTTCATCCACCTTCTCCCGCCTGGGACCCTCACGGTGGCTTTTTGGTGGCGGTCTTCATTGTCTCTGAACCTGCTATTCCTTCTACTTGGCAAGGTGCTTTTTATTTTTTTAAACCAGCTTCTCTGAAAGCCTTACTTAGCCTCCAAACAGAGTTGTAAACACCCTCCTTGTGTCGCTACTCTGCAGTGTGCCTTCCCTCACGGCTGTGCTTGCGTGTCACTGGAAACCTCCCTCTTCTGCCTGCCCAGCCACACTATCGTTGCCTTGAAGTCATGGGCTGTGTGCTTTTCAATGGCGGCCTCCTCTAAAGCACCTAGCACGTGCTCAGCACTGTGAAGCCATTCAGAAAAGCTCGCTCATTCTGTATTAGTCTTGGAAAAAAGACATCATCCCAAACATAGCAGCAAACGATATAATTAGCAAATTGTTTGCATTATGGAATCCATTCTTGTTCAGAGGTTACCTCGCCTTGGCCATGAGAAAGGATGGGGCAGGAATAAAGAGCAGAAGAGCTGTGTACATGACCCTCTTTCCATTCTAACTGTAATTGCCATCCCCAGCCCATGGACGTTTCTTCCATTGATTTCAACTCGTGGGACCCTATGTAAGGTTTCCAAGACTACGCATAGTTAGAAGAGTAGACAATCTTATCTTTCTCCCGTGGATTGGGTGTTGGATTTGAACCAATTTCTGGTTTTTTGTTTTTTAATCATTTTATTTGGGGTTCTTACACCTCTTAAAACATTCTATACATCAATTGTATCAAATATATTTGTACATATGTGGCCATCATCATTTCCAAAACATTTTCTTCCTACTTGAGCCCTTGGTATCAGCTCCTCTTTTTACCCGCTCCTTCCCCCATCCTTCCACCCTCATGAATCCTTGGTCAATCATATATTACTATTTCATCTTACACTGTCCATTGTCTCCCTTCATTCATATTTCCGTCCCCTTCGGTGGAAGGGAGGGAAACTATATATCCAACCTTGTGATAGATTCTCCCTTTCTCTCCCTTCCTCCTCCCCAATCAACCCCCTCCCCTCCTGATATCGCTTCGCCCACTACTGTTCCTGAGGAGTTTATGTGTCCTGAATTTCATGTGTCAAGAGCTCTTATCTATACCAATATGTGTTCTCCAGACTTGTAAGGTAGAACTGGGTCATGGTAGTGTGGGGGGGAGGTAGAAGCATTCAGGAGCTAGAGGAATGATGGGTGTTTCGTCAGTGCTATACTGCACCTTGGCTGAATCATCCCTTCCTTATTACCCTTCTGAACCACCAACTTCTTGAAGAGTGGTGACACTTAAACCACAGCACACCAGGGATCCCTCTGCAAGACCCAATGATCCAAAGTTTGAAGGGTCTCCACAGACCGCTAGATTTCTACACTCATCCACTTCAATTAAATGCTCTAAATTATCAGGATCCCACACAGATAATTTTTTAATCCATCCTTCCAGGTATAGAGAATAGTAGATAATGTAAGGGAAAGAGAGGAAGGACAATGGACCGATTAAAGCAATACCCTCCATACGTCTTAGCTTGTTCACAAGTGTAAACACTAACAAAAACAGTCGAGGAACTGAAGAAAAACAAGTTCTCCTGATTCCGGAGCTACCAAAATGCAAGGCGCGCTATGAGACACTTTGCCGGAAGAGGCCCTGTGTTTAAGTGTGAATGCTGACATAGATGAGCTTGACAGAACTATGAAGGGTCTTATAATGTTATGGAAAATCCCATTACCTTTTAATTCCATGTATCCTCAAATGTATAGAAACCTCCTCATGTAACAACTCCAGTGTGCAGAAGCAGTGGTGCCGTAGGAAGGTTCGTGGTCTTTAAGGTAGAAGAGTTTTGTTCCACTCCTGGCTCTGCCTCTTAGTAGTGTGTGGTATTAGACGATATGTTTAACTTCTCTTTACAGAACTTTCAGGGTACACTGGTAGTTCGTTGGTAGAATCCATGCCTTCCATGCTTGATACCCCAGTTTTATTCCCAGCCAATGTACCTCTCTGTTCTGTTGATCGTTGATCAGATGCCATGCTGGATTCAACAAAGCTTTTAGACAAAGATGAACTCGGAAAGAAAGCCTGGTGATCTGCTTCCCAAAAAAATTAGCCAATGAAAACCCTGTGATGACAACTGCCCATTGCTTTTGGCTGGGTTAGGGTGGCCACGAGTTAGACCTGACTTGAGCGAGTATGACTAGCAACTAGCTTTTAGTGAACGCTCCACTTTCATCATCGGTAAAAGGGAACAAAAAGGACTTCCTTCACACCCTCCTTGGGACGATTAAGTAAATAGGACCATACCTGAGAGGTAGCTACATCAGATTCTAACATTCTAGTCAAAACCTTCAGAACGGTTAGCTCAAAGCTTCAACCAGGGTTTTAACCAAAAGCATTTCTCCTATGTCCTATAACCCAAACACACCAGATCAGAAGAAATTGATTTTATGGATTAATATCATTCTATCTTACATGAGTTTAAAATATGCTCATGGTGAAATGCTTCAATGGTAAATTGATACAATCAGAAATAGTTTATTTGAGAAACTATCTTAAACTGTCAATACGAGACTTTCCACAATCTCATTGCCTTCGAGCCTATGTTGACTCGCAGTGACCCTGAAGGACAGGGCAGAACTACTCCTGTGGGTTGTTGAGCCTACAGATCTTGAAAGGAGCAGAAAGCCTCTTTTCTCTTACTTAGCAGATCTAAGGTCCCAAACTGCTGACCTTGCCGTTAGCAGACAGTGCTGGTGAGATTGCATGTCAACTGGCATTTGTGGAGGTGTGGAGTCCGACCTGCCAATCAGCACAGTCCGAGACTCTCCCCTGGGCTGTGTGTGGCCTTGTTATGAGAGAGACGCTGGGGAGCCCTTCTCTTCCTGTCGCGCTGCCCCTTCACCCTTGCTGGGACTGTGTCCGCCATGTGGACTGCTGACCCTGGGAGCCAACCTCTGCATGGTCTTCACCCTGCCCTGTTTCCACTGACCCTGGATCCATGTGACTCTGCACCCACTGGCCATGACCTTCCTGCACCCCACTTTACCTTTTCTGCATCATTGGCCTGCAGCTCCATGAGGCTGAAGAGGGCTCCATCTAGCATCAGAGCCATAGGCTTCAGTTGTCCTGGGCTGGGGTGCCTTCCTGATAGAAGATTACTTCTTCACATAAAGCGCTGTCGTATATGTATATGAGTCTCACTGGTATTGGTCCTCTAGAGAGCCCAGCCTAACCCACAAGCTAACTCATAACCCCTGGTACTATCATGGCTCCTTTTACGAGGCTTTAGTGCATTTCCCCCCTAAATAAGCTGTATGCAAACAATGACAGCCATATAGTGAAAAAGGCATGCTACCCCCCCCCCCCAGCATTAGTACTGTTACAGACCTTTCTGTTCCAGAATACAACCAACCTGATTAAAACCCTTCTGAGTTTCAAAAAATGCATATTGGTCTGACCACCTGCATGCAAATTATACAATAATGGAATTTGAAAGGGTAATGATCGTAAATTCCTCAAATCAACATATAAAACCCGACATCCACAAACACCTTCCCTCTCCAGCACAGTACTGAAAGACAACCAGTCAGATCTGATAGATGTAGAAGGTCAGGCTTAGTTTTTTAAAATCACGTTGCTTGTAGGCTGTCCGGTTGATAACATTGAAATGTACAATGCCTAAATGGGGGCAAAAATCGTCTCTCACCTTTTGTCTCTCTGTGATATGCCAAATGATACGTTCTGTCAAGGGGACTGGAAGCTGGAGCAAATCCTTTTTGAGAAAGAAAACAATTTTTTAAAAGAAAGAAAACTATTATTCAGCCTTTGGTATTGCCCTGCTTGACGCAAATTATACAACTTGTCAAGACTTTTGTTTAGTCGCAAATAAAAGGCTTAGTGGATAAAGGTTTGGCCTTTCTGTACAGGTTTTCTGCCAAACTGTGACCTGAAATGAATGAATGGGTATTGAGTGGGGCCGCCTGACTCTATAATTTAATACTGACAGTAATTAGCGAAGAAGGAGGGGTTACCTTGCGAGCTCAGGGCACCGTGTTTATGTGAAGCTACACAGCTGCGGTAGGTGGCACCTGCTTCTGCCACTTTTTTCATTTACTACCCTCTGGAAAAGGAGAAGGTGGCGAGTCATAAAAGATGCTGGCTGCTTGACTCTGATAAATCTCAGGACAGAAAAGACCTTGGGTTTAAATTAGCTGCCAGGCTTCAGCCGGCTCACTCTGGAGTTAGCGACAGTGCCACAACGTTATAAATGGATTCATATGTCTTGACTAACGTCCTTCTTTTGTAAACAGTCTGTAAGCATAGAGCTGTGGAGTCCTGGGTGCCCTGTTCCAAAGGTTAATCTTTATATCAATAGCATATTCAAGACATCCTGCTTTTTTCTCAGTTCCTCTCCTGGCTTCTTTGAATTTCAAATTCTCTTTGAATAAATGAAAAAGAGGAGCCCTAATAACAGAATCAGAATCTATTGTTAGAAACTTCCTGCGTAAATAAACGATCGTTCCTGGGCACCTGACGATTACATGGAACAAAGGAAATCCTCCGCATGATTCCAAATGGAAACTTTTCCTATTTCGCCCTTGAGAAAGTACTCTAGCAGGGCAGGTCCACACCAAGTGACCTGACCCTTTTTGTGCTCCTCCCTGGGAATAATGTGTTCTGTGCCATAGTGCTTCTGTAGGAAACAATCTAATGTTAGATGCTGACAAGTAATCCCACAGTAAAACCAAACACTGAGAATATGGTAGTAGGCCCAGCTCCCCTAACTGTCGCCCAAGTTTGTGCTACCGGGGAACCTCGCTTTGTTACTGCCGAGGAAATGGGGAGCACGCGATGCAAGAAGTCAGAGGCCAGGAGTCCACTCAGACATTTTCTCCCCAGCCAAAGCTGCCACCCAGGAAGGCACTGTGGATTTGCAATGTGGGTCACCTCGATTATTCACATGAATTGGAAGAAAATCTTCCTTCCAAGTGTTTATTGACATTGTCATTTACTCAGCTTTCAAAAAAAAATTTTTTGTTGACATAAATTAGATCGTTGTTTACTCTCTGCCAGGCAGGAGTGAAAATAAAAGACTTTAAATGAAAACAATTGATTTAAGCACTTCCCTAGCTTAGAAAGTCAGCCATTCTCCCTAAGACGGAGGATTCCATTAGTCCATCAGAGGCAGTAAAATAATTTAAAACAAACAAACAAACAAATAAGAGTCTGTACAGGAAATTGGTTATGAAATCTCGTTGGTTTTTCAAGGACTCTTTTAGTCTACATATAAACTATGTTTGCCTAATTTAATATGGATTTCTAGAACATCCGTTTTGTCCATGCACAAATGATTCTCTGACCATTTACTACTGCTTTGCCTCTTATCTACAATATGTTCCCTTGTCCTTTCTGAGCGAGGCTGCAGACGGGAGCTCTGGCCCACAATGAGAGGAACTGCACTGAGTGGGAATCCTCCTCCCTTCAGAAACAGGTGCCATTGCAAGATCCAAGAATGTGGACCGAGGGAGAACATTTGTGCCTTTTAAGGCCTGCAATGCTGACCATCCAGCACTGGCTCCAGTCATTCTACCAGGCTCTACCTATACCTTCATTGTAGGCTCTGTTTGGACAAACAAGAGGAAACCCATGACTTTCTTTATGGAATTTGGTGGCAAAAAGTAACCATAGCAGAACAAGCACCAGGCTTCGACATATTTGGGTTTTGCTTGTTATAAGGGAACTAATACTTTAAGAATTTGTATCTTGCCTAAATTTCTCAACAGTTCCATATCTAAGTTAGTTACTCTGTTAGTCTGGATAGACTAGAGAAACAAATTCATAGATACTCATCTGTGGATAAGACAGAGTTTTATATAAAGGGTAATTGTACACAAGGAAAGCATCCCAACCCAGTCCAGATCAAGTCCATAAGTCTAATATTAGCCCCACATGTCTGAAACCATTCTATAAAGTCTTCTTCTGACTCACAAAACACATGCCGTGATGCCAAATGCAGGACGATCATAGGCCAGTGGGGAGAAAGTCTTTGGATCTGGTGGTGTTGTAAGCATCTCAACTCTGGCAGGGGTCTCTACGTGGCTTCTCTAGCACCTAGGCAGGGCTGCATCATAGTAGGTCCATGTGGCTTCTCCTTAGGGATGTCTCACAGGGAGTCAGCCTTGTAAGTAGAGTGTCTCGCAGGGAGTGAACAGAGAGAGATACTCACTCCGGCCTCCAAGGAGGAAATGCAGGAGTTTCCAGGATTCTCAGGAAAGGCCATGTCCACACAGAAGCCTCATTGGCTATGATCCGATTGACAGAGTAGACTCCACCCCTTCACTCTTAATCCTCTCAAGTCCCAAATTGACACCAGATTATGTAACTACCACAATTACCATCCTCCTCTTATGATATTTAGACATATGTATGTATATATTATATATCTATATATATACACAAACACACATGATATCAATATAAATATAGAGAAAGAGAGAGATACAAAGAGAGAGAAAGAGTCTGAGAATGATTGATTTCTACCACTCATCTATCAGTTGGTTGGCCTGGGGTCGTTAGCATTTTGCTATGACGCTTAAAGCTATGTCATTAATATTCAAAATATTGGCAGATTCACTCAGGTTTCAGCAGAACTTCCAGACTTAACATAGACTCCAACTAAGGAAGAGGCTACCCACTTCTGAATGATAAACCACCAAAAGCCTTATGACTAGCAGTCTAACATTGTCAGATATAACACCAGAAGATGAGGCCCTCCGGTCGAAGGTGCGCACAATGTGACTTTTGAAGTGCTGCCCCGGAAAGTAGAGTTGACTATCATGACATGGATAAAGGTTCATTTGCTGATGGAACAAGACTCAACATGAGAAGAAGTAGCTACAAACACCCATTAATAATCAGAATTGTAGAATGTGTGAAGCATGAATCTAGGAAAATTGGAAGTCATCAAAAATGAAGTAGAATGTGTAAATAGCAATATATGAGGCATTAGTGATCTGAAGTTATCTGCTTGTAACCGGTTGGAGTCAGACAACTATGTGGTTTACTACTTCAAGAATTGTAAACTCAAGAAGAATGGGGTTTCATTCATCTCCAAAAGGAACACTTCAAGATCTACCTGAACCACAATGCTGTCTGTGATAAGGTAATATTATATGTCTGCAAGAAAAATGAGTCAATATAGTTATTATTCAAAGTTATGCACCAACTATTAAAGATGGTGATGAGGAAATTAAGCAGTATCAACTTCTTCAGCCTGAAATTGATCAAACAATAAAGATGCAATAAAGATCATGCAATAAAGATGTATTAATTATTATTGTCAATTGGAATGTGAAAGTCGGGGGCAAAAAGGAAAGAACAGTAGTTGGAAAATATGGCCTTCGTGATAGAATTAAGACTAGAGATCACACATTAGAATGTTGCTTTGCTAGTCTAGGTAGACTAGAGAATCATAGACACTCATATGTGTATAGGAAAGAGCTTTATATACAAGAGCAATTAAATATTGAGAAAACATCCCAGGCTAGTTCAGATGAAGTCCATAAATCCGATATTAGCCCATATGTCCAATACCAATCTATAAGGTCCTTTTCAAACTCAAGAAACACTTGCAATGATGCCAAATGCCAAATGCAGGAAGATCACAGGCCAGTGGGTGGGAAGTCTGGTGGATCCAGTAGTGTTGTAAGCTTCTCATCGCTGGCAGGGGTCATCACATGGCTCCTCCAGCCCCAGGGCTCTGGCCACATCAGGGTAGATTCATGTGACTTCTCATCAGAAATATCTCACAGGGAGTGAGTGTGTGTCCCACCTCCAGTGAGCTGTTTATCTCTTTAGTGTCTCCACATGAGGTCATCAAGCTATGACCTGATTGACAGGCTAGACTCCACCCTTTACTCTTAATCCTCTCAAATTGACAATAGATTGTATAACTACCACAGTTGCAAAACCAAGACCTTTTTTGTTGCAAATACCTTTTTCAACAACATAAATTTTGATTGTACATATGGACCTCAATAGATGAAATAACAGGAATCAAATCAACTACATGTATGGAAAGGATTGAAGGAGAAATTTCAATATCATCAGCAGAACAAGGCCAGAGGCTGACTATGGAACAGATGCCAATTGTTCATATGAATTCAAATTGAAGGTGAAGAAAATTAAAATTAGTCCATGAAAGGCAAAACACAATCTTGATTTCATCCCCCACCACCCTACCAAATTTAGAGACCTTCTCAAGAGCCAATCTGATGCAATGACATTGAGTTAATTTATTGTGCCAACCTGGTTGATAAACACATGTGGGGTTAGTTGAAGGGCAAGGGATAAATGGCTTGGTGAGCTTTGGCTTTCCAGTTCTTGGGTCTCTTGCTTTCTGATAGACCAGGGTGCAGCTGCCTTAGCCAGCTCCTGCTTCAGCTGACAAGGCTCACTTCCTGCAAGACAACCCTGAGGAGAAGCCACATGGACCTACCCTGATTCAGTCCTGGGTGCTGGAGCACCTGTATGGAGACCCCTGCCAGCGCTGAGTGCTTACACATTCACTGACTCGGCTTTCCTCCTGCAGTTGGCATCATAGTGTGTTTTGTGAGATGGAGGAGGACTTTGTGGATTGGTGTTGGACATATGGGTTAATGGGTTAATGTTGGACTTGTGGGCTTGGGCAGCACTGAGTTGGGATGATTTCTTGATGTGCACTTAACCTTTATATAAAACTCTCTCTTATGCATGAGTTTCTGTGGATTTATTTCTCTAAAGTACCCAGACTACCACAGATATCGAATGCCTAATGAATTGTGGTGGAAAGACATCAAAAACATAATGTATGAAGATAGTAAAAGTTTATGAAAATGACAAGTAACAGAAAGAATAGTAACTTGGTTCTCCCCCCCTTTTAAAAATTTATTTATTTTTAGTCATTTTACTGGGGGCTCATACAACTCTTATCACAATACATCCATTGTGTCAAGCATATTTGTACATTTGTTGCCATCATCATTCTCAAAATATTTTCTTTCTACTTCAGCCCTTGGTGTCAGCTCCTCATTTTTTCCTAACCCTCTTCCACCCTACCTCCCCCATGAACCCTTGATAACTTATAAGTTATTATTACTTTTAATGTTTTACACAGTCCAATGTCTCCCTCCACCCATTTTCTCTTGTCTGTCCCCCAGGGAGGGGGTTATATGTAAATCATTGTGATTGGTTCCCCTTTATCTCCCACTTTCCCCTTCCCCTCCTGGTATTGCTACTCTCATTATTGGTCCTAAGGGGTTTATCTGTCCTGGATTCCCCGTGTTTCCAACTCTCATCTGTACCAGTATACATGCTCTGGTCTAGCCGGTTTGTAAGGTAGAATTGGGATCATGATATGAAGGGAGTCGGGGGAGGGAACATTAAAGACTAGAGGAAAGTTGTATGTTTCATCGGTGCTATAATGCACCCCGACTGGCTCATCACCTGCCCGTGACTCTTCTGTAAGGGGATGTCCAGTTGCCTACAGATGGGCTCCACTCCACTCTCCCCCTCATTCATAATTATATGACTTTTTGTTCTTTGATGCCTGATACCTGATCCTATAGACACCTTGTGATCACACAGGCTGATGTACTTCTTCCATGAGGACTTTGTTGCTTCTCAACAAGTATCTTGGTCTTAAAGTCTTGTCTTAAAGTAAACAACTATCTAAGTAAAATGCCAATTAAGTCCAACTAAGTACACCAGTCTGTGTAATTCAAGAACTGTAAATAATAAAATACAATTCTGGAGGAGGGAATAGGCAGAACCTAAATTCTGAACAACCCATTTGCAGGAAGTTATGGGTGGTAGAAGGCCATAATCCATTCACAGTTTCCCCACGTGAACTCAGCCTCCAGTGACTCCCCTCTGACCAAAGCCCATGGATTTGAATCGTCTTGCTGTCAGGCAGAGAGCATTGTAGAGTAAAGTATGGAAGTTGCAATTAGATTAAAAATAACATTTTACCATCTGATCTCCTTTTTTTACCTATTTCAAAGTTGTTTCAGTTTTTAATATGATCAGCTTTCTTTTTAATTAAGGTTTTGTTGTTTTATTTTGTCACTGTGGTTAGGTGTTTGCTTGTTTGTTTGTTTTTTCCTTGATTTTGTTGTATGTTTTTCCATATATGAAATCCAGAATGGTGGTGGTGATTTCAAGTCAGTTTGACCCATAGAAACCTTATGCACTGTGGAAGGAAATAGTGCCCGGTCCTACACCATCCTTATAATTACACCTGTGTCTAAGACCTTTGTTGCAGCCACTGTGCTAATCCATTCGATTGAACTGTGTATTTCCTTCTATCTTCTTTTAATATCTCCTGCATTGCCCAGTATTTTTGGATGCCCCTCCACTTTCTCAAGCATGATGTACTCTTCCAGGGATGGGTCTTTCCTGAAAACGTGCTCAAAGTATGTAACATAAAGGGTTGCCATCCTTTCCTCTAAGGAGCTCTCTGGCTTTACTTTTTTTCCAAAACAGACTTCTTTGTTCTTTTGGCTGTCCATGGTACTTTCAAGATTCTTCTCCAGCAGCATAATTCTAACACATAGATTCTTCTTTAGTCTTCAATATTCAATGTGTAACTTCCACATGCATATGAAGCAATGGCAAATACCATGGCTTGGGTCAGTTGCACCTTAGTCCCCAAAGTAACATCCCTCTTTCCATACTCTAAAGAGGTCTTGTGCCAAAGGTCTCCCCAATGCAATGCCTAGTTTGATCTCTAGACTGTGGGTCCAAGCAAGACAAATCCTTAACAGCTTCAACCTTTTCTACATTTATCATGATGTTACCTACTGTTCCAGTTGTGAGTATTTTGGTTTTCTTTACATTAAGTTGAAATCCATACCGAAGATTCAAATCCTTGCTCTTCATCAGCAAGTTCTTCAAGCCATCCTCACTTTCAGCAAGTAACATTCTGCCACCTGCATATTGCAGGTTGTTAATAAGTTCCTCCCATTCTAAAGCTACATCTTCTCCATATAATCCCAGCTTCTCTGATCATTTTCTCAGCATACAGGTTGAATAAGCCTGGTGAGAGGATACAACCCTGCCCCACCCCTTTTCTGATTTTAACCATACAGTGCTCCCTTGTTCTGTTGGCACACTGCCTCTTGACCCATGTGCAAGCCGCTCATGAGCACAATGATGTGTTCTGGAATCCTCACTCCCCTTAAGGCTATCTCTAGTTTGTTATGATCCACACAGTCAAATACCCGGGGATAGTCAATAACACGCAAGTCAACAGCTTTCTCTTTTTCCCTGCATTGAGCCAAGCTCTATCTGACATCAGTCATAATATCCCTTGTTCCACATGCTCTTCTGAATCCAGTTTAAACCTCCGGCAGTTCCTTGTCAATGGGCTGCTGCAAATATTGTTGGATGATCTTCAGCAAAATTTTACTTGCCTGTGATATCAGTGATATTCTTCTGTAGTTCGAGCATTGTCTTGGGTCACCTTTCTTTCAAATGGGCACCAATAGGGATCTCTTCCAGTCAGTTGGCCAGTTAGCTGTCTTCCACATTTCCTGTCATCGAGTGGTAAGTACTTCAAGTGCTTCATCGGCTTGTTGAAACAATTCCACTGATATTCTATCAATTCCTGGGACCTTGTTGTTAGCTAATGCTTTCAGTGCGGCTTGAACATCTGCCTTCAGCACTGCTGGTTCTTGCTCATATCTTATTTCAAATGAAATGATGGAATGTTGATTAGGAACAACAAAGGAATGTTGTTCCTTTTGGTACAGTGGTTCTGTGTATTCTTTCCATCTTTTTTTTTAATGCTTCCTGGATCATCCAGTATTTTTCACATAGAATCTTTCAAGATTACAATGCAAGGCTTGGAATTTTTTTCTTGAGTTCTTTCAGTTTCAGGTATGCTGAGCACGTTCTTCATTTTTGCTTTTCTAACTCTAGGTCTTTGCACATCTCACTGTAATATTTGACTTTGTCTTCTCCAGCTGCCTTGGAAATTTTCTTATTCAGCTCTTTGACTGGAGTAATACTTGCCTAAGGACATGGCAGAGAAGCTGAGGGGAGGTGGGGAGCTGGCAAAAATAATAACTTCAAGAAAGAAGAAAATATTCCAAAATTTATGTGGTGATAATTGCACAATCTTTCTTAATATAAGTGAACTATTAATTGTATGATAGGTAAACTATATGCCAATGATTTTTTTAATTTTTAAAAGGAAAGAACTTATCAAGGTGATTGTCAGAAGAGACTTCTGAAGCTTGCCTTTAAATTTAGATTTACTAAAGCAAAGGAGGCAATGAAATGAAAAAGTAAAAGAGCAGAGCACATTTCAAAGAGCAGCTTGAGAAGACAAAGTCAAGTATTATCGTGAAAGATTCCAAGATCGGGGGTTAGAAATAGAATAGGCAGATTTAGCTTATCTCAATCTGACAGAATTGAAAAAAAAAATCAAGCCTCAAGTTCCGATATTGAAGGATTCCACATGCAAAAATATTGAGCAATGCAGGAAGTATTAAAAGAAGATAGAAGGAATACACATCTGAAGAGGTTACCTGTGATCAAGAATTGATGGTATTGAAGGAAGTTCAACCAGCATGGAAGGCATTTTTTAAAAGGCTCTATGAATTAACAGGATAACAAATGAAATATGTCAACAGCTATGTAACAATACAAGCACTCACTACTTTATGCCAAGAAATTAGGAAGGAAGCTGCCCGGGCAGTGGGTTGGAAGTGGTCCACATTTGTTCCTTTGCCAGAGAAATGCAACCCAACAGAACATCAAAATTATTCAACCCTATCATTAATATCACACGCAAGTAAAATTTTGTGGAGGATAATTCAAAAACAGCTGCAATAGTATATCAACAGAGAACTGCCAGAAATTCAAGCCAAATTCAGAAGAGGGAAAGACTATCCACGCTGATGGATCATGACCAAAGCAGAGAATACCAGAGAGATGCTCACCTGTGTGTTATTGTCTCTTCAGTGGCAATTAATTGTGTGGATAACAAAGCATGTATAACATTGAGGGAAAAGGAGAATTCCATAACATTTCACTGTGTTCATGTGTAACCAGTGCATGAGCAAAGAAGCAGTCATTTGACCTGAACAAGGGAACACCCCATAGTTTAAAATCAGAAGACGTTTGTCTCAGATTTTTTCACCACATTTTTCCATCTCTATGTTGTGCAAATAATCTGAGAAGCTGGACTATTTGAAGAAGAATGAGGCATCAGGATTAAAAGAAGTCTGACTAACAACCCGCAAAATGCAGATGACAAAAATATTGCTAGCTGCAAATGAGGAAGACTTGGAGCACTTGGTGATGAAATTCAAAAATGCAACATTCCATTTGAAACACAAATCAGTGTAGAAAACAAAACAAAAATTACTATAAAATTGACCAATATGCAACACGATGATACATGAATAAAAGATTTAAATTGTTAAGGCTTTCATTTTACTTGGGTCCACATTCATTGATCATGGAATCAGCAAAGAAGAAATCAAAGAACATATTTCAGTGCACAAATCTGCTGTACAAAATCACTTTAAAGAGTTAAAGAGTAAAGGTAACACTTTGGGGACTAAAGTGTGCCTGACCCAACTCATGGTATTCCCACTGCCCCTATGCTTGTGAAAACCGGACAATGAATAGAGGGAGGGGCACAATTGATGTGTCTGAATTACAGTGCTGTCAAAGTATCCTTGACTGCCAGAAGAAAAGACGACTTCGTCTTGAAAGAACCGTGCTTCCTAAAAGGGAGGATGGCGAGACTTTGTCTCATATACTTTGCACATCCTTTCTGGGATAGGACATCATGCATGACAAAGTGGGGTCATTAAAAAGAATTCCTTCAGCACGATGGATTGACACAATGTCTGCAATGATGGGCCAGAGGATGATAAGGATTTTAAGAAGACTGCAGAGTCAGGAAGGTTTTTGTTCTGCTATACAGAGAATCACAAGACAAGGCTTTCTGCTCCCTTAGCCATTGACCTTCGATGCTGCCACATAGAATTGCTGTGCATAGGAAACAGCCCAGTGGCCATGAATGACTGTGAGTGACAGAGGGTCGTATGTATTGGAGACATCTGGGCAGTAATTATGTGTGTGTGTGTGTGTGTGTGTGTGTGTGTATCTGGCTTTATCAAAATAAAAAATATTTATCATTTTAAAGTATAGATTTCAGAAATTGTTAATATATTCAGAGAGTTGTACAACCATTAACACTAACTCATTTCAGAACATTTTCATCACTGTAAAAAGAAACTCCACATTCATTAATCCCTCCCCATTCCCTCTATTGCTACCATCTGAAAATCATTAATCAACTTCTAACTTCATGAATTTGCCTATTCTGACGCCTCATATAAAGGAACTTCTATAATATTTTCCCTTTGTGCATTGAGAATAATATTTTCTAGGTTTACTCATCAAGTAACATGCATCAGTGCTTCCTGCATCCCTGCACCGCTGTGAATTGCTTGCTCTGGCTATTTGGCCGTACTCTTTGTAACTCCCATGAGATGACTGGGAAGAACTCTGCACATGGTTGGTGCTTGTGTTGCTCACCGGGTAATTGATTATTATCTAGTAATATAACAAAGTACTTTTACCCTTATTTAGAATCATGCAAATAGTGTGTATGAAACCCTAGCATGGGGATTGGTTGGTTTTGCCATCCTGCTGGGCTTAAAATGAGTAATCATAAAGGTAGAAAGATGGAGCTCACTACCATTAAGAAAAAATGAACTAGGAACAGTGAGGTGGTTTATTGTGCCAACCTGTTCAATAAACACATGTGGGGTTAATTGAAGGGTGGAGGGATAAATGGCTCAGTCAGCCTTGCCTTTCGAGTTCTCGGGTCTCTTGCTTTCTGATGATAGGACTAGGGTGCAGCTGCTTTAGCCAGTTCCCTGCTTCAACTGGCAAGGCTCATTTCCTGCAGACATCCCTGAGGAGAAGCCACATGGACCTACCCTGATACATCCCTGGGTGCTGGAACAGCCGTGTGGAAACCCCTGTCAGTGCTGACATGCTTACACATTCACTGACTCAGCTTTCCTCCTGTAGTCAGCATCATCGTGTGTGTTTTGTGAGATGGAGGAGGACTTTGTTGATTGGTTGGAAATATGGGTTAATGTTGGATTTGTGGGCTTGGGCAGCACTGGGTTGGGATGTTTTCTTGATGTGCACTTACCCTTTATATAAAACCCTCTCTTGTACATATGAGTTTCTGTGGATATTTTTCCCTAATGTACCCACACTAACACACAGCGTATGTCATTTGGATGCAAGATCTCCATGCTAAGCATCCTTAATCCAGAAGACCGAGCTGTTACATCAGAGATTATGAGAAAGGACAAAAAGCAATGGCAGAGAAGTAGCAGTAAACAGAGAACTAGGAGACCATCAGGAAATGGAGCAATAAAAGTTGATCACAGAACATAAAAGCTGGTGGACTTGGAACAGAAGGTTTGCTGAGGGAATGACATGCCTGCAGGAGCTTGTTCAGGAGAGCTCGGTTTGCTGACCCAGCTCACCACAAGCCCTACTAGTGAAGTGGAATGCCTTTGGACATTAATCAGCAGAGGTAAATGAACTGTGTAACACTTGCCTGAGGGAGGCAGAGACCAAACGACCAAGTGAAACCTAGGTCACATCTGCAAGCGCGTTGAAAAGAAGCCATCCTTGTGTCAGAAATGTAAGCATTTCTCATCCTGCAGTGTAACTTATCACTTCCTATAAAAACCCATAACTGTGAGTATGGTTTGTGCATTCTGGGTAGTCGTTGCAAATTATTGAACCCAGCAGAGAAGTGAAGAGTGTGCTATGAAAGATATGCTTGGTATCAGAATTGGTATATATATTTTTTAAGTTGGAAAGTGGAGATGTCTGGGTCATAGATATTGACCGGTTCATAGATGTTGACCCTTGGCTCATGCTGATGGTGATTTTACTCCTCCCTTTCTTTCAAGTTCCAGGTGAGATGCCACAACCATGCCATTATTACAGCTTCTTCGTAATCCATTAATAAGAACTACATTATGTGACTTTAGCACATTCCATTCATCAACTGATAGTTTCAGTTGCTTCCTCTTCTCGCTGACATGAATGCTGCTGCTATGAATATCGCTACGTCAGCTTCGTGTCATTGTTGTTTCCCATTTCTCCTGGAGCAGGTCACTACGTCCAATGTTTCAACATAACATTTGGAGGAACTGCTGAATTCTTTTTCAGAATAACTGCATCGTTTTCTTAGCCCAACACCAATGCCTGGGGGCTACAATTTCTCCATATCTTCACTCACACTTGTTACTTCCTTTTTTTCTAATTATAAATATCTTAGTGGATATGAGTTGCTATCTCATCGCAGTCTTGGTGTGCATTTCCCTAGTGACTAGTGCGGCAGCACTGGGCTCAAGCACAGGAACGATTGTGAGGATGGCGCAGGACCTGCAGCGTGCCGTTCTCTTGTGCACAGGGTCGCTATGGGTCAGTGCTGACTCAAGGGCACCTAACAACAGTGACTAATGAGGGAGGAAGAGTTACAGTCTCAGAAGTGTAATAGGGGACGTTGTGCCCTGTCCTGTCGGGTCCCTGTGAGTCAGCCTAGACTCCATGGTAGTAGGTTTGGGTTTTGGTTGGTAAGTGACTAATGGACCGGCCTAGTGGATTCAACAATGGGCTCAAGCACAGCAACTGTGAAGGTGGCACAGGGTCGAGCAGAGTTTGCTTCCATTGTCTGTGCATGACCATACATCCAAGCAAACACAACAGCAACTAATCACAATACAGCAACGAATGATGTCGAGCATGTCGGCTGTGTTTATTGACCACTCGGAAGTTGGCTTTGGAGAAATACCTATTCATCTCTTGCCATGTTTCCGCTGGAATCTTTTGTTATGTTCTTTTGAGTTGCAGGGAATGGTTATGCATTCTGGATTAGGGTCCCTCTGTCAGACGCCTGCTTTGCAAATGCTTTCTCTTTTGTATTGGTTTTCTTTTCAATTTCCTGAAGGTATGCTTTGAATCACAAAATATTTTCATTTTTATTATGTTCAACTTGTCTATTTTTTTTCTTTGGACTTATGTTTTGGCATCACTTCTAAGAAATGATTGCCTTACCTAAAGATTCACTTCAATGTTTGTTTCAACTAATTTTATAGTTTTAGCTCTTGAATTTAGGTGTTTGATCCATTTTGATGTAATTTTGTACATACTGTGTGAGGTAGTGATCCAAATTCATCTTTTAAAATGTAGGTAGTCTCTTGCACGAGCACTATTTGTTGAAAAGTCTACTCTCCCTACTATTAAATTGCCTTAGTGCCTTTGTCAATTGATCATAAAGTACAAGTTTTCAAGGCTATTTCATTGATCTACATGTCTATCGCGTCAATAGCACACTGTCTTGTTGTAGTTTAAAATTTTATCTTTCCAGTAAGTTTTGAAATCAGGAACCCTTCAAGTTAGGGTTCAGTTGCATTGGCCTGTATTTCCCTTTTCACTGCTGTTTTTTATTATTCTGGGTCTCATATATCCATATTAATCTTAGGATCAATTTTTTGAATTTCTAAAAAATTGACCAACTGAAATTATAATAGGAATAGCATTGGAGATGTATATTACATTAGGGTATTCTGCCATTTTAACAATATTAAGTCTTCTGATCTTTGAATATGGAATGTTTTCCATTAATTTAGGTATCCTTCAATTTTGCTCAATAGTGCTTTTATTTTATTTTTTTTTAACAAATGAAACACAGAAACTTTATTATGAATAAAAGTAATAAGGTAAAAATCCAACAGGCAATTTACTTATACTCAAAATAACTAAGGAAAGTATGTCTTAAACACCTTATAGTAATCTATTTGCAAGTGCTTTTATTTTTAATGTACAAATCTTGCTTTTCTTTTGTTAATTTTTATGGGTATTTTTTAATGGTATTATATTTTAAATTGTTTTCTTAATTTCATATGGATCCTGCTTTTGTTGGATGGAGTGTTAAACAGATTCTGTTAAATTCATTTCTATTTCCGTGTTGAACTACCTTGTTTTTCCATTCATCGTGAAAATTAGGATATTGGAACACCTATTGCTGAATTGGATATTGCACCCTCTAGCCTATCAGTTTTTGTCGAAGGTATTTTAGAGTTCTGTTATTAGGAATGAATATGTTGTATATGTTGTCATATCTTTCTAGTGGAGTGACTTATTCAGTATTGTATAATTCCTATGTCTGCAAGTCCATTTTTCTAACTTAAGTCTATTAATATAACCAATTCTCTTTTTTTCTTGTTTCAAGGATCCATCTTTTCTCTACCTGTGTACTTTCAACATACTCATGTCTTTCAATCCATAGTCTGCCTCCTGTAGGCAGCATATAGTTCAATCCTCTTTTTTATTGTCTGAAAATGTTTTAATAGAATTGTTTGATCTATTCATATTTAATATTATTATTTACATAGCTGCATTTATAGCCATTTTCCTTTTTATTTTCTAATCACCTCATATCTTTCTGCTTTTGTTGTTCCTCTAATCACTCTTTACTGTTTTTTTTATTGAGTAAATAATTTCAAGTTTACCACTTTAATTACCCTGTCATTATTTATAGTAAATTTTAAAAATTTATTTTCTTAATGTTTGCCATTGGAATTGTAGTTAGCATCTTAAAACGGTCTGAGTTTTGTTAATACCAACTTAATTTTAATAATATATAAACACAGAATAAATATGGTGAAACACACATCTTTCATAATTTCGAACGGTGCCGTTTTCCCATGTGTTCAAATGATTGCCTCTTGATCAGTGTACAGGTTCCACATGTGAACATCCAGTAATCTGGAATTCCCATTCTTCTCAATGCCATCTATAGTTGTCAAGATCCACACAGTTGAACGTCATTATGCAGTTAATAAAACACAGTAAACATCTTTCTGGTACTTTCTGCCTTCAGCCAAGTCCTCCCTCATTCCGCATTCTGTTCTGATATGACTTGAATTCCTGGAAGCTCCCTATCACTGTGCGGCCGCGGCCATTGTTGAACTTCCTTCTGCAGAATTTTACTTGCATGTGACATTGATGATATTGTTTAATGATTCCTACATTCTGCTGGATCACCTTTCTTTGGAATGGGTATAAATATGAATCTCTTACAGTCAGTTGGCCAGGTAGCTCTCTTCCAAATTTGTTGGGATAAACAACTAAGTTTTAGTGCTTCATCAGCTGGATGAAATACTTCAATTGGTAATTCATTCATTCCTTGGAGATATTTTTCTGGTCAGTACAGCATGGACTTCTTCCTTCAGCTCTCTGCGTTGGACAGCATGGACTACCTCTTGACATGGTTGAATGCCAACCAGTTCTTTGGGGTAATGGATCAATATATGCCTGCCATCTTATTTCTATGTTTCCTACATCATTCAATATTTTGCCTGTTAAATCTTTCAGTATTGCAACTGAAGGCTTAATGGACCATGCTTTCTTTTTTTTTTTTTTTGCATGTCTTGTAGAGTTTGTTGAAAACTAGATGCTTTAAATAACATATTGTGGCAACTCTGGATTTCAGATCCCATGGCCTAAATTTGTTGTTGCTGCTAATTATTTAGTGGATTTCCTTAACTAATTCTGTTAAATCTGTACTCTTTATCATATGTGGCTACTGGATTGTATGCTTGGGTAGCTTGGAGGTCAGGTAGTGACTGACAGAGATTTTCTTAAACACAAGAACAATGGGTTTCAAGTACTTCTTAAAGAGCTCTGTGTGGATGTTGGCTCATGCCTTCAATGTGCCAGCAAGTCGTTCACAGTACGTTCTTGTCCCTCACTCTTGCCCAAGCAGAGCCTCATGCCAGTCAGAGGTGAGAGATGAGAGTTTTCTCAGGTTCGTGCTGATATGCACACGCATACAGCTCCACACGGACCTTTAGTCTTCTAGATTCCCAGGATTTATCACAGTTTTCCAAACCCCACTGGGAGCATTTCATTCCCTAGCTTTGCCTTTTGTGCCCCTAAGAAGCCCTGGTGGTGTGGTGGCTATGACTCAGGCTGTGATCCAAAAGGTCTGAAGTTCAAAACCACCAGCTGTCCCAGAACAAAGATGGTGCCTTCTCTTCCTGTCCTATAAGGTTGCTAGGAGTTGCCATCGATTCTATGGCAGTGAGTTTGGTTTTGATTTTGGGTTTTTTTTGTTTTTGTGGGGAGAAGAGGGGACCCCAAATGTTAACCACCACCTCAAGCAACTGTGGTGTTGATTAATTGCCACTGATTATTATTGACGCGCCTTGTATCAGGAGGGCAGGCAGAGCTATTAACACAAAATGAGATCTGAGTCAGGTCAATAATGAGAAGACCTACAAATATGTGTTTTCAGGGAAATGACAAATAATAATTTTCTGGAAATGGAACATTTAGGGAATCTCAAGCCTATTGGTTTGTGGGCTACTATAATGTGGAGATGGTTGCTTTTCGAAGTGACCGGGAACTTGGTGAGAGAAGGACGAAGAGAGAGAAAGAGAGTTGACTCTCTGCAAAGCTCACTGACCTCCTGAAGATTTAGCTGGGTTTGCTTCTGGGTTTTGCTTCTTCATAAGTATTCCCTGTGTTGTTGCAAGCCTTTAGCTACATTCTAGAGTTCTAAGAAAGCTCATTAGGAGAGTTTTCCCATTCATAACTTTTATGGAGAAACAGCTTTTCATAGGTTCACACGCTGCCAATTTGGAAGTGTTCTCCTGGATCAGATTATCCTAAATCAGCATCTGCACCTAGGCAGGCCTTAGGTGATAACGGCAGTCATCTCTCGACCATCTCTTCGGCTGAGGAACTACGAAGCTCTACCTTCCTGCCGTGACCCCTGAAGTGTTGTTTCTTCATGTTACAAGAGCAAGTAGGGAAAAGAGCAAATCAAGCACACTCATCTTGATTGTTCTTATTTTTCAACAAACTATAAGTGGAGAGAGAGGGAAAAAAGAAAAACTAAGTTTACATGTTCTTGCCTCCGTGTCTTTCCTTTTGTGTGGTTATTTCCCCAAACCACGGCTCTATTTACATCCCTGATTTTTCTCCCGTCATCCCCCAAATACATAATTGCATCAAATTTTGAATATCTAATTATATATAACATAAATAGGAAGCACATCCAGGGTTAGATGGAACCCCACAGAGAGACGTGATTAACTTGAGGGGAAAAGGTAGACTCCAGTGTTACCCCCAAAGTGGATACTTCACGTTGTGTATCAGTTAACAAATAAAGTACAGCCAGAAGCCTAACCGGTTGATGCTACCTCACTGTAGCTTATCACATGTGTGTCAACATTGTTTTAATTTTTTGCGTGCTTGTATCACCTTCTTTTTATGAGGCTATATTCTGCATAGTAACCTCTTCGACTGGGAAAGTGTAAAACATGGTGTTCCTGTGGGTGTCAGCACCACCAAGAGATAGAAGAGAGAGCGTGTCCTGACTTCAGATTCTTCACGAGGACCCGTCCCTCCTAGTCTACAGACGCATGCACAGGCAGAGTTCATCCTACACCACTCTCCAAGTCAGAACCAGGAGCTTGAGCATCACACTATGAATAGTCACATCGATGATCACATGCCCATCCCTGCCAAGAGGAAGCAGATAGCATTCCTCTACTTACTCCTAACTATATCTTCAAAATAAAAGACTTTTGAGCAATATAATGCATTTTGAATGCCTGATTGTTGTAACACCTCGTGTAGTTTGAAGCTGTCCCTGGGGAACCTCGTAAGCTGCTCTCTCAATCTGTGCTGCTCTTTGCGGTGATGTGCGGTTGACTGGCAAATCGTTCCACTGAGCGTTGATTCTTCCTTTCTCTTTTGAAATTTCAAATTATGAATTTAGATCAAGCATTGTGAAGGAGTGAATGATGTGCTAGGTGTTTCGGGAAGCAAAGCATCAGCTAGAGCTCCTCTCAGCCACGATCTAGCGAATCCGTGGGGAGGGAGGATGCCGGCCTGAGAGGGGCAATCAGACAGTCCTGCGGGGTTCTTCTATGGCTGGTCGAAAGTCCTAATGACTGGAAGGCGTCCTGTGGAACTTTAACGTGCACACAAATCCCCAAGACGTCTTGGGAAAATGCCAACGATGCTTATTCCATGCACTAGGGAGCCTCCAAGAAATCATGGGGGAAATTCCATTTTTCCATGAATTGTGGAAGCCTCCTAATCATAACATTTCACCAATAATCTCTAAATGCTGGTCCAGGACATCAGAGACCAAACAGTTGACATTTCCTTCTCCCTAATCGTTCAAAGCAACCCTCTGTCTGACATCCGTCTATATGCATCATTGTTGTTGTTCTTGTTCTTATTCTTATGATGGACCAAGGCATCCACGCCAACTCACAGAGACCCATGAACCACACCACCTGCTCCTGCACCAGCGTCACAATGGTTATCTTCAGGGCGGCCACCGAGTCAATCCATTCTGTCGAGAGTCTTCCTCTGTTTTGCTGTAGGTCTACCTCTCCCCCACACGATGTCCTGGTCCAGGGGTGAGTCTCCTCTGAGAACATGTCCAAAAACCGCCGTGAGACTGAGCCTCACCATTTTCGCTCCTAAGGAAACATCATTAGCTACACTTAAATTCATTAGAAGCTATGTATTCCTGAGGATATTTCAGGTAACATTTATTAAAATACACAGTGTCTAATGTCTGAATATACCTCTTAGCCAAGAATTCCTAATAAATATTTTTAATGCCACCAAAAGAGAACCCCTCAGCCCAAAGAGGGAATTTCTATTAGCAGGCATCCAAAGATGAAAGTTCTTTTGTAAACTATTGAATGAGATAATGAACTTACACTAATAATGAATATTTTCTGGCATCTGTGAAATCTGAGGAAGGAAATCATTGACATATATGAGTGGAGGTATGGCCACCAGGAGTCTGGCTCATACATGCCTGGGTTCACTCCAAACACAATGTGTTTAAACATGTCTCTCCAGTCAGCGACTGACTGCAGACATGTTTTCTCACAATAAATTTGTCCTTGTCTACTTAGGTCACCTTCAAATAAAAAGGGTCAATCAAAGCAGTGACTTCTGGGGCATCAGTTGGGCCCCTTGAATTCAAAGCAGAGAGAGTAGCTCAGAAGGTTCTGAGAAGTACTTTTGGGGAGCCCGAAGAGGTATTCACAATATATTTTCTTAAAGTTCACAGGAAAATCATAAGGGCTTATCGCAAAGAAGTTTTAAGGAATTTCAGCCATTCACTTGACAGTGCCTGTAGGGTCCTTTCTCTTCCTGGTTAAAAGTCATAATTATTTGAAGGTGTCATTTTGAACTTTAATATGCATACAAATCACCAAGATGGCTTGTGAAAATACCAATTATGATGAGTGGGTCGGGGGGTCCACCCCCAGGGATGTAAATGTGCATTTCTAATAGAAAAGAATGAGAGAACTTCCTAGGTGGGAGAAAACTTAATTATCCGCTTAGTTAACATGGAGAAATTATCTACTCCCCAAATATGAAAAGTTGAGCATGTTACACTAAAACATCATGTTTGTTTTCATCTACAAAAAAAGATAATGATTCTATAAACCAGGTGACCTTACACATTCCTTCTTTGTTCATTTCACATTCAGTATTGGGCACTCGCTCTGTGCCAGACTGGAAGAAACCATTTATAAGCATCTAAACGAGAGCCAGTGAAACTCAGGACAACAGAGAGTAGAGAGATGAGTGGGGTGCTGTACCAGGAAAAGGTGGGCTTTGTTGTGCTGGTGGGATTCTAAGGCAACTCAAGCAACTCCTTCCCAGTCACTTCTACTAACACAACAAGGAATCCTGGTGGTGTGTGGGTATGGGTTAAACATTGGGCTGCTAACCACAAGGAGTGTGGTTTGAACCCACCAGCTGCTCCATGGGAGAAAGATGAGGCTTTCTGCTCCCATACAGATTTACCTCAGAACCTCAAGGGGCAGTACTCTGTCCATGAGGGGCCTCTGGGAGTCAGACCGATGGCATTGCGGTTTTGTTTGATTTTAACGTTTAGAGGGTAGGAGATCTCCCACACTCTCCAACCGACTGGTGACAGCCCAAATCTTGAGGGTACAGTCGCCCCAGATAGCACCTACCAATTTTTCTGAGCTCTGCACGCTTTCTCTCAAAGCCACGCAGCAAAACCAAATGGAAGAGCAAAGGGTTACGCTGCCTCCCCAAGTTCTGAGTCAGTTTCCTGCCACTCACCTCACTCACGACACTTGACCTGACTTCTCCAGCTGGCTCAAGGGATTGGGTGGCTTTTTTTTTTAGATACCAAGTGGAGGTAGGAGTACACAGTGTGCAGTTCAGTGGGGTTTTTAAAAATCATTTTATTGGGGGCTTGTACAACTCTTATCACAATCCATTCATGCATCCAGTGTGTCAAGCACATTTGTATATGTGTTGCTATCATCATTCTCAAAACATTTCTTTTTACTTGAGCCCTTAGTACCAGCTCCTTATTTCTTCCCTTCCCTCCCCATCCCCACTCCCTCATGAACCCTTGATAATTTATATATTATTTTGTCATATCTTACACTGTCCAATGTCTCCCTCCCTTCACCCACTTTTCTGTTGTCTATGTCCCCCGGGGGAGGTTATATGTAGATCCTTGTAATCGGTCCCCCCTTTCTACCCCAACCCCCCTCCTTCACCCTCCCGGTATCACCACTCTTAGCCCTGGCCCTGAGGGGTTCATTTGTCCTGGATTCCCTGTGTTTCCAGCTCTGATCTGTACCAGTGCACATGCTCTGGTCTAGCCAGATTTGTAAGATAGAATTTGGATCATGATAGTGGGGAGGTGGAGGAAGCATTAAAGAACTGGAAGAAAGTTGTATATTTCATCATACTATACTGCACCCTGACTAGCTCATCTCTTTCCCATGGCCCTTCTGTAAAGGGATGTCCAGTTGCCTACAGATGTGCTTTGGGTCTCCACTCCACACTCCCCCTCATTCACATTATGAGATGATTTTTGTTCTTTGATGCCTGATACCTGATCCTATTGACACCTCGTGATCACACAGGCTGTTGTGCTTCTTCCCTGTGGGCTTTGTTGCTTCTGAGCCAGATGGCCACTTGTTTACCTTCAAGCCTTTAAGACCTCAGATGCTATATTTTTTTATTGCCAGGCACCATCAGCTTTCTTCATCACATTTGCTTATGCACCTGCTTTGTCTTCAGCCATCGTGTTGGGAAGGTAAGCAACATGGAATGCCATAATAGAGCAAAGTGTTCTTGCATTGAGGGAGTACTTGGATAGAGGCTCAATGTCCACATGCTACCTTAATACTGAACCTATAAATATATGCACATAGATCTATTCCCCCATCCTCATATATAAATATGCAATTCAGTATTTCTTATAAGGCTTCATTTCCATTGCTTTCTTTCATTTGTTTACAATATACTTTTATCAGTGTATTTATATTTGGACCAGATATCCCATGATACACTTTAGTTTATGTTTTCCTTGTATGAGAATTTGATATGTAGTAACCTTACCCAATAGCTGTCTTTCCTGCACCCCATCTCCTTACCTCCAAGGACGTGCTTGGGGTAGGAGAAGGGGGTGACTAGCTACCAAAAGCTACACCGTTTATATCTCTACTTGTCAGAGCTACTTGTAAACTACAAAAACATCCTTACGCTCTCCTTGCTATCTTTTAACACAGATCAAAATCCACCATGTGACATTTATCTCCAACCAAGGAACAAATAATCCCAGAGGGCAGAAGGCCTTTGGTTTTATTTGCATCTCTCTGATTTGACTTCTGCAGAATCATGCCCCTCCCACCACCACACTTTAATAAGTGTTTACATGCTACCACTCCCTGAAGACTCAGCTGATAAAATTCTGGCCGGAGCTAATTATACTTCAAGACCAGCTTGCTCTCTGCAGAGATGCTTGGACAGAAATTTTAATCCCTGCCTTTTAGCTGAGTTCAGAGCGCCGCCTTGTGGATTCCATGTGTCAGTGTGCTGCTTGCCCAACATCCCTCAGCTAACTGCAAGAGGTGATACTCTTTAAGTAGTGCCTTTGTCCACAGACCCTCAGTTTGGGGGTGCATATGCTTGTAAAATTGAAATGGCTGTTTAATGTATAAGTGACTCTAGCTAAATGCATGCTCGTTAGTATAGGGCTTAATTTTGGATTAGATCCTGCGGTCTGTTCATTGTGTGGATGCCCTGCTGGTGAAGCCATCCCCTGTCACAGGTGCTGCCATATTGGATATTGTGGAGTTCAGAGATGCAATGAATTTGCAGCACAGCCCCTCATGAGGAGTGAAATGCCATGAATGCGTTAATGTCATCCTTATTCTTGACGAGGTTGCTATTGAATCTGAGGTGTTACACTACCTAACAGGAAAGACTTCAGGGTACAGAGGGCCACATGGGGTTGTGGCTTGGGCAGTCACCACAGTGGTGCAGCCCCCACTCTGAGGAGGGCGCTGTGCTTGCGGGTTCATGCTCTACACTCTGTATTTTCTAAGTGAAGTCCTGGTGGGGCGTGAAACGCGGGCGGGGGCTGCATGCAGTCCTGTCTCCTGCCACTGGCACCTGAGGGGCGTGGCCGCAGCCTATTCTTTGCTGGATGGTGTCACCTGAGCACACTGAGCAGGTAACCTGGCAGGGGCCGGCTTCTCCTTCCTCCCTGGCTTAAGTGCCTAGTGCCGCTGTGGAGATTGCCTTCCCTGGGGGTTACCTGTCCAGTGTTGGCACAGGCGGTGATCCCCTGGGAAAAGAAAATTGACCTGTCACCGGGATGCTATGGCTGGGAGATGGAAAAGTTAGCTGCCAGTAGACTGCATGCACTCTTTGGGCCTGTGGGGAGCTGCACTCCTCTGACAGGGAATTGTCGCGCCCCAGGGGGGCGAGACGGAAAGTAGCAGGTAAAAACTACTGTGACAACCCAAGAGAGACTGCGGACAAAAGGGGAACGTTTTCTATTTCAGTACCTTTTAAGTGCAGTTCTCCCTGGATAGCTGAAGAAACGTTCCACATTTTCATTCTGGAGGGGGGTCCCACAAATGATCTAAGGAGCTTTGGGGATGTGTCTTCTGTTTTCTTTTTAATCTTCCAAAAGTCTTTGTCTTTCTTCCTTTTCAGCTGTTTGTCAGGCTGGAAGCAGAGTGACTGAAGGATCAGTGCTTGAGGGGGGCTGGGGAGAGGTGCTGATAGCAAGGGCTCAATCGAAAGTAAACGTCTAGAAAAGAATGATGGCAGCCGAGGTACAAATGTGCTTGATGCGATGGATGTATGGATTGTAATAAAAGTTGTAAGAGCCTCCAATAAAATGATTTTTTAATATGAAAAAAGGAGTGCTTGAGAATAGAGTGGTTCTTCACTGGCTAACTCAGGGGATGTGCTGTGTAAATAAAGCCCACAAAATATAGCTCCAGCCTCAAAATCCACCGTTGTAGGTTTTGATAAACTGTCCTATGGGGTGAAACAAGTTGCACATATACAAACCCATCATGATTGATCTCATTCTTTCTTGAAAGGTTCGTAACTGTGTGTTCTCATCTGCGTGTACCGTGCAGAATGGTTTTATAAAAGGTAGGGGTCGCATCTGGAATATGAGGTTCTGTTTCTTGGGTGTTATGGGAGGGAAATAGTGAAGCGCGTTTCAACAATAGCTGGTGGAGGAAATAAGGAAGCAGAGATTGACAGAGGGCATAGGGAAACCAGAAAAGTTTATCATGAGCTCGGTGGAAAGTAATGTTGGCAAAATGCTGCCTGTATCTAAAGCATTGATAACAAAGAGAGAAAGAGGGGGATGCTGATGGATTTAAGGGGTTAATTGATACAGTCTAAATTTCCATCAGAATGATTGGCATTGCACGTCCTACTGAATTAAAGGAAGACCGGTTCGTGAAGAGAAATGATGCTCATCCGATATGGTAAGATGAAAGTCTGTAAGCCACAAAGCAGATCCATTCTTGTGTTCTATCAAAAAATAATAAGCTGTGACCCCCAAAAATGGCTATTATAGGGGGGATCATAATAAGGGTTCCTTGGGGGAGGGGATAATGGGGAGCTGATATCAAGGAGTTCAAGGAGAAAGAAAATGTGCTGTAACTGATTGTGGTAGCAATTGCACAACCCAATACTGCTTGATGTGATTGAAATTCGGCAGCGGCTGGGCCTAACACAGTCATGCGTGGGGTCCTCCAGCAGCCAGCCTTCTGAATGACTGGTGCTGACCAAAATGCCAGAATCTCTAAGCCTCCCATGGGGGACTCTATAGCAGGGAGGACAATTAGCACCATCGCCTTTTTATGAACACGGAGACTATAACTCACCCCAAACAATCACTAAGATGTAAACACCCTTCCGAGATCAAGAAAAAGCACTTCAATCTTTTCTATTGAGTAGGCAAAAAACAAAACCTCTGTCCTCCCTCAATGACCCTGAGCTCTTAAACGTACTAGAAATGAGTGTTTTATCCTATATTGGCATAACTTTTAAGAAATGCAGAAAACCAAGGGAACATACTAATAAGTCACAAAAACCTTGGCCAAGCTCTCTAGTTAAATTGGAATGAAATGTGGACAATGTGAGATGAGGGAATAAAATTTGAGGTGCTGCTGGGTCACCGATGGTGGTTGCTATGTCTACATGTATGATCTTTGCTGAATGAGTTTATCAAGATCTAGTAATTTGAAACTATTAATGTAATCGATTATTCATTGGTCTCTTCTTGAGGTTCCCCCCCCCCCATGTCTTTAGGATGATGTAGAGCATTTTGTTTCACAAATCTTTAATTTCAAATCCTGGGAGAAATGTTGTTGGATTGCATTCCTTGTTCCCTGGAAAAGGGCACTGGCTTCGAGAATACTGTCAGGGCTGGTTGGTGACACTGATCATGAAAGGAAATGCTGTGTTTCACGCAGATGTGATTTCTCCACTCAAAGTTTCTGGAACTCTGTTCTCTATCCATGAACAGCCAGGGGGTCTATAGACGAGACTAAGCCCTCCTGAGATAGAGGGATTGAAGAGCTCAAAGAAAATTCAGTATCAGTTGATTCACTATATGTCACTTAGGGCACATTTCCTGGTAATTAAAATTGTGGTGACTTTCATGATAATATAGGTGACTGGTGCTTTTAATACAAATATAGAATTTTACTGCATAGTCAAGCTTTTGAATTCCCCATATGTAATTCATTACTTACATGATTTGGAGACTCTATTATGTTGAGGTGATAGCGTGAATTTTTATATGAGACAGGTTCACCTTGAACAACTTCCAAGAATACTTAGATCCTAACATGGCTTACTTCCAAGTGGCCCCAGCTCCAGGAAAGACCTGGAATATGAAGTCTATGGACAATATTACAAGGAGGCTTCCATGGAGCTGCTTGCTTAAATCAAATCTGCTTGTAAGTGCTCAGTGTGATATGTTTAGACTTCTCCAGATTAGTCGCTGATTTCCTGGCAAAACTTTGTAAACATTAAATAATCCATAGACTGACGTCAACAAAGCAAGAACTGTCAAATGCACACAAAAATGCACTTCCCTTGTCATAAGCACCAAGTGGGGGGGGGGGGTTGTTTTGTTTTCAGAGAAGAACTCAGTTTTGAAATAAAGCATCTTATGCCTCACAATTTCCCATGCATACACACAACTAGAAGATTGTTAATTGTCTACCTTATTTGTCGTATTCAAGGAGCGGAGTGACAATTCACTTCCTCACCCTGGACCAAGTTACATTATTAATAAAGTTAGCATATTTCAAGTAGAGAAACACAATTACCTCAGCAAGCAGTTATTTTATGGAGAAGAGAATTTCAGTGAACTGTCCCCAGTATAATCATTTATGTGATAGTACCACCTAGTGGATTCTCATTCATAACACAGGCAAATCATAAATGCAAGGCTCTGACTCAAGGGATCCCTGTGTTGTAATGGATTATACGTTGATCTATTAGCTGGAAGGGCAACAGTTAGAATCCACCAGCTGTGCTACAGAAGAAAAATGTGCTGTTTGAACCTGGAAATTTTTAGTCTTGGAAATTCAAAGGAGCAGTTATACCCTGTCCTATAAGGTCATTGAGTTTTAATGGCCTCATGGGGAGTGGGATGGGGGAGGTGGGGAGTTTGTTAGTTTGTTTAGATTCTGAGTGAGAGAAAATATTTTCGTTTGTGTCTTTATTTCATTGTATACATATTTTCTAGACTTCTTACATAGTTAACCAAAGCATCTGAGCCAACAGCTCACGGAAAAGAACTGAAAAGAACAAGAGCTCGCTGAAGCTCTGAGCTTGAACTTATTAAGGTCAGGGTGAGAGTCTAAAGTTTGCATTGGGCTTGTTACCAAAAAGTTAATGAGTTGAATCCACCTTGCTACCAGCCACCCTGCTGGAGAAAGATGAGGCTGGCTGCTCCCGTAAAGATTGACAACCTCGGAGGCTCAGCATCGAACCAGAACACCCAGAGCGACTCTAGAGGGCAGACATGAGTTAGGATCAACTCAATGGCAGTGCGTCTTGGATTTAGTGAGATGAGCTAGTGTGAACTCAATGGTGGTGGGTTAGGTTTCCTGCTAGCGGCACCATGGAAGAAACTGTCTGGGCAGTCGGCTTCCCCTTAAAGACGGCGGTTGTGTTTTGCTGGGGGGTCGATCAGCACAGAGTGACCCGTGGGACAGAGTCGAATAGAAGGACACCCTCGAGGTGCCGTGCTGGACTCTTACCATGAGCCGATCACCAGGATAGTCTCTCCAAGTGTGGCTGAGTGAGTTCTAATGACCCGCTTCACCCCAGCACCACCAGGGCGCTTTCAACTGGGTGATCAGCGGACAAGAAAGGGGGAAAAGAGCATCCACTACAGCAATTCTCTGGAAAATGTGTTTAGAGTAAGTTTCTCTACCTTTCGATGTAGATGCATAAAATCCAAGTGGTGTTTACAACTCACAACATTTAAACAGCTACACAGGGAAATGGTGTAATAGTACTTTTCTAAATAGTAGAAAGGCATCTCATAAAATATATCACCCATTTTCAGCAACAGGAAAAAAAAGGTTCAGTTAACCTCTCCTTTCTAGTTCTCAGGTCTCTTGCTTTCTGGTGGTCGGACCAGGGTGCCTTAGCCAGTTCCCTGCTTCAGCTGTCAAGGCTCACTTCCTGCAGGACATCCTGAAGGAGAAGCCTAATAGACCTACCCTGATGCAGCCCTAGGTGCTGGAGCAGCCATGTGGAGACCCCTGCCAGTGCTGAAAGGCTTAATATGTTGACTGATTTGGCTTTCCTCCTGCAGTCGGCGTCATAGTGTGTGTTTTGGGAAATGGAGGAGGACTTTGTGGATTGGTGTCAGACATATGGGTTAATGTTGGATTTGTGGGCTTGGGCAGCACTGGGTTGGGATGATTTCTTGATGTGCATGTACCCTTTATATAAAACTCTCTTATATATTTGAGTTTCTGTGGATTCGTTTCTCTAATGTACCCAGATTCACACAGATTTCCACAATCTACATTAGCTTTTAACACTGCTCTAGAAGTACTAACCAATTCAATTAGACAAGAGAGAGAAATTTGGGACTTGCAAAGGAGAAAGTATAATCACCATTCATTAAAGTTATTTAACTGTACTTGAGAACAAAGAGAATAGGGAAAACATTACAAGTGCTAAAAATAAGAAAACAATTCTGTAAGATGGCTAGGTTGAAGGCTAATAGATAGATAATAATAGCTTTTATTTGGCCAAAGGGTCTAATAATACCCACCTAGGAGGTAGAAAGGAGTCCTGCTGGCATAGCGGCCATGCTTTGGGTTTCTAAGTCAAAGGTCCGCAGTTGGAAACCATCAGCTGCCCCGCAGGAGAAAGATGAGGCTTGCTACTCCTATAAAGAGTTACAATCCCCCAGAAAGCCAAGGGGAAGTCCTGCTCTACCCTCCAGGGTCGCTATATGTCGAAATCGACTCGATGGCGGTGAAAGGGAGAGTGGGAAGTGATATAATGGAAGGAAAGACTTCACCTAAACTAATAATGGGGGGAATTATATATGTTGGAATGAATTGAAGAAGTGTACGACATCTATAAGAAGAAAATAACAAATGTCCACGTGGACTAAAAAAGATGGACACAAATAGATACATCATGTGTTTGGCCGAGGACGCACAGCATCACAAAGATACCAAATCTTTATAAATTCTTCGGAACCTAGCATACTCCCAATTTTAAAATGCCAACAGAAAGCAGATTCTAATATACAACGGAAAGCAAATGAATAGAAAGAAAAAGAGTGAGAAGACAACTTTGTCCTAACATATTGGAATAAGATGCAGCCATAAAAAGGGATGTGAGAGGCCCTGTGTATTCACACCAAATTATCGCCAAGATATACTGTTAAGGGGAAAATCCAGGGGCAAAATGGTATCCCACCAGGTGGAATATTTATAAACTTCTCTTTTAAAACACAAAATTGGAAGGGAAGAGATGAAAACTATTTGTTTCTAAGAGGAAATTGAATCACTGCAAATAAAAATGTAGTATGACTTCGAATGACGAGAGTGTACCTTTCGTGGTGTGCTATCTGTCTTCAAAGTTTCAAGTGGTGCTTGAGTGATAGCAAATGGATTTTGCCTCACATATTTTCAACAGCAATAACAACAAAATCTGGATCATTAAGAGGGAGCATCCATTTTGTTCACCAGTCTCTAATCAAAAGATCCCTTAAGGAAAGGTCTTTGGCATTGCAGTGGATATGTGTGTGTGGCAGTTACATAATCTGGTGTCAGTTTGGGACTTGAGAAGATTAAGAGTAAAGGGGTGGAGTCTAGTCTGTCAATCAGATCATAGCCAATGAAGCCTCTTTGAGAATTCTAGGAGTTCCTGGATTTCTTCCTTGGAGGCAGAGTCAAACTTGTTCTACTGACAATACTCACTCCCTGGGAGACACGGCAGCTGACAAGACACATGAAACTACTCTAGTGCCCTGGGAGCTGGAGAAACCACATGGACCTACCCTGATGCAACCATACTTCTGAAACCAGAGAGACCCATGCTAGTGCTGAGATGCTTACAGCACCACTGGATCCACAGGACTTCCAACCCACTGGTATTCGGCATCATTGCATGTGTTTCATGAGTCTGAAGAGGACTTTATAGTTTGGTATCAGACATATGGGCTAATATTGGACTCATGGACTTGATCTGGATTGGAATGGGACGTTTTCTCAATATTCAATTGCTTTTGTATATAAACCTCTTTCTTATACACATTTGAGTGTCTATGAATTTGTTTCTCTAGTCTACCTTGATTAACACAATATATGTGGGCTCCCAAAGCTTTGTGGGAAAATTCTCTAATCTTTTAATTCCTTAAGACAAATATGGCATTTGCATTGTGTTGATGGGGACGAATGTTGAAAGTACCATGGACTGCCAAAAGGATAGACTCATCAGTCTTGGAAGGAGTGTGGCCAGAGTGATCCTTCAAGGTAAGGATGGCAACACTTCATCTCATACGAGTATGCTTCATCATAGACCTTAGACATGTTGTCCGGAGAGACCAGTCCCTGGAGAAGAACAATATGCTTGGTAAAGTAGAGGGCCACCCAAAAAGAGGAAGGGTCCTTGGCTCAAGCATAGGAACAATGGTGAGGATGGCCGCACAGCAGGTGATGTTTCGCTCTGCTGTGCAGAGGGTCTCTGTGGAGCAGAACTGACTCAGTGGCACCCAACAGCAATTTAATGTGAATGACAAGTGAGAGGCAAGTGATCAAATTATTCTAGTCTCTATTCAGTGGCTCTAGTCCTAAAGTGTTTCAAGGAATAAATACATTTTTTTCTTTTCCAAGTCCTGTCATGTTCAGGTGACTTGATTTTTCCCCCTAGCTTCTTGAATATGTATTCTTCTTAATTTTTCCAGTCATTTAATATTATTTATTTTCTTTTGTGTGCAACTTTAGATCTACTCCATAACTTTTGATACTAGTTTTCTCATAGGGTTTTCTATGTAGATTATAACGGGTTTAATCGTTCTTCCATCCAAATCCAGTGACTTATGATATGACATAAAACAGATATAATTTAACTATTTCGCTTGAATTAATTATAAAGTGCTTTCCTTGTGCCTCCAGAAGATTGAGATCTGAGGAATATATGAGTGTCTTGGTAAAAAATCCCTGATCCTGATTTTATTGAAAAACTTTCTAGTCTCCACTGATTTTTCATCATCTGCATCTGTCTCAGAAAGTCAGTTTTGATCATCGGGCTGGATCTCCAGGGTAGTAGAACATGGTGGATTTCCTGCAAAATTAGTTATTCAATCAAAGACCAGAGCAGCCATATCCCGAGTGATGACCCTGTCCCTCAGGCCATCTCCTTCACTGCTGCGCCTCTGCGTGTCTTTGACCTGACAGCGGCATCATAAACACCGTCTATTATTTATCAATCATTCGCACAAGGAACCAGAGACAGGGTTTTTGTCAGCCGTCTTCACTATTATTTCCACTGCATTTAGTTTATTGATGGGGTACAGAAAAAGAAGTATCCCTAGCCATCCCAGGAATGCATGCGGGGATGTTTTGTGAGACTATTTAAGCCGGCGTCTTTTTGTGCTTTTACTCCCAGAGGATGACATTCCACAGACAGAATGTTTGAACAAAATAGCTTCCAAGTTCCCATTAATGGCTGAAAGTTAACAGTGCTCCATACCCAAAAAGTCCACATCCACTGCCATTGAGTTGATGTTGACTCCTAGCCGCCCTAGAAAGGATTTCTGAGTACGTAAATCTTTCGGGGCAGATAGCTTCATTTCTCTCCCTAGGGCCAGTGGGTGGGTTTGAACCACCAGCCTTGTGGTCAGCAGTCTAACACTGTCCCAACACCACCACCCAGGACTCACATAACTCCAAAGGACAAAGGGAGGACATTCCAACCACTCCTGCTATTGCATTGGTATGACGTGTTGAGTTCTGAGTAATACACAGAATATAACCAAAACCAAACCAAACCCATTGCCGCGGAGCTGATTCCCACTCCTAGTGACCCTGTGGATAGCAAGTAGAAGTAATATTTTGTAAATTTCATTTCAGAAGTGAATGTGTTTTCTACATTGACATTTAAAACACAGCTCTTACTATAAGTTACGATCAAAATATTTGGAAGTTATTAGTGTAGAAAGCTTCCTACACTTATCATCACCATCTGTTAACAGGTATTGATGGGAATGTAAGAATTTGTACTTTACACAGAGGAGAAAAAAATCGTGATTGGAAACTGATGGTTTGAGGAGACACGGAAAGAGGTTGGCATGAGGGGGCATCTGGGCCCCTTTCAGCCTGTGGAACAGCTGTCGGCACCTGTACAAGAGATGAACGCCCCAACCCAACCACACAGCTCTTGGGAGCCTTGGCAAGAGACTCCAGACACATCAATTACCATAAGTGGGAATCATGGGAAATAGGTTGGGCAGGGTGGGGCACCGGGGTTGATTGGTTTTGTTATTGTTATTTGGTTTTTAGCACAAACATACATGCTAAACATTGGGGAGAAGGTCAATGTCCATGATACTGTCAGCCAAGTACAGAGGCCTGGAGGCTGGGTGTCCAGGTACAAGTTTGCTGGCCTGACAACCATGAAGGTGAGCTTCCTCCAGCCATAGCAGCAGCCATGGGAGAGATGAAAGGGGCAGGTGAAGAGATTATGTGCTGAGAGATTCAGAAGAAAGACAGCGTTACCTACTCGCTTAAATCTATCTTGCAAATCTAGATAGACCAGAACATGTACACTGGTACAGATAAGAGCTCGAAACACAGGAAATCCAGGGCAGAGAAACCCCTCAGGACCAATAATAGGAGTAGCAAAACCAGGAGGGTAAGGGAAAGGGGGAAGGAGGGTATACGGGGGAACTGATCACAATGATTGACTTATGGCCCCCTCCCAGGGAGACAGACAACAGAAAAATGGGTGAAGGGAGACAGCAATAGGTGTAAGACATGAAAAATAATAATAATTTATAAATTATCACGGATTCATGGGGGGAAGGGGGAGAAAGGGAGGTGGGGGATGAGGAACTGATACCAAGGGCTCAAGTAGAAAAAAAATGTTTTGAGAGGGATGATGGCAACATATGTACAAAGGTGCTCGACACAGTGGATGTATGGATGGATGGTGATGAGAGCTGTATGGGCCCCTAATAAAATGATTTTTTTAAGAGTTGCAGTTCCAGAAACTCACAGGGTAGTTCCCTTCTCCCTTGTCCCCCAGGGTCACTATGAATCGGCAGAAGCCAAATGGCAGGACATTCTTGTTCCATTTTGTTTGCTCTGATTTGTTCTAGTGCTGGCGGATTGATTGTAAAACACTTTTGAGAAATTTTTAGAAGAGGTCCAGATGTGTTCTGCGGCCATTTTGAGGAAACAGTAACGCAGTAAAGCCTTTGTTGGGAGGGCTGGACCTATGGAAGTAAACAAGAGACTTTGGGGACAGAACTTTATGGAGTTGCTGACTGTGAGGTCAGGCACTTGCATGAACCTATGAATGAGTGCATTTTTCACCAGAGTTGCAGCCCTGTCGATCTGGTAGAAAGAGGTTGCATGGCATGCTGCATTGTGATAAAGCAGACAAGTAATGTTCCCCACCTTGCCGCCACAGACTACTGAAGTCTCCATAAGTCAGCAACATTTCAGAGAAATGCATAAAATTAGCATATTGAAAAGCAGCTAAGCCTTTTCAAAGCCCTCTAATTGTTGACAGTTTCAACAAGCATGCCCAGCACTACCAGCCACTGTTCAGTATATCGCCAAGGATTACAAAGGATGACTAATAAAAAATCAAAAGAACATCTTCCACAGCCCCATGTTTTTCTGATTACTTCTCAACAACTGTGTCTAGTATTCCATGTAGGTTTTGTTTGGAAAGAGTAATGCCTCATCAGAAAATAAATGAACTATAAATAAAATACTTGTATCATTCAGAAAGCACCATTTGCTCTTGAAATAGTTTAAAAAAATAGCCTTGTTCTAGGCAATTACTTTTCTGCCAGAACTGTGAGTGTGTACTGATATTTCTAGAGGAAAGCTGGACACAACAGAAGAGGATGTACCTCTCGCTGTTTGGAAGCTCGTAGATATTATAAGCACAATTATTTATTCAGTATGAGAGCAGTTATTTATTCAATACAGTCAGCCCTCCATATTACCAGGTTTGGTATACTCAAATTCAACTAATAGAAGACTGAAAATACTGAGAAAGGGGTGAATCAAAGCAATCCCTTAAAGTTAAGGAAGAACTCAGAGTACTATATTTTTATAGGATATATATATATTATATGATAAGTAGATAAGTCCTTGTGTTAGTCAGGATTGACTAGAGAAACAAATTCATAGACACTCATAGGTGTATGAGAAAGAGCTTTATTTAAAAGAGGAATTGAATTTTAAGAAAACATCCCAGCCTAGTCCAGATCACGACCGTAAGTCTGATATTAGCCCATTTATCCAATACCAGTCTATAAATTCCTCTTCAGACTCACACAGCACATACAATGACACCGAATACAAGAAGATCAGAGTGGGCGGCAAGTCTTGTGGGTCCAGTGGCAGTGGAAGCCTCTCAGTGCTGGTGTGGGTCTCCACACGGCTCCTCCAGCTCCAGGGCTCTGACTCCATCAGTGTAGCTCCATGTGGCTTGCCAACAGGAATGTGAAGCAGAGAGAGTGTCCTGCCTCCAGGAAAGAAGACAGGACTTCCCAGAATCCTCAGGAGAAGGCCAAGCCCACACAGAGGAATTATTGACTGTAACCTGATTGACAGGCTAGACTCCACCCAAGTTGACAATAGATTATGTAACTGCCACAGTCCTAGAGGTACAGCCTTGGACTACTAAACCCAAGGTCAACAGTCAAAGGTCTGTTCAACCTCTACAGATTTACAGCCTTGGAAATTCTGCTTAGGGTCACTGTGAGAGTTGGAATCAATTCCACGACAGTCAGCAGGTGTAAGTAATTTAGAGATGCTCCTTGGGGCCTCTTAGACATTTTTCACTAAAGACCCCTTTTTACCCAAGACATTTGCCACACAGGCAAGTGCCACAGAAACACAGTGGACTCATTGCATGTTTGATTTTGAACTAACTTTTGGTTATTGACTATTCAGAAACCTTTCACTTTTGCCAACTTTTTTGGACTCCCCCGTGAGTTAGTCAACCTCATTTGGAATCTCAACCCACAGCTCAAGAAGCTTGGAAAAGTAGATGGAAGGCTGTGTGTAGGTGATGAGGAGCCGTGGTGGTGGCATTGTGATTACAGAATGGGCTGCTAATCACAAACCCCGGGCCACTCTGCAGGAGAAAGACAATGCAGCTTTCTACTCCTGAAAGGATCACGGTGTCAGAAACCCACAGGGGCAATTCTCCCTCAGATGAAATGGCCACTGTGAGTCACAATGCACTCGATGGCAGGGAGGTTCGTTTTGCTCTGGCATAGGTCACTTGTAAGCACTGCTTCAGATACAGGATTTTAGTATCTGAGAGGATCCTGAAACCAATCCCTGCTGAGAGCAAAGGGAAACCATATGAACTATTTTTATTATGCATTCACTATTTCTCACCTTCCCAGCAAATAATCCTACAATGAAGTTAATATTGCATTTTACTATACTATAGTGTATAGTATACTTCAGTCCTAAACTATGGTTCTATGAACAATCTACCAGCAAGAGAGAAGCGACAGGAGTGGAGTGTGTTCTTCAGACCCAGAGCTCCCTGCACATTGAACCACGTTGACCCGGCAGATGGCGGTGACAGCAGAGGGGCAGCAGAAGAGTGGTCGAGGAGCAGCAGCAGAACCAAGAGCCAAAGCATGAGCCAAATGGTGGACTTCCCAGCCCACAGAACAAGCAAAGTTGAATGCCTTTGGGCCGCAGGCAGACTTGTGGAGTAAGGTACAACAGGGAGTTAGGTTTGCCGACCCACAGAGCTAGAGCTAGAGCTAAGCACCTTTGCGGTAAGGCTCATGGGGGAGTAGCATCTCCTTTGGGCATCTATTGGCAGCCCTCAAAAGAACTTTGTAACACTGCACATGTAGGGTAGAAGCCAACCAGCTGTGAGCTGAGAGGCCAAAGACCAGAGAAAGACTCCAAAGAGTCTGTCCCTCTGCAATTGTATCTTGAGTATTTATAAGCTGTTAACTTCCTTAATAAGCCCCATACTCATGAGAATTGTCTGTGAGTCCTGTGTGGCCATTGCAATGATTTTTCAAACCCAGATGAAAAGCATTGAACGTCTTGGAAGGAATGGTTAAAGGGTGAAGACATGACTGACCTCAGCCTCATGGAAATCCGCCCTGGGCATTCCGATGTGGACTTTGATTTTCTTTCTTTCTTTTTTTTTTTTTTAATTTTAACAATTTATTAGGGGCTCATACAATTCTTATCACAGTTCATACATATACATACATCAATTGTATAAAGCACATCTGTACAGTCTTTGCCCTAATCATTTTTTCTCCTCTTTTCTTTTTTTACATTTTATTAGGGACTCATACAACTCTTATCACAATCCATACATATACATACATCAATTGTATAAAGCACATCCATACATTCCCTGCCCCAATCATTCTCAAGGCATTTGCTCTCCACTTAAGCCCCTTGCATCAGGTCCTCTTTTTTTTCCCCTCCCTCCCCTTTCCCCCCTCCCTCATGTGCCCTTGGTAATTTATACCTCGTTATTTTGTCATATCTTGCCCTATCCGGAGTCTCCCTTCCCCCCTTCACTGCTGTCCCTCTCCCAGAGAAGAGGTCACATGTGGATCCTTGTAATCAGTTCCCCCTTTCCAACCCACTCACCCTCCACTCTCCCAGCATCGTCCGTCACACCGTTGGTCCTGAAGGTATCATCCACCCTGGATTCCCTGTACCTCCAGCCCTCATATGTACCAGTGTACAGCCTCTGTCCTATCCAGGCCTGCAAGGTAGAATTCGGATCATGGTAGTTGGGGGGAGGAAGCATCCAGGATCTGGGGGAAAGCTGTGTTCTTCATCGGTACTACCTCGCACCCTAATTAACCCATCTCCTCTCCTAAACGCCTCTATGAGGTTCTCTCTTGTGAACTGTTTTGTTCTGTTCTTTGTCAGTGGTTTGTTTTTGTTGTTTTGTTGTCTGGTTGTATACTGTTGCTTTGTTTTCCTCTGTCTTGTTATTGTGCATGTTAGTGACTCCACAGGTCTGTCTGAATAGGACAGGCTGGATGAACTATCTGGAGGAAAAACAACGGGACCGACAATTCCGGGGGGACTTGGGGTGGGGGGTAGGGGGGGTACGGAAGTGGTGTTAACAAACCCAGGGACAAGGGAAAAACATGGGACCCCAAATGGTAGAGAAGGGGGAGTGGCAGGCCTGGTGGGAAATGATCAAGGGTAAGGTTGCTTAGAGAAGAGGTATACTCTAGCCCAGGTGGCGACGAAGCATGGTAGTAGGGCAGGAGGAAAGTCAAGGGAGATGGAGGAATGAGCTAGGAGTCAAAGGGCATTCATGGAGGTCTAGACAAAGACATGTACATGCAAATATATATAGGAGGATGGGGAAATAGATCTATGTGTCTATATTTATAGGTCAAGTATTAAGGTGGCGGAAGGACCTTGGGCCTCTACTCAAACACTCCCTCAATGCATGAATACCTTCTTTTATTAAATTGGAACTCTATGATGCTCACTCTCCCGACACAACGGCTGGAGCCAAAGTGGGTGAACAAGTAAATGTGGTGAAGAAAGCTGATGGTGCCCGGCTATCAAAAGAGATAGTGACTGGGGTCTTAAAGGCTTGAAGATAAACAAGCGGCCATCTAGCTCAGAAGCAACAAAGTCCACATGGAAGAACACACCAGCCTGTGTGATCGAGTGGTCCCAAAGGGATCAGTTACCAGGCATCAAAGAACAAAAAATCATATCATTGACTGCACACCTCCATGATAGGATCGCTGAAGACAAATGGGTGCATAAGCAAATGTGGTGAAGAAAGCTGATGGTGCCCGGCTAATAAAAGAGATAGTGTCTGGGGTCTTAAAGGCTTGAAGGTGAACAAGCGGCCATCTAGCTCAGAAGCAAAAAAGCCCACATGGAAGAAGCACACCGGCCAGTGCGATCACGAGGTGCCAAGGGACCAGGTATAAGGCGTCATGCAAAAAAAAAAAAAACCAACGATATAAGTGTGTGTATGTATGTGTATATATGTGTATATGTATATGTATATATATACCATATTAAATGAAGGGGGAAGTGCAGAGTGGAGACCCAAGGCCCAAGTGTCGGCCAATGGAGATTTTCTTTCTTTCTTACAGAGTTGGAAGAAGTCAGATGCCACCCCCACACCATTTTTTGTTCTACAGAAAGTAAAGCGAGGTATCACAGGCAATAATCATCATTTACATTTTGTCACTATTACCCATGGTAGGTCAGTCACTGACTCCAGACTGTTACTTAAACTTCATATGACATAAGTGATCATTAACTTTAGACACTCCGGCTAATAACTCACATCTCTTTCCCTCGTTCGACTATGCATGGCAGAATGCAGAATGAATGTGATCGCGGGGTAGATACAACGTTGACGCCGTTCTCATTTATCATCCATTTTTTAAGGCAAGTCATTTGCAAGCTTTGATAATTTCTTATTAGAAATTACTCTCTTCTGACATCTTTCCAAGCTAACTGGGCTACATCCCTCTGTCGACGGTGCAGCTAGGAGCCACGCGGGTGGCCCGGAGGAGGTAGTCACGTTTCCGTTTTATGTAACTACAGTCTAGCTTCTGCTTCACTTAATGTGGGGATTCTAACAGGGCGTGTGAAGAAGGGCGCGTGAGAGGAAGGGAGTAGATCAGGGACATCCTGGAGGCAATGGTCTAACCCTCACTGGGGCGTGTTTAACCTTTGAGGAGTCATAATACTACAAAGTGTCTTCTTAGATGGAAGGAAAAATGTTTACTTTGAAGCTTCCCCCCACCCAACAGAGCACGGTCTGCTTTCTGGAACCGCCCAGACCTGCTGCTCTCCTACTTAGATGCAACACTCTGCAACACAGGTGAAAGCACTTGTCTGCTTGTTCCCTCCAGGTGAAACTCTACCAGTTCTTTCAGCTCTTCCTCCTGTGATGTGATTCTTTTTTAATCATCTCACTCCCCCGGCTATGCATATTTCCCTCTCTTGATGTTGCCGCCTTTCTCTTTAGGGAGCCTGTTGCCTCTGATAGCCGTGGTCAATGGCAGTGGCCTTGACTAATCAATAACTGGCATGCCACTCTAGTGGGCAAACCAGTTCATGACACTTGACTTACTGTTATCTTTTGTTCGTTAATATTACTGCGCCGTAAAGTGGTGCCTTTCCATCTGGGACACCCTGAGCGTCACCACAAGAGCGTGAAGGGCGTCCGGAAGGTGTCAACAGCCCCCTTCAGGCATCCCTACAGCAGTTAGAGCAGCTATGTTGCTATCCCGGTTGATATTCACCTTCTACCCTTTGAAAATGTCATTTGGAAAGATTGTTTGGGGGCACAGTTTTATTTCGAAGTTTGACAGCATTGCCAACAGCAGAGGAAGAATTGTACAAAGGAGTCCAGAGACCCATGAGGAGTCCAAAGAGCCATCTGTATTCAGGGAAAAGACCTTGTCTCGGGAACCGGGCTTCTTCTACGAAGTCACCAACTCAAGATAAACGTTCAATTTGCCATCAGGGAGGTATTTCCCTCTGCTCGGGCTAGCTCAGGCAACTCCACCCTCATCTCCCCCCAACTCCACACAAGGTAAACTTCTACTAACATAAAGCAAACATCAGAACCAAACTAACGGCCCTCGTTTCTGAGACTGGAACCTTTTATGGCAGTAAAAGACCCATCTTTCTCCCACAGTGTAGATACTGGTTTCAAATTGTTGGCCATGCACATCGCAGCCCAGAGCATAACCACTATCCAACGCGGGCGTTTTTCTACTTAGCATAGCATGATGTAACCAAGTCAACAGTTCCCCTGGCAGGCATTGAAGATACAAAGCAAGTCGATGGTAGAGAGCGGGTTGCTTCCTCAGATTTAAATGTTGTGATGCTACGTATCTTTTCCTGAAGGGTGAGATGAAGGGCAATGGTTAATTCACCTGTTCAAGGATGTGGTAATTATTTGGAAACATAATTACGTGTGACACACATACAAGGATAAAGGAAATTGGCTCTCAATCCTAACTCTACTTTAGAATCTCTGAAGGAGGTTTAAACAATGCAAGTGCTCAGCACCACCCTGAGAGATTCTAGTTTAATTGGCCTTTTTTTGTTTTGTTTTTAAATCTCCCATTGTGATTTTAACATGCAGAATTGAAATCCTCTCATTTAAAATAAGGCCTATTTACTCTGTGAGGCTTACCTTCCCTGCACAATCACTAACTCAAAATGGGTACAGAAGCAAATGTGAAGAGAGCTGATGGTGCCTGGGTATTCAAAGACACACATCTGGGGTCTTAAAGGCTTGAAGTTAAACAAGCAGCCATCTAGCTGAGAAGCAACAAACCCACATGGAAGAAGCATACCGGCCAGTGTGATCATGACACGATCAGATATCAGGCGTCAGAAGACCCAAAACAAATAGTTATATCAATGCAAACAGGGGAGTCAAAGGGGAGACCCAAAACCCATCTGGAGACAATTGGACTTCCCTCACAGAAGGGTCACAAGGAAGGAATGAGTCGGCCAGGGTAGAACACAATGAAACACACAACATTCCTCTAGTTCTTTAAAATTTCTTCATCCCCACTGTTATGACCCAATCCAGCTAGACTGGATCATATTCACTGGTACAGATAAGAGCTCTTGACACACAGGATCCAGGACAGACAACCCCCTCAGGAACAGTAATCCAAATGACGAGGGAAGGGGGAAGGTGTGGGAAGAAGGCGGAGAACCAGGGAACCAATTGCAATGGTGGATGACCTATAACACTGCAGGGGAACGAACGCAGAATCCTGGGTGAAGCGAGACACCAGAAGGTATAACATGAAAATAATAACAATTCATAATTTGTCAAAGGATCCCAAGGGCCGGGGAGGGAGGGAAAAAAGAGAAGCTGATACCAAGGGCTGGAGTAGAAAGAAAATGTTTTGAAAATTATGATGGCAACATATGTATAAATGTGTTTGATACAATTGATGTGTGGATTGTTATAAGAGCTGTAAGAGCCCCCAGTAAGATGCTTTATTATTTAAAAAAATAAATAAGGCCAATTGGATATGGTTTTAAAAGGAAATCATTTGTTCAGGTGTGGGAAATCAGTAGAACTAAAGGGTGGAGTTATTCAAAGGGTATACAGAGTAACCAGTTGGTCATGATGATCAGGCAAAACAGGAAATTGTCAGGAAGTAACCATTTCACTTAACATTTCTTTCTGCTCAAGGGTTGCATATTAAGAGGGCAAACTCAGGGTACTCAACATCTGCTGAGACCATTTCAGACTAGCACTTAAGGGCATAGACAACAATCTGGCCACAACCTATTAGTCGCTTTCCATGGCCCAAGAGATACACTAACCCCCAAGCACAGATTTCCTTTCCAGCCAAAGAGCTTCCTGTTAGGAGCCCTCCCAGACATTGTCCCCTGCACCTCTTCGTTTGTGTTCTTTTGGGCTACCCTAAATCTGTATCCATCAGTAAAGTATCTAAAACAAAAAACCAGACTGGTCTTCAAGTCCACGGACTCCTAGTGACTCTCCAGGACAGAGCAGAACTGCCCCCAGAAGGCTCCCAGGCTGTAAAATCTTTACAGAAACAAACGACCACAGCTTTCTCCCTCAAGCCGCTGCTTCATTCCAATCAGCGACCCTATGGGAAATAGGTGAAGGTTTACCCACTGTGCCACCAGGGCTGTTACGTGTGACGTACTCCGAGCCATCTGTGAGTCATGCCAGCAACTTATCCAACCCAAAGGTGCCGTGGAAGCCAGCAGGCCAGACGTGTGGGATGTCTTACGTCCTCCCCACGCTTGCAGCTGGGAGCGGCTTGTCAGTCCATAAGAAAGTGTCCTTTTCACTTGTGAGTCTGAACCAGCTGCAAGTGGCCAGAGACAGAGAAACAGAGTCAGGAGGGCAGCTCGTGAGGAGGAGGAAGTGGGGATGTGAAGACTGCATCCATCCGTCCCCACGCTTTGGATGCTACGTTCATGCTGATCCTGCCACTCAGCAATAGACAAGCCTTCACAGACAGGTAGTGACAACACATGAGGTATCGGGGCTGGCAGTGGACCATTGACCTGGTATTGGGTATTCACAAAGAATCTAAGCCTCCTTATGGAAGGTAGAAACGCTGTTACTGAACCATGACTGCCCCACATGACCTTGGCTCCAATCCCTTTTCTCCGCTTCAGTTGGGGCAGGAGTTGGGAGATGATAACATTGTCAAGTCTATGCTAACTCTTCCATCACATGTTAGCAAACAGCACGGAGAGTGGTCTTCTCCTAAAAAACTGCAATCATGACGATATCTAAAAGGTTGCTGGGATATGACTTCCAGATGGCCAGGGAATTACCATATTGTGAAAAAGAAATCCGTCTGGGGAAAAAGAATAAGGAGATAGTCTTGTTTATAAATACTTGGTTCACCTTTCTGTGAAAGATGATCTTTAAGCTGTGGGGGAAAAAGTGAACAGAATGTTTTATGGTTGTGTCTTCCCTCGGAGCTCTATGAAATCATACTTTTATAGGTGGAAGCCCCTCTGCGTGAAATAAATGATAGATAAGCAGATGATCGTTTCATTTCATGGCTGAGGCAAGATGTGCTAGGCTTTAATGCACCTAATCCCCCGCTGAAAGAAGAGTTTTAAAGTGTGGAGTAGTTCATTCTCTTTGGCAGATATGAGCTGTAAACATCTTTTCATCTGCTTTTTCTTCCTATTAAATTAGAAATTTTCAGTGATTATACACTTTTGCTTCTCTTCCAGTTACCTTGGAAATACCTTTATATATCTGTCTTCTATTCTTCACATGTAATTGACGGGCTACCTGAAATGACCTGGGGTACAATATTGATTATTGTTACTATTAGTATAAATGGCATTTAGCTGAAAATTTTAAATTCACTGAATCACTTTTGTCTGTACTTATTAACTTTCATTTTAGCCAGAAGACTTGTGTAATTGACATGACTGGTCCCAGCTATCTCCAATCTCTACCTATGGGCTGGCCTAGCTTTGCCTAACATGGAACGGGTCATTGATTTTATCTTGTATGTAAAGCCTGATAAATAATTTTGGCTTTACAGAGCCTTGAGCCTAGAAAGATGCTGAGACTACACCTAGACTCGATTTTGAGCAAGGCCACAATTTGTTCTGACCCCTACCTGTCACTGTCACATTGTGGTATGATGCTAAAAGGTAAGCCACTGGTGGTCAGGTTGAAGCAGAGCTTCAGCAAAGACAAACCAGAAGTAATGGCTTGGTGATCTACTTCCAACACCCTGCCAAAGAAAACGCTCTGGAACACAGCCGAATAGTATTTCATGAGCTTGGGGAGGTTTACCATTTTTTCACTATTATGAGTAATGCTTGGTGCACAAGTTTGGTTTTTTTTTTTTTTTTTGCGAAGGCACATGTTTTCATTCTTTTGAATGTCTAGATAGAATTGAAATGGTGGGCTCTGTTTCATCTTTGGAGTAAGTGCTAGACCATTCTCCAAAGGGACTGCACTGTTGGACAGTCCCATTGACAATGTCCAAGAGTTCAACTTCTCCGCATCATCATCAACACTTGAAATTGATTCTTCCATTCCAGGCATCCTGGTGGGGCTAATGTGGTACATTCTGTAAGTTTTGATTTGAATTTCCCTAAAGCTAGTGATGTTGAGCATCTTTGCTAGCATCGTTTTTAATTATTGGTCTCAGAATCAGAAATGAATTTCTACAGTCTGTCAGGTACATAAAGTACAGGTACATTAATGGACTGAGCCAAACTTATTTGTAAACAGGGGATACAATATCTCACAGGGTTAACATTGTTCATAGTTATCTGATTGGTTCTTACTCATAGCAACTCCATCATATGCAGATTAGAAATGTGCTATGGGATTGGCTTTCAGAAGCAGATAGCTAGACTTAGCTTCTGAGGTGTCTCTGCGTACTTTCCAAGCACCAGTTTTTCAACTAGCAGTCAAGCCATTAACTGTTTGCATCACCCAGTGTTCATTAGAGTTAACCTATCAAATGAAACCCACTATCATCTTGTCAATTCCAACTCATAGTGATCCTATAGGGAAAAAATAGAACTGCTCCATAGGGTTTTAGGAACTATAATTCTTTATGGAATTAGACAGACTCGTCTTTTTCCTGTGGAGTCACTGGTGGGTTTGAACCACCAACCTTGTGAATAACAGCCCAACAGGGTTCTGGAGCATAAATCACCCTCAGAAACGATCTGCTGTGGGGTCAAGAGGCAACCATTTGTGTCATAGTTAAAGTTAATTTACTCTCAGGCCTGAGAGTAAATTAGCTTAGATTTTAAGCTATGTGTGTACCATTCAAACGTTATTTAATATTTCCTCATCTTAGTTGCTTTCTCTGCAACAAGGTGAAAAGGGTTATCTATCCTTAGCATTGTTGTGGCAATTAGATGGGAAAGTGCAAGCTCATCTTTGAGCACAACCAACTAAAACCAAATCCACTGCCATCACGTTGTTTCTGACTCAGAGTGACCCTGATTGAGTATACGTGAGTACAACTGCCCCTGTGGGTTTTCAAGACAATAACTCCGTCTTGGAAATAGTGAATCTCATTGAAATAGAAAACCTCATTCTTCGGAGCAGCTGCTGGCTTCAAACTGCTGAACTTGTGGTTAGCAGCCCAATGTATAACCAATATGCTACCAGAGCTTCTTAAGCACAGTGCATGGTTCATAATCAATGAAAAAGTGACAGTTATTCCTTAAAGATATGAGTTCCTGAAGTAGAATACAGGGTCCCAACCAGACCCCCTCTACTAGATCCACCCAACTTTCTGCTAGTGGTAGTGTTGACTACCAGGAGCTAACTAGTGCCCATTCTCCAGTGTCAACCCAGGCACCAAATTGCCCTCAGGAGCAGCCCAAGTCAAGGACTGACTGAACTTTAACACAAGCATTTGCCTTCTGACCCCAAAGCAGACCATTTCTGAGTGTGATGTATGCTCCCGAGCCTTTTTGCTACTGACCAGGTCAAAGTTAACCTTACCAGAGTCCACACACCTCCCTGTTAGCCTCTTTAGGCTTCTGTCCTGTAAACCGCCGGGAGCAGTTCTACTCCATCCAATTAGGTTGTTGTGAGTTTGAATCCACACCCAGCAGTGAGTGGTTTTATGAGCATGTCACTTTGTTGCTGTCTGTGAAGGGATTCCGGAGAGCCTGGCACTGTTTGAGCCCAAGACAGAGACCAGGTTGATTTGAGAGAGTCTAAGTTTTATTCCTGCAAGTGCTGACAGAAGGAAACAGTAGGGTTTCCCCCTCCATATTATTTCGAGGTTCAGTCAAAATCCAGCAAGTTATGTACCGTAAACTATGTGACCAAAAAAATGGCATTGCAGTAGTCCCAGGAGGTAATCAACAAGTTCTGATGGGTCAAAAGGGAGCCAGACTCAAAGGGAAGCAGTTTACATTTCCCCAAGGGAATATCAATTGATATCTTCATTACCAGGGGCTGTCAGACTGGAACCGCCTAAGGTTTCAGGCTACATTGCTTATCTCCATGGCCCTGCTTTCCCTCCCGGAAGTAAAGCATCCTAGAATAATTAACCCATTTCGCAATAGGCCCATGCCTTGAAGAACTAACAGTGGGAAAAGGAGTTTTTTACCATCAGGGAGAGGGCTGCTTCATCCTAGGTCTCCTGTAGCAAACTAAATCTCAACAGACCAAATCCCAAACGACGTTGCAGACCAACTGTTTCACCCTATCTGTCAAACTCACTTTCACATCTACACGCTGGTTCTGAGAGTTCTGAGAACCTCTCAGACGAGGCTTCTTAGGAGAAAAAGCTAAGATGGTGTCTACTCACTACTCAGTGTGGTCACTCGATTCCCCTAAACTTCACCTCTTCCCCCTCGTCTGTCTCACGCACCTTCTACTGGCAATAAAAGGGACATGGCAAGTTAGGAAAGCTTATTTATTTTAAGAAATAAAAGAAACAGGAACTGTGGGGAGGAGCATAAAAATTGAAGAGTTCAGTAAGTGAGGGAGAGAAAAGATGTATCATTATAGGGACGGAGGGGAAGGCAAGAGATCCCAAATTAAAATATAATTTAAAGAAACAAATTCTTCAGTAGGACAAATACCAGACATCTGGATGAGGAAGACCATCAGCGTGAGGTCATAATGGCATCCAAGGATTGTCAGTGAACGGAACATGGAGAACCAAGGAAATGATCATAAAATGATGATTGATGGCAGATCAGCTGAACATATGGGACTTATAAAAGCAGGAAATGGGCCATGACTGGGAGATGTATTATAGAATAGAGAGCCTCCAGGATTGGCTTAGGGTCATGTTAGCTCTCTCGGGGAAGAGAGATTCCTCCGTCCTGGGCTCCGGGAGAGAAAGAATTCACGCTGAAGCCTGGTTTGTGATCCAAGTGGGTTTATAGAGAAGAGTAGCAGTTTCAGGTCCTACAGTAGATGGAACCCAAGTCAGACAGAGTCCGCGGCACAGTTGCCGCCCGCAGCCCGGCTGTGCTACATGGAGTTGCAGCCGCTGGGAAACAGAGCCCAGAGCAAAACCTCTGGCTTTTCAGGGGCCTGTTGGGAGGCGTGGTCAACTATACTGGTCAGCCCCATTGGCTTAATCAAGTTCACCTGGTTTAGATGGGCCAATCCAGGTGTAACGCCCACTTAGGTGTACCACCCCTTCGAGTCCAGAAGTTCGAACCTCTGAGCATGCGTAATGGACGCTCCAGTACCTATTGCAGCTACCTAACAGGTCCTCTGACCAAGGTAGCCAGGGTAGGATTTATGACTACAGCACCCTAGTACTCTAGTTTCTATCAAGAGTATGTCCAGGCAATGTCCAAGGGTGAGGCAGTCCTTCCTGGAGCTGGCTAGGAGAGTGATAGTAATCTACTTGTAAGTCCATTCGGCCTGAGGACAAAGCTTTCTCCTATTGCCAGTTAATGATCAGGAAGTACTCAGTGGGAAGCTGAATCTATATAAAGGCTCAAGAATAGATTTAGCAATCTCTCGGTAAAAGGTAATTTTCTGCAAACCTAGTGCTTGAAAGTTAAGCTCTAGTACAAGATTAAGAGCAAACTGAAAGCAACCTGTGTGTGTCAGAAGAAAAGCCCTTATCCACCAACTCCTTTCTGAGAACTAGCCTGAAAACGAGTCTTTGTTTTCAAAGAAGCCAGTGAAGATGAGAAAAAGCAGAGCAAGAAGTAAATTACTCTATAAACCAGGAGGGCGGGGCTGGCCAGGAGATTGGAGAAGGTGTTTAGAGTGTGATTTGAGAGAACAAAGATGTGGTTTGGTGTGTGATGGGATTAAGACGCATTTGCAAATGATTTTGTTTAATAAAGTTGGCTTGTTTATGTTTTACCATATGGTGTGCAAAGGAAACCCACTCTCCAAACTCCCCCAAGACAAAGGTTAATAAGTATCCATTGCTCACTAATATTTAATATGCTAGTGGGGGTTCCTCTGATTTATGAATATGAGACCAGATTCAGAAGCAGATGTTGAGGCCAGAAGAGGGGCTGCCCCGGCCAAATTCCATTGATATGGAATTTCCATGTGATAGTTTCATGTTTATAAAAGAAAGCTGAGGACCAGTTCATATGTATTTTTAATAGAAATCATTCATCCCGATGTAGCCAAGGGGAGAGAAAGATGGAAGCAAGGAGGCAAGGGGAAATCCACAAAAAATCTCACCAATCAACCCTTGCCTACTTCCCTCATCATGCTGCCTCAGGAAATGTGCCCAGGTCCCAGGAATGACACTCCAATACTGTTCCGCGACTTGTGCTCCTTTCTGGGAAACTTCATGACTTTGGTTTCTATTTTTTAAGACCTTCTCTTTTCACAACGATTTCTAAGTTCCTATCCTACCTGTTCATGGGGCATTGGCTCTCCTGGCCCATTTGGGGGACTCAAGCCCCAAGGAGGGAAAGATTCCCTGGACAGACATGCCGAGAGACTGACAAGTCTGAGCAGGAATCAGTCTGAGAGACATCCGTTTGCACGGGGGACAGACCAGGGTGGGCACAGGAAGGATCTGCTCTTAGGGGTGTTGTGGGCGTTCTTTAAAGGTCTTTGTGAGTGTATTAGCATGAGGGGGAGTTCTGAAAACATTAGCACCATGACAATAGGTACCTGAAACCCAGTGTAAGGCTGCTGCTGCTGTGTGCACCAGACTATATTTTTCTGATGAGGATGGAGGGAGCAAGAAGTATTCACGAAGCTCTCTGCCTGTGCCCCATCCTGGGTACCTGCTACCAGGTACCTGCTATCTGCTAATGCCCTGGCTACCAGCTGGACCCAAGAGATGATTCCTTAGCTGACATGCATCCATTTGGGAGTGTTAACTAGTGTCTGAACATCCCTAAATGAGTGTCGCAGGTGCAAAAAGAAAGGAAGACCTGGTAGAAGAGGACTAGACCCTGTGAAGTTCTTACGTCCTGCAGCCTCTTATAGAACTAGGTCAAACTGCCAACTCTACCTGCAAGGGGCTAGAAGAAGGTAAACAAGTGAACTGTGGCATTTCTTTGATAGGGAACGATGAGGGAGAAACAGCACCGGACCTGTCTTCCTATGCTCCCCTGGTTGGGTAGGACCGCCAGCCTTCACGTAGATAAGCCAAGCACTTAACTGTTCACGCTACTCAGGGAACCTAGAATAACAGGTGTCTCAAGGACACTGGAATCTGGAAACAGTGCTTTTAAAATTCTGAGTTGGGTAAGGGTGAGGCGGTGGGGGATTACCTTCAACCTGGACTGCTATACTTAGTCATAATATTAATAAAATATGAGCATACATTCATTTGTTGGACATTTTGAAGAATGTTCTTCTTTTTTAAACAGTAGGCAAGCATAGAAAGGGAAAGTCACAGTATCCAAGAGAAACAAAAGCCAATTGGCGACAAAGAATAACCACACAGAGGTCTGTGCCGCAGCAGATCTGGAGATGGGGACAGGAGATGTGTGACCTCCAGGAGGTCTCCTGAGTAACTTCCCCATTGAGCTTGTCCAGATCAAACTCTGTATTGAGAGAGATTGCACAGATCAGCTCGAATGACTGAAAAGATCTCATCAGATGGATAAATGATAGGTAGATAGAGAATAATGATAATCTACCTTTATTCATATCGATCTCGATTTAATGGTGGATAAAATAAAGATATACTTCACCTTATTCATTAATATAGTTCTATAACACATATCTTATTTATATGTGTATGAACATACTCATAAATATTTTATATATCAATAAATAAACACAAAAGTAGATCAAATGGAAATTGCACAGGAAAACCAGACAATGGGCGTGGAAAACTGAAGGATGATGGATGCATTTGAATTACAGTGTTGGCAAAGATTATTGAAAGTCCTGTGGGCTTCAGAAGAGCAAACAAATCTGTCTCTGAGACAGTACAGCTAGAAACATCCTGGGAAGTGAGAATGATGCGAATTTATCAGGAGAGATCAGGCCCTGGAGAAAGGACACCACAAGAGTCAGCAGAAGAGGGTCTTTGATGAGATGGATTGACGCAGTGTTTGCTACAATGGGATCATGTATAACAATCAAAGTGAGGACGGTCTGCGTGGATTCCCACTCCACACCGACTACCAACAGCAACATTCGGAGATAGGAAGGATTCACATTTTGAAACTATGCTTTTTCGCTGTTGAACTTCCTTACTAACTGTTCACAAGATCCATCTGGCATGGGCAATGATCTCCCTCATGCCGTGGCCGCTTCTAAATGTGGCTTGGATTCTAGAAGCTCCCTCTTGATGCGTTCCTGCATCTATTTTTATTAAAAAAATATATTTAAGGTAATATTTTAATAATTTTTCTCAATCTTTTAAAGTTTATACATACACCATCTTGTATATAGTTAATATTGTTTACATTAAAGGTTCACATTTTGTGACAAATGTTATCCCTACTGACAATTAAAGCTATATGAATAATTACTTATTAAAGACATCTGTATGTAAGACAGATTTGCATAAGAGCATTCCTAAGAATAAAAGACATTTTGATAAAACCAATTTTTTTATAAAACCAATTTATGGACTATTTAAGAAAGAAAGAAGTAGCTCTTTAATGAAGATCATATTAGGGAAAATGTGTTAGTTACTGAAGATCAAATTGCTTTTAATATTTTAGGGCTATTGCTGACAATTTTGCTTATATTCTTCTAATGTTTTAGCTAATGTCAAAGCCTGCCAATTGTTATTGTATGAAATGATAGTGTGAAACTGATGCTGTTATGGTATAACAACAGGACGTGACTTGTGTATTTTATGTGCACATGCACTCAACTGTAGTGGCAAATATTTTTGAATGATTGTTAGCAGCATTTTGCTTGTAGGTGAGATTCACACCGTTCCCTCACCCGTGCGCACTGTCAGGTCACCTTTCCTTGGAATGGACGCCAATATAGGTCTCATTCACTTGGCGTAGACGTGGGGATTGCCTCCAGTGTTTCGTGGAGTTTTTTTATGTATTTTCATTTGTATTCCAACAATCCCTGGAGTCTTCCCTTTCTTTCTGCAAATGCTTTTGTTGGATTCTGGGATGCTTTTCCTTGGTTCTTGCTTCTCAGCACAGAAATATTTTCGCATGGAACAGCACCATAACGAGTCTATGTAAGGTCCGTGAGTGAAAGTTGAGTTTTTGAGCTACCTTCTCCCAGCCAAGAATGGGCCATCACCACGATGTGTGGAGAGACACGTGGAGAGACCAGCAAAGGAGGAGGGGCCCTGGGTGGCACCCAAACACTGTGTCAGGCTGCACGCCCCCCTGCCCAGTCTCCTCCCACATCAATTCAGAGGGTATGGCTGTGTGTGTACACTTTCTGTCTTCTTTTGATCTTTGAGGCATAATTCAAAATCTTGCCCATACACTCTTTCAATATAACAACTCGAGGATTGGTTGGTTTTGTTTTTCCAGTTCTTTCAGCTTGAGAAATGGGAAGTGTGTTCTTTCCTGTTTGATTTCTAACTCCAGGCAGGTCTTGGCAAAGTTCCGTATGGTTCTTTGCCTGGTCTTCTGGAGTTGCCTTTTGAGATTTTCATTTCAAATCTTTTACTTCATCTATATGAATTAAGAATATGGCACATTTCATCTAGATGAACTTTTATCTATAGGAAATTAAAATATAACAAGTTGAATTCTAAAATATAGCAAGTTCAATCACAAGTTTCAGAGTCTCTTCTGATATCTGCTTTGGTCTGTTCTTTCATGTCTGTCATTTTAATAACCTGTTGCTTTCCTCTGTACTCAGACATTAGTGTACAATGTGTCACATAATTCCTTGATGTGATCTCTAGACTCCAGTGGGATACACTCAAGGCCATATGTTGGCTTTTATGAACTTGTTTGAATTTTCTTCAGCTTCGATCTAAGCTTGCATATTGATAGTCTGTTCCAGAGTCGCCCCTGGCCTTGTTTTAGCTGGTGATGTTGAGCTTCTCTGTGGTCTCTCCCCACAGATGTAGTCAGTTTGATGGCTGCATATTCCATCTGATGAGGTCCACATGGATACCGCCCTATACGTTGTTGGAAAAAGACATTTACAATGAAGTCTTTAGTCTTGCAAAATTTTATCATGCAATCTCCAGCCTTGTTTTTATCAACAAGCCGTGATTTCCAACTATTGTCCCTTCCTATGTTCATAATCATATGTTCCAGGTTTTACATTCCAATCACCAGTAGCTATCAAGGCATCTCGAGTGTGCATTTAATCAATTCCAGAGTAAAGAAGTTGGTAGAGTCCCTCAGTTTTTTCATCACTGGCCATAGTGGGGTGTGTAGATTTGACCAACATTTGTATCAATGGGTCTGTGAAGGTGTGAAGTTATTATTCTATAACACAGCATGTGACTTCAAGATTGATTTTTAAATGTTCCTTTGGGGGATGGATGTGACTCCATTTCCCTTGAGTTTGTCGTTTCTGGCAGAGTAAGCCATGAGGTTGTCGGTACATCTCATCGTACTAATACCCAGGATATGGGTGTTTATGGGTTCATTTCATTTTTGATGACTTACAATTTTCCTTGATTCATACTTCATATATTTCACATTCCGAGTTTTAATGCATACTTGCAGCTTTTCTTCTCGTGTTGAGTCATAGCCCATCAGCAAATGAAGGTCCTGAAAGCTTTGCTCCATGCGCCTGCCAAAGGTTGACTCTGCTTTGAGGAGGCAGCCCTTTGCCAGTCATATCACGAGTGCCTTCCAACATGAGGGGCCCATCTTCTGGCATTATATTAGGCAGAACTCTGCACGCATTTTCAAGGTTTTCAGTGGCTAATAATCCCTCATAAGTAGACAGTCTATTCTTCATAGTCTGATGTTAGTATGAAAGCTCTACTGAAACCTTTACATCAGAATTGTCTCTGCTGGTAGTTGAAATACTGGCTGTACACCTTCCAACATCATGGCAGTATGCAAGCCAGAGGGTGACAAATTTACAGGTAAGTAGAGAATAACTCCCAATAGAAAATGACAAGGTAATATATAGAATACTAATACATTAAGACATTGCAGCGTTATTAGCAATATGGAAGGAAATACAAAAAAAATTAGATGAGAAAGTCAAAAGTGTTTGCCTCTGGAAGCAAAACTGCTCATTCACGTAGGTGTTGTTAAGGAGAAATTCATGAACTCTTTGGACTAAGACTCAATGATTGAATTCAGGTTCGTGTTGAATGAAATCAGTCTTTTCTACTTGCTTCCCAAGACTTTATGATTGACCAGCTGTGTTCAATGGAGTCGACACAGACTTTTCACAGGCACCTGAGCTGTGGCTCCCTAATTGCTAGAAGCCTTGGGCCCTGAGGAAGCCCTGGCGGTTACGAGTTGGGCTGTGATCTGCCTCAGCTGCATTTTGAAATCACCAGCCATCTCCACTGGAGAAAGACAGGGCTTCCACTCCCGAAACCAGTGAGTCTTAGAAACTCACAGGGGTCCCTCTGAGTCAGCATGGACGCTCGGGCACTAGTTGTTATGTCTGTTTGTTTTGCTTTGGGGACTAAAGGAGTATTTTATTTTGGGAATCAAGTAGGATATGGAAAAAAATACACTCTAAGGAAGGCAATCTTGACACAGATATATTTTTGTGTAAAGTGAGCCTAAGCAATATTTCTTTATGAATTTAAAGTTAAACATGTAAACAGTTTGGAAAGGTTTTAAAACCAGCCTTATCTAAAGTTTCCCTTTCTACTAAAAAGGGTTTTTGTTTTAACCATCTCTTTCTGAGGAATGAGTATTAAAAATTCCTGAAACACCCGATTGAAGCTGTTTAACATCAGCCCTGGCATTTTATAATCCTTCCCGGATGACACCTGACTAGGATTGAAGTTCCTGTAATTAGGTCCCTAACTCAACCATGTGCTTAATTATTCAACAAAAGCCTGTTTCCCAACCTTCAACCCATCCTATGACCTCAAGCAAAAAGCAACCAATCAAATGATTATATTATAATTCCTTTATGCCCTAGACTGGACCTCACTGTGCTAGAGGATCTTTAGTTCAAGTCACCAGTTCGCACTTGGGTGTCTTCCTAAATCCAAATGACTCCTCCTAGTCTCATGTTTAAGAACTGAGTGTGTGTTTTCCTACCGCGACAAGGTGCACTCAATAGGTTGTTTTCCTTCAAAACGTTCAGTTTTACTTGGATTTTGAAATGGTATTATAGAAGTGAACGTAGCATTGGGACTGTTCTAATAATGCTCCTCCTGAGAGGAAGGCGAGCTGAAAGGAGCCTGTTGGAAATGGAAAGAATGCAGACGGGAGGTGTTCTGACTGGGGCTTTGACGCTGCAATTTCCAGCCTAGGACCGAGGCTCTAGGTGATCTGAGGCAATCCCTTCCCTCCCTGGGTTGCGGTTTCTTCCCCTGAAGCACAAGGGCCTCTCACTAGACTAGTACTTGCCAAAGGATGTTTGACAGTATCTGTTGGAAAAAATAAATCTGTGGGCATATGACCTTCCAAAGTCCCGTATAATTGTCTCTTAGAGATGCCGATCCCTATTCACATTTTAAAGGATATGAGAAACCATAAAATAATGAATATAATTCAACCTGGTTTATAAATCTCTTAAACCATATGTTCTCCTTACCATTTTTTACCCATTGAACCCATTGTCAGTTCTCTAAACTACTGTCCTGTGGAAAGCGTTTCAGGAAACACAGCCCTACACTAATTTGTAAGATGAACTTTATCAGATTCCTTCCTTATATGACTCCACGACAAGACCTATAGAACGGCCCTTGGATCGAACAGGAATTGATTTTGGAAACGCATACACTTAAATCATTTCTTTTCACGCATGCTTTCTTCGGTGCTTTGAAGTTGTTTCATAAAAAGGCATTTTATATGAGATTATAAATATCATTTCAGAAGTAAAACTTCCATAAGACAAATGATAGTTCCAAAGCACAGCTGGGATATAGAGAATTGTGCTATCTAAAACTTTTTGTTTAATGTGGCACAAGCCACATATCAGATAAATGTCTTCTTACCTGAAAATGAATAAACACACGCAGAGATACCGCCAAAGCATCACTCAGCGTTCTAACAAAGAGCAGAACCAACTCAGACCTTGGTACCTTGGTAGGCAAAGAGCAAGCTTTCCTCTTCAGACAGAAATAAATCTTTGTAAAAAACAAACAAACAACATAACCTACAGTTTCATACCTGTAAACTAATTTTCTTATGAATTTATGAACAGAGCTGGCGAGAGTCCCGATTTGTCAATGCCATGGAAGCAGAGAAGAGTGAATCTGATTAAAATGCAGCCAATAAGAAGTGTCCATCATCGATCATCCTGTGTCAAGAGGCGCTCTCGCGGTAATGCCCTCCAAACTGTGGGAGCAGATGCTGTTACTGACTCGAGAGTCATCAAGGAAACATAAACGTAAAATGGCAGCTATGCAAGAATGTTTGGGGGCCTTGGGGTGGCAAAGGGAGAATGGGTCTTCACAGAATGTCTACCCAGATACGGCACGAGAGAGAAGTCTGAATTTATACCAGGCATCAGATGTGGAAGAAACCGGAGACCTTGACATCATTAGCAACAGCTCTGTAGCAGATATTTCCCCGGTGAGAAATGTTTATTGGCCAACTTACAGCAATTACTCCCGACTCTTCCAATTAGAATTACAGGAAAAATGAAACCTGCCAGAATGAACATTCTAAGGAAGCTTGTCTTCCTGAAATCCTCACGACAGCCAAGGGAAAAGACGTACCCCTGTCCAGGGCAATTAATTGCCATCTGCCAGCAAGAAGACCTCATTGGCTGCAGGACTGAGATACTTTCCCAAGGCAAACGTCGGATACATACTACAGCAAAAGAGGAAGAGACAAGTGTCCCCATATGCTGCAGGGCTCCAAGCTAGTAAATCAAAACACAGATATTTTCCACTCCATTTGCACTTAGTCAATTCATCTTTTGTTTTCGCCGGATCCACAAACAAAATTATCTTGAAAATGATTTTTCTCAAAATCGTATCTTTCCAGGTAAAAATACAATGTGCACACCCAGTCCTCCACAGAGATTAGACTAAACCAATCAGGTATATGAAACCATGGCAAGGCAAAAAAGAAAGAAAGAAAATGAAATTTACATATGCATAATGGCGAAAATCCTGTTTTAGATATAAAGAGACTTTATTCAGAAAAGAGAGGGGAGGGCTATTTTCATAAGGAGACCCCTTCAAACCCAAGAATTCCCAGAAAAAGACTTTGTTTGTATAGGATATTGAAGAGGGAGAAAAAATCCACAGAACCTTTTAATGGAGAATTGGACAAGTGTCAGGGCGAGGGGTTCCCCAACACCCAAACGGAAGCGACTTTGCAATTGTGAGAAAATATTAAAGACAGACAGCAGTACATAGGGGCTCCTTGTCCCGTGTCAGGACTGAGAGAATATGTTTTCCAATGGGTCTATGTAGTGGGGCTTATAGATCTTTCATAAGGTATGCACGTCATACGGCTAACCGCAAACATAATCAATGGGTGAGACCATAAACAGGCAACACAGCCCTCCCCAGGGGGAGTCATCTCTGATCAGTATCAGCAAGAGATGTCAAAACCGAGATTGCTACATTTTAAGGTGCGTTGCCTATCGAACCTGATGGCTCTTGTGTACAGATAACCTCATGCGTAGTGAAGTAGCCAGACACAGAAATGATTCTTCTTACATGGTAGCTCCTTTATGACAGTTCTTTTATGGGGGGATATTAGAGGGACTGTGTCCTGTCATAAGCATGTGTATTAAGATTTATTTATATCTCATCACCGGGAGGGTCTTCCCCGACCAGAGTCGGCTTTCCAGACGTGTAATGATGACCCTGGATGATTTAGTGCATGACATTCTCATGCAGCCCCTCAGTTTACCCCCGACAGGCGAAGTGGAATGGCCGGTAGGATAAGTGCGTCAGTGCCATAAGGCATGTGATGTACTTTTTTGTGCTTACTCAGTCTTGGGTACAAGCAGAGCCCAGACAGCAGTTAGAAATAGGAAACGTCCTCACTGCTGTGGCATCCGTTCTGAATCAACATGAACATATAGGACAGAGTAGAACTGCTCCCTGTGAGTTTCTGATACTGTAACTCTTCAAGACAGTAAAAAGCCTCGTCTTTGTCCCACAGAGCAGCCGGTGGCTTCAAACCAGGGACCTTGTCATTATTAGCCCACCTCGTAAGTACTATGCCACCAGGGGTCCTTAAGAAGTAAGGAAGCTTTCCTAAAGTTTGTTCAAGACAAAGCAGGAGGTGAGAATTGGGCAATCGTCATTTAATTGCTAAAAACCAAAAGGTCAAAAAGTTAAAAGCAAGAAACCACTTTTTTAAACATTGAGGTCATTGTATTTTCAATTCCCATACAAATGTGTCCTGTGGGTCACCAGTTCCTTCTCTCTCCTGTGCTTGAGGTGCCATTGTATGGACCAATGAGGGATTATTGATTAGCGAGACCACTGCTGGTGAGTATGTTTTCTGAAAAGACTAAGGATTCACAGTGAAAGGAATTTTATGGTTCTACTAGCTTCACAATGATCACATTGATCAATATTCATCGAAAAAGCATATATTTAGAGTCATCATTAATTAAATATGGTGGTTTTTATTATAGGTATATTTTTATTCTAAAAAGGAGAAAATTATCCCTGTATCTTTTTCAGTTTATTTTAATGGATAATTCTAAATGCTTTCCTGCCTTCTAGACAGGGGTGCCGTTTGTTTGGGAGTATACACAAAGATTTCTGCTCAACAACTTGAACATATACAGACTCAAAAGTGCATCCTCCCTTTGCATGCCGGAGCCCACGGCTCTCCTGCTGTTTCCCTGTTGTTGGCAACATGCACCAGAATCTAGTAGGAGTTAGTCTGGTTAAGCGAACGAGAGCCGAGAGCCAGCCCTCTGTTGATGCCACTGTAAGGGAAGCATGCTGCCAGTGTCCTGGGGGCAGGCAGAACAGAACCGCCTGGGGCTTGACCAAGGTGCCCCTTCAGATGCTGCACTCAGGAGGAAGCACTAACTACTTGGCAGAGTGAGAAGACCCTGGAGCCCCAACTAACACTGGTGACGTCACGGTGACTTGGACAGCAGTCTCGTGGCTGGAAAAGAGGCATAGGGACCCAAAGTGGAATAATGTCACGGTTGGGGGATTGGTGGGTCTGGACTGGTGGCCCAGACTCAACTGAAGGCAAAAGGCACAAAGTGGGGTTGATTCTGAGAGCTTCCCTGAAACCCCTGGGGTGAGGGGAATGGTTGAGCAGCTGAGAGCCACCTTGGGGCCAATTCAGGACAGCACAGCAGTCTGGTTCAGGACATGAGTTGGGAAGGACGGTGCTGAAGGACGGTGCGTGTCCATCAGGCAGCCCAGGGGTGTCAGTTGCCAAAGCATCTGAGGCAACAGTCATTAGTCTTAAGTCAGGTATTCTCAGACATAGTCAACTGTAGCTGACGTGAAAGACAGCTCTTCTTTATTTTTATTGTTTTATTCACACTAGAGAAATTTTCAATAGAAGAGGAAGGTGGGGGCAGGGCAGACTGATCAATTTATCTGGGCCAGTAATAGAATACCATCTTAAACATGTCATTGATCTATCTTCATAAATGTTAAGATGTCTTAAGAGAAATACATCTTCCAAGATTTCCTGGATAGGTTTCAATGAGTTAGGTAGCAAGAAACAGGGATAGGGGGTTGTCCTTCTCCATGCCTGAAGGCCTCCACAGGAGGTTGGAGGAGAATTAGGTGAGCCTTAGCCAGCCGTAAAGACTTCTGGGTATGCGCCAATTCAAGCCCAAGCCAGGTGGGCAGCCCAAACTAGGCCCAGGTGAGCTTAATTCAGTCAGTGGAGTCAACCAATACCCTTGACCACACTTTCCATCCAGAGGCCTCAAATACTTGGCCTCAAGACCACCAGCCTCTTCTTCACCCTTCAGCTCATGTCCTGAGCCTGCTCAGCCCTGCCGTGGTCTGTCTGGCCTCAGGCTGCCACGTGTGGGTGCGCAGTCCCATGAGGTTGCCCATGTGTTCATTGACTGAAAAACCTGAAACTTATTACGTCCTTTATAAAAACCCACTTGTGTCACAAGCCAGGCTTCAGCGTGAATTCTTTCTCAGGAGAAGCCAAGAAGGGAGGTGTTTCCCAGCTGAAATATACTAAATAAACCTAAGGTATCTATATGCTAGCAATATACTAAATAAACCTAAGGTATCTGTGTTTTAACAGTATGCTTAAAAAATACCTCCATAAATTGCCAGTGCAGAAAGAAAACTCAAAGCCATTCAAACACATTTTTAGAAATTTAAGCATTTGGGAGTATTGTTTGTGATCTGACGGGTAAGGAATCGGACAATTCAAACGCCAAGACATTTGTTGGGACAGATTCTGTTTTCCCTAATCTCAAGCACCGCTTCTGATTCGTGGCGACGTTAGGAGACAGAGAAGAACTGCACCTGTGGGTTTTCTTGTCTGTAAATCTTTAGGGGAGCAAGCAGCCTCATCTGCCCCAGCCTTGCCCCCCCCCCCCACCAGGAACTCCTGGTGAGAGTGAAATGCTCACCTTGTGTTTAACCGCCCACGTCCACCCACTATACCACCAAGGCTCCTCAAGCCCCAAGCATGACCCCTAATTTCTGAATGATAAAGAGCTCCTTCAGTTTAAGACAGCTGGTAGGGGGACACTCGTGTACTAAGGACCCTACATGGATACCCCATGCTGGGTAATCAGTAAATGTTTGGCAAATGTTTTTGATTGTCTACTTCTTTGGCAAAGGTAAAGCATTGAGGCAGTTTATGCAAGATGAACCCCAAAGCAAAACATTAAAAAGACAAGCCTAACCCCCTCCCCCCAAAAAAACCCAAGATGAGTTCCAATGCAGATAAAAGAGGTGACTTTGAGTGGGTGAGGCCTGGCTACGTCAGGGAGCGGTGACTACGGTTACAGTGAGCAAAGATGAGTGGGGTGGCATTGTTTGCACTTCTCTTTGTGATGAAAGGTGTCCTGGGGGCACTGCGGGCACACATGGCATGGTTAATCATAAGGTCCATGGTTCAAACCCACAAGCTGCTCCTTGGGAGAAAGTGAAACTATCTGCTCCAGTAGCAATGTATGGCCTGGGTGAACCTCGATACAGTCACTATGGGTTGGAGCCAACCCAGTGGCAGCGGGTTTGGGTTATGTTTTTGTATCAATGTGCATATCAAAGACATTACCCCCTAGGAAAAAAGCTTATGCCTCCGTTCCTTAGTCACTTCGTGTTCAGGAACCTGCAGCTAAGAGAGCTAGGTCTTTTGGTGAATCACCTGTGTTCCAGGACAGTGTGGCAGGAGTCTGAGATCCCTTTTTGTCTTCTCCCTTTTTCCTTTCCTCTCTTCCACCCTCCCCGCTCTTCGCTCCTCCCTCCTCTCAGGTCTTCCTGACGGTGAGAAGCCAGGCAGTGAAGTGTACACCTGGGACCAGGTGGCCTTGCTTCTCACTCTGCTTCCTCTCACTTAGCACTGAATGAGAAGCTTCTTGAACTCCTTATGGCTCTCTGTTCCCATCCATTAAAAGACCAAACCCTCTGCTGATGAGCCGATTCTGACTCAGCAATCCAATCCTAGAAGCTGGCCTAGAACTTCCATCCCCAGAGGACTGCCAACACTCTCCCTCTTTACAGAAGCAGACTGCCCTGTCTTTTCCCCATGAAGCAGCTGCTAGGTTTGAACCACCAACTTTCATTTCGCTATGTGTACTGACCTTTCACGGTTGTTGTGGGCCCCGAACGAGGTGACTCTGCGAAGGCGCTAGGACAGCGCTTGGCCCGATGAAGTGTTCCATGCCTGCTTGTTGGTTGCCATTGAACCCCTTCGGATTCACGGTGACCCCACATGTGCCGAGAACTGTATCCCATGGGGTTTTCAAGGCGTGACCTTTCAAAAATCCGCCTCCGGGCCTGTTTTCTGAGGTGCTTCAGGCTGGCTTCAAAGCACAAAGCCTTGGCCTTACAATCCCGGTGGAGCAGTTCTCTTCAGCGAGTTTTTGGTCGCTCTGAATCAGAATCCAAGTGTCAGCAAACAAGGGTGTCATTCTGGTTCTCCAGGCTTTAGGAACTGTGTTTGCTCTTCTTTGACTTTTGCTTTTGAGAGCGTAGAACCTCCTCTGTGATCGAGATGTTGTACAAGCCATGACCGTATGCCCTGAGTGTGGGTTTTATCCTGTGGCCAGATTCAGCCGGTTCACAGCAGCTCAGCAGAACCGATATCTGCTTTTTGTTGAGTTCAGCAAACCAGTTGTTAAAATGGCACTTGGAGTCAGGGTTCTCTCTGAGGTGGGTGTGTGGGCAGCTGCCCAATGCGAAAAATCACAAACTTACATTCCTGACTCTTTTTCAATGTTCGTGTGCGTAACAGCATAGTCTAAGCACCTGGTGTAATGCTCATTCTGTACATAGGTATGAAAAACTACGTGGAACTATGCTGCTAATATTCATTTATTCTTTTCATAAAACATACTTTTGAAGCAATGCTCGTACATTCTTATTCCTTGTGTTTGTTACTTCAGTAAACAAACACATAACAGCGAGAGGAAAAGGAACAAGGGTAACACGCTTTATTCGTTCCAGCTGTGTGTCATGCCCCAGATTCCCACAGAGATCATGAGTGAATCCCAAAATTCCTGAAAGTGTTCAAAGAGCTAAAAATACTTTTGGGACCATTGTATATAAGTTCAACAGAAGCAGAAAGGGTTTTTCAAAATGAACATAATAAGTTCAGAGAAGTTGCCTGTCTTCTAATATTTCAAACACAGTGACTGTTGTCTAACTGACCTATTGCCTACCTCTAAAGGGTCCTATTCCTTCAGTGAAAAATGCTTAAGGGTAAATCACACAGCCACTAAATGCTCAGATTCAAGCAAGTGAGGATACCAGCCAAGAAGCAATATGGAAATAGCTTACATAGCAGTCTTATTCTTTCTGTCTGGTGTTATGTAATATGTTTCCTTGATATTTAAAACTCTTATAACATCTAGTTTTGTGTACATCTTTTATTGTTCTTAGTTAAGTATTACTGTGGAAATAATAGACTACCTTTCAGTGTATCGGTTTTTTTATCCTTAAAATGGTCATTCGGGCAGGGAGCTGGTTGCTAAATTGGTTGAATCTCACCACTGGTTCTCTCATATTCCCTGGCCTGACCCTGGGTGTGGTACACTGAGGGACAGGATGAGAATGTAATGCGCCTAAACCATCTGTGCTCATAATGATGGGTCTGGAAAGCCGACTCTGGTGGGGGAAGACTTTCATGGTTATGAGATATAAATGAATCTTAATGTACATTCTCATGACTGGACACAGTCCCCCCAATAACCCTCCAGAAAGGAACTGTCATCAAGGAGCTACTACCCAAGATGAATCATTTCTGTGTCTGGCTACTTCACAATGTCTAAAGGCTATCTTTAGATAAAACATAAATGTAGCAGTCCCCTGGGGAGGGCTCAGGGGGTGTTGAGGTCAACTAGCACTAGGCCAAGACGCTGACTCACCTCATTGCTTGTTTATGTTCCTCACTTATGATATTACCTATTAACTAAGGAATATATTAGCTGTATGGTGTGCATGCCTTATGAAAGGTCTGTAAGCCCCGTTATATACACCCATTGGAAAATACAGTCACGCTCTCAGTCCTGATGTGAGATGAGGTGCCCCAGTGCCCTGCTGTCTGTCTGTCTGTCTGTCTTTAATATTTTCCACAATGACAAAGTCGCTCCTGAGGACCCATTCGAGGGTTAGAGACCCCTCACTCTGACACCTTGACAGATGTTTCCAATATCTGTTTTGGCTAACAGCCCTTTGCTTAGCTTTGCATGACACGTAGGGGTTCTTGCTCAACACATTAGCATTTGTTATTCTGACATCTGGGGCAGATTGGCTAGGCAGACCCCGAATGGCATTTGTGCATCCTACATTCTTCTCCATCTTGGTGTTTCAAACTGCACCTACTGTAAACGACCTCATAGTCTATGAGACCGACCTCAGTGTGCCATCCGATGCAGCACTGCAGACAATTCCCTTTGTGGAGCCGAAAGACTCAGTGGTGCATCTGGACTCGGGGCCTCTGACCCTTCTTACTCCACTGCAAGGAAGTTCTTCTGGACTCGCTTCCAGGAGCATTTTCGTTGGGTAAAAACTGCAATCCAATGAGATAGCTAATTCCTATGTTAGCAAATTTCTCTCACAAGTAAGTTGGCCAGGGAAATTTTCAATGCTGTTTAAAAAGAATGACTCCTAACTATAAATTTTCATTTTACAAGGGGTCACTGATGGCACCCTCTGTAAAGACAGAACAATTGTCTCCTGTAATTGTGAATACTAAATGAGATTCTGCAGCTCACTTGTGAAAGGAAGCTGTATTCGGCCCCTTTCCTAGTCAAATGCATTATTCAGTTTACAGAAAGAGCTGTGAGATTTTTCTTACATTTCTGCAAAATAATCATACAAGCTAGCATTTATGGAGCAATTGCTATGTGTCCCTTCACCCAATATGCCACATGGTTGTGTGTTGCTCTCGTGCTGTAAACTGCACCACTGGTATTTTATATGGCAGCAGGGCCTCCGTGGTGGACAGGCTTCAATGGAGCAGTCTTACTTTTGAAAAGTAGTCAATGAAAACCTAAGTTGCCCGGGATGTATAGGCATCCAATACAAAGATTGCAATATAGTTTTTTATGCCTCTTAAAATATGTTTCCTTCTGACTTCTATTGTGGTGGTCAACAATGATCCCATTCGGATATAAAGAAAGTTCAGACTCAATAACTAAAAATCTGAAAGTAAGATTTGCGTGGGATGTGCACACCAGCCACTAGCTCTTTTATCTATTCACAAGAGTCCTGTTCACAAGCTCGCCACGGGACACTGATTCAGTATTTATCCTGCTTTATTCCAGTTTTGTGCACAGGGAACTCCCAATCAGTAGCATCTCTTTTCACAATACTGTGATTCTCATGCTGCTAGAGGGGAGTGCAGAGTTTGAAGAGTCCCCTTAGACTTTTCAAGTCGAAGCCCTCGCACCATGAAGAATCACTGCAAAGGATAAAAGACAAAATGTTGCTAACAACAATCTTAGGCAGCAGGGAACTTATCACCCTACCAGAATCACTGCCACCCAGGCAATTCCGACTGGTGGTGACCCTAACCTACAGGACAGAGGAGAACTGCTCCTGGGGGTTTCTGAGAGTGTAACTCTTTACAGGAGTAGAAAGCCTCGTCTATCTCCCACAGAGAGGCTGGTGGTTTTAAAGTGCAGACCTTGTGGTTAGCAGCTCAAAGCATAACCATTAGGCCACCAGGGCTCCCCTACTATGAATAGCTTAGCTTTAAATTGTCGTTGAGTTCGAGGCTGATCTAAGAGCTCAGAGCCTAGCTCACTGTCATATGCTTCTTTATTCTCTGTGTAGAACCAATGAATTTGTTTACTGAAAAAGAAAAAAAGTGCAATCTGGCTATGAGAAGGGGAAATGTTTCTTGCCAATCAACTAATCAACGATTTTATTTCCTTTGTGTGTACATCAATGCACTAGGTAATATGTAGGAAATGGATGGTTTTCCAGCAGCCAGAGCAAAAAGATCAATATATCTGAAATAAGCAACATAAAATTAATAAATGTAGAGTAACAGGAGAGTAATTATCAGTTGAGAAATCAAATGACACATTTCACTGGGTAAGTCTGCCGCACAAGACATGTCATTTTGAGGACTAAGGTGTGCCTGACCCACGCCATGGTGTTTCCAACTGCCTTGTGTGCATGTGAGAGCTGGACATTGAATAAGGAAGACCGAAGAAGAATCACTGCGTTTGAATTATGGTGCTAACGACAAATACGGGAAGCCCAGAGATGAACAAAAAGCACAATCAAATCTCTCTGGAAGAAATACAGCCAGAATGTTCCTTAGAATTGAGACTGGCCTGACTTCATCTCAGAAACTTTATGTGGGGGAGTGAAGTTTCTTAATATAGTTCTTCTGCCCGTGTCTCTGTAATTCCAACCAAATGATTGCGTGAGAGGACACAAATAGTCCATGTGTAACTCTAAGAGGGGATGGGTCAGTGGTTATTACCAGCTCCCTGGCCGGAAGAATGGCCCATGATTGAAGCTGTGACAGAGAAAGAAACCCCGAGAACCTTGGGGGAGCAGGTCTAAGTTCTCTGTGAGGTGGAGGCCACCAAGACCAGGTGCATCGAGACTGTCATGGAGACTCAGAGAAGCAGCACCGAGACTGTGGGGCCCCTGCTGCTCCTGTCGCCTGAGCCGATGAAACTGTGGGACAGAGCGAGTAAGAGGGGGAGTTTCCTGACTCCTGGAGACAAAGGCTTAGGGATACGTGGCCGAGAGACTGAGGACCCGTGAGAGACTTGGCTGCTGGCTGAGGAGACCAGCGACTGTGCCCTGTTCGTTGATCCTGACTTGTTGTAACCTATGGACTTCCCTACTAACTTCCCTTAATTGTGAGTGTTGTCTGTGAGCGCTGCGGGACCGTTGCACTGGGTTATTGAAGGCAGTCTACATGTAGAGTGGCGTCGGAGGTTAGTGGGAGTCAGAACCGGCAATGAAGGACGGCGTGACGCGGCACATCTCACTCTTCTTGGCTCTTTTCAATAAAGCAACCAGAGGAGATCAGAGATGGCCCCGCTCCATTGTCCTGAATTACAGTTTGGACATGTTATCAGGAGACACCAGACCCTGTAAATGGCCATCTTCATCGGATGGTAAAGCAGAAGGGCAGTGAAAACAGAGAAAGCTCCGCCCCGCTCCCGGAGGTGGATTGACACAGGGGTTGCGACCATGGGCTCAAACGTAATAATTGTGAGGATGTGTAAGAACGGGCCGTGTGTCATTCTGCGGTACATAGAGTCAATAGGAGTCAATGGTACACAACGGCAATTATTAAACCAAGCGTGAGCTTACACAAGTAGGTTTGCCCTCTGATACTAGCCTAAAGGCCAGGCGCGGAGGAAGCACGGCCTGTAGACGTGTCTCTGTGACCACACAGCCAAGAAAGCCCTGGGGAGCCCAGGTCTCCTTTTTAACAGATGAGGCTGTCATGACCGAGGCCCATGGGAAAGCGATTCTGAGCATCAGCAAGTGGGGTTAGCACGTGAAAGATCCAGACGAGAGGAAGATGAGCGCCTCTGGGGCATCCATGAACACCCCTTTGTGGAACGGTGGAAACAGAGGGAGACCTTTGGGGGAGGGTAGAAAATCAGGCAAACAGCTGGTGACTTGCGAGTTGCCTGGAGCGAGTCTGCTGCCCCTGACCACGTGCAGGGGGTGGGAGCAATGTGCACTGCAGGTAGTGCAGGACCAAGTCCACCAAACTCGCTGCCATCCAGTCTCTTCCTGCTCATAGTCACCCCAGACGACAGGGCAAGGTGTCTCTAAGATTGCAGCTCTCCATGAGAGTAGAGCCTCTTCTCTCTCCCCAGCTCGTCAGGGAAGGCACCCCCAAACCGGAGTCTTAAAGAGTTAGCAGGGGAGCCTGTCAGGTAGTTTTCCTTGGAAACTCTTCATAGTCCATCCTTAAGAATGGAGATTCCAGCCGGAGAAGACAAGAGCAGGTGGCGCTGAGTGACGAGCAGCAGCTCCGTGACATTAATACTGGCAGAGGGGAAAGGTCTGTGAACAGCTGGACTGAAGAAATGATAGAGGCACATAAGGAGTAAAGAAAGTAAAGCCCACAGAGGGACAAATGCATTGTTTACGGCACGAGCGTGTGACTGTATTGTGTGAAGGGTGGGACCCAGGTACCAGACAGAGTTATAGAATTCATGCCCGAACTAGAAGGAGCAGTCTACCCAACTCAAGTCATTTGTTGCCTAATGAGAGTTCAGTGCAGGCAAGATTTCTTTTTCTCCTAGGCAGACCAGAATCCAGATTTTAAATGAGAGCTCCCAAATTCTAGATATTGGTTCTTTAACGTATCATCTCTAGACCTACTGCCACCAAGTCAGTTCCTCCTCAGAGTGATCTATCTCAATTTTCCAAAGCTGTGAATCTTTATTTACAAAGAGCTTCAGCTCCAACTTTCTCAAAACAATTTCACAATAAGCACATGTGTTCGTTATTTGGCCCCCCAGAAATTCAACAAGTGCTTTGAACATCCCCCCACAAAAAACTCTTGCTATGACCTTTGCTCTTGACCAAAGTGTTGACTGGACCACTTCCACTGCCATTACATTGTCCTCAGGATCGTACTGGTAAAACTGTTCCTCCAAATAATACTTTGAGACGTTGACCCGACACTGTGTTTAAAATTTCCCTTCTCTTTTGGTCTGCAGTTGATATGGATGCAACAGTTTGGGTACCACCAAGCCAAAAGTTGGCTCGACTTTATTATTTCATTCTGAGTTGTATAAACTGGACTAGCTGAGATGTCTATGGTGCTGGCTATTGCTTCTGTGGTTACTCATTAGACTTTTATGAACAAGATTAACTTTTTCCTGAAAAAAAATTACTGTGAAGGATCTGCCAGTTAGGATTTTATCTTAAACATTACTCCTTCCCTTCGTAATTTTTAAACTACTGATTTTTTTTGTGGGGGCGGCATTGACCTAATAAACTTGTATTAAACAACAATGATTTCATCATTCTTCCACCAAAACCTCACCATACATTTGATGTTTGCTCTTACTCCATTTTAGCAGAACACATGTTCCTCTGATGGGGGCTCATTTCAAACCAGTGTCTTATGCTTCTTACTGCCCCAAACTAGATCCTGTTCGGACATGGTATCAAATGTTAGACCAGAACAAACAAAAACCAAACGATGCGATTCAGTTGATTTAGTCTCAGCAATACCCTTGTACCCCTGACCACCACATCACCCCTCTCTGCCTCAATTTAAACTGAACCTAAAAATTCCAAACTTACTGACATTCAAGTCAGTTGTGATTCATAGTGATTCTATTCTATAGGACAAGATCAAACTGCCCCTGGGGGTTCTGACACTGAAACTATTGATGGATTAGAAAGCCTTGTCTTTTCTCCTGCTGGGCACTGGTGGTTTCAAACTGCTGGCTTTAAAGTTAGCAGCCCAATGAGTAATCACTACGCCACTTAGGTAAGAGATTATTCTCAAACTCTTCTCTGAAAACTGTCAGCGGTCAGAAAACTTAACCAGAGGCATGATTAGAACGGTAGCATTTCTTACTAATGAATATTTGATACCTTAGAGCGTTCCATTTCATATGCTAATATTTCAGAAAAAGTAGTGTTGCAACTATGCTGACTGAAAAATAATTCATTTAGCAGCACTCAAGGTTCATGGGCTAATCTTTCTTTGTTTGCTTGAGACGAACATGTTTGTCACTAAAGGCTCTGAGTCAATTTCAAATTACTTTTCCTTCCTCTTTTTTAAGCCGCTCCAACTATTATTTAGGTTTGGGGGATAAGGAATCTGGAGGAATTTTTCTGTCTGTAAAGAAACATGCTGTATTATATGTAGATATATGTACAGATGTGTGTGTATGTATATACATATATACACTGAGTGTTATATATGCTGTGTTTTATATGTGTGTGCATGTATATACATATATCACAGCTTGTCTCAACAAAGAAAATCAAGAACATGAGCTAATCTATAGCATTTTTTAAATTAATTAAAATGTTTCAGTATTTCTTATTATTTCCCCTGTGGTAGGTCTTCCTAAATGTCATAAAAAATGCATCTAAAATTTTAGATGCCTGTTGAATCAGTTCTGAGGAACTATACTATAAAAAGCTTATGTTAGTTGTCTAGCTACTTCAATGTAAAATTGCCCTTCTGTGGATTTTAGCAATGACTTTCTTAGGAATTTCTGTATAATTTTAATTATCACATAATTCAAGCTTTCCTTTATATGTTTGTTAGATTACAACACAAAGACATAGTCCGCTGAAGACTGAATTTTTTAATTATTATAATTATTATTATTTCGGTTCTCCCTCCCATTTATTTTGTTACAAGTTTAAAATCAAAGTTCTACTTTACATCTACAAGTCGATCTGGGCAGGCGGGTTATTTAAACGATAATCACTTATTCCTTGTCCTCTTCTCAAAAAATTAGGATGGTAGAAAGAAGAATGACAACTCCACTCCTACAAATCCATGGAACTTGTAAATATGTTACCTTAGATGGCAACAGGGACCTTAGAAATGTGACTCCGTGACGGGTCTTCCTCAAGACGAAGAACCCAAAGCATTCAGGTCGGGTCAATGTTCTCAAATGTGAAAGAGGGAAGCAGGACATTGAGAATGAAAGAAAGGGTGACCATGTTTGCTGGCTGCACCGAGGAATGCAGGCAGCCTCAGAAACTGGAAAGATCAAGAAAGCCTCTAGATACTCCATAGGGAATGCAGCCCTGCCCAGTAGCACCTCTTAGTGGGAGGGGAGGGGAGCAGACTGACATACCAAGTGTCAGAGGGAATGACGCCAAAACGACTGTCTACACATTTTTTGTGCAGTGTTTCAATAGAAATGTATTATTTTTAAGTAAAAATATCACTGCAATTAGTTATAACAACAAAGTATTTTCCCCATAAACCTAGTCTTCGTGTATCACACTGTCTACAAGGCCAAATCTCTGTGCTGTTTTACTCTTTGAATCTTCTAGTGCATTCCACACAGCTACCTTTTTGCTCCCCCCAATGAAGTGGCAGTTGAATATTTGTAAACCGCTTTAAGAAAACTTGTTCTTACAAAAGCAGTTAAAAAGGGAAGATTTGCTCATTTTATTTTGTTGAGGGCATACATAGTGAAAAATAATTTCTACATTTACAATTTAGTGATACCCTCTCTCAAAAGGGTACAACCATTTGCACCCTCTCTCATGAACAAACGCGTTATCCCATAAAGTCTCTGTGGTAGTTTGTCAATTTCAGAGGCTTCAGAGTGAAGGGGTGGAGTCTAGCCTGTCAATCAGGTCATAGCCAATGAGGCCTCTGTGTGGGTTTGACCTTCTCCTGAGGTTTCTGGGAACTCCTGTATTCCTCCTTGGAGGTGGAAGACTCCCTCTCCCTCTCCCTCTCCCTCCTCCCTACCCCTACTCCCTGAGAGAGTCTCTACTAACAGGACACATGGATCTATGCTGACAGCAGTGAGAGCCCTGGACCTGGAAGAGTCACACCTAGAGGATGTTCCCACCGCCCTGAATCCACCAGATTATCCACCCACTGGCCTGTGGTCTTCCAATATTTAGCATCATTGCAAGTGTTTTGTGAGTCTGAAGAGGAACTTATAGACTGGTATCACACATATGGGCTAATATCAGACATAAGGACTTGATCTAGGTGGGGCTGGGATGTTTTCTCAATATTCAGTTGCTCTTGTATATCAACCTCTTTCTTATACACATATGAGTATGTCTATGAATTTGTTTCTCTAGTCTACTCAGACTAACACAGTCTCTATCTAATCTTTCAAGTATGTACAGTAATTTGATCTCACATAGACTGATGTTAAAATAGCATAATTCTCAGGCCGGCAGGCTAAATTTAAGATGACTTTAGGGTGTATTTTTGATTGAAGAATAGAATTATTTTAATATCATTCCAGGTATACAACATACAAATTTTACAAATGGTAGCTTCACCAATACTTTTTTTAATACTATTACATTAAAATCAATTGGATTATTTTACTTATAATGGATTTTTAGTACAATACTTGGAAGATGGCGGTTCACTAAGTAATGCATTATGCGTTACTTCTAAATGTTGGCATATGACATTATTCAAAAGTTCATGTGCTAATATCACCATCTATTTCAACAGAAGAGAAGCTGGGGGCAGGAAAGTGTTCTCCATAATCCTTGTTTCCCATAGGTATTTCCATTTCAGAGCTGTCATTTTTATCCAATTCCAACAACGCTTCAAATCATGTGATTCCGTCTGCTCATAGTCTGCACATTGTTGTTTTAGACTGCCAGTGTTTTTATAGCCACTGATTATGCTGTTAGGGATTGTGTCAACTAGACACTGTTGGGTAAGGGGAGGGGAGGACCTCAACCAATCGATGGTGTTGAAGCCTGGTGACACCTCCTTAGTGCCATATGCCTTTTTTTTTTAATGAGAGAGAGAGAGAGAGAATGAGCAGAGACCAATTCTCTTCAGCCCCTTGCCTTCTGCCAGAGCTAGATTTTGCACCTGGTTCTTCAACCTCCTGTTGGGGCACCTGCTGATCCCGTGAGCCATCAACGAATTACCCGTGGCAGATTCATTCAGCCACTTTGGATCTCTGCATCTACCAGCCTGTGCCCCCTGCGTGTCTGCTTCGTCAAACTGCTTCCTGTTCATCGGCTTCCACGTATCAGGAGAAGCCCGACTTGAACCACACTGGACTTGACTATTGCTACAACTGTGTAAGCCGTTCCTGGATATGAATCTTCTGTCTACAACACATACAAGCGTCACTGGTGTTGACCTCTAGAGAACCCAACCTAACACACCAATTTTCTCAGACTGTTGGAACTTTTAGCTACGATATGATGGCAATTAGTATTTGTGGACCTGCATTAACATCTCTTTTTTTAAGAATGAAGAAGTAATTGAAGGGCAAAGAGAAAATGAAAAGCTCCCACTCAATTATTAATGATATGTAACTAATAATGTTGTAACTGCATGTAGAAAGATTTTACTTGTAAGACAATTTTGTTGTTAATATTAAGATAATTTAAGAAATGCTATATTTAAGCAATTTACAACTTTTTCATCACATATTATTCTATGATTAGAATTTATAAACATGGGTAAGGATTGTTTATTGTGGGGCAAGGGGGGTTGACAGCATGAGTCACCACAACGGATGAACCCAAACCTGGTGATACAACTTTGTAATTGCTTAAGATACAAAAATGGTGGCCGTTATAGAGGTTGCATGCGAGGTTTGCTGCGCTGCAGTCCTTGGGCGCCCTGCAAGTGGGGTGAAGTTATAGCCGACGGCGACTGTCAAGATGCACATGCAAAGGCAGTGATGATGATGACTTCCGTTCAGACGTCACCAAGAACACCTGCAGGCAGTTTGACACCTTGCCATAATGACAGTGATGAGGGATCTTATATTTCAGAGCGCAGGGGACTGGGTGATGGACCAAGAGATCAAGGAACATCTCAAAATGGCACATTTTAAGGTGACATTTAATTGACACTGGCGAATTTTGTTGGTTTCAAAGGCAATGATTATCCAACTTATGCTTCAGCTTAGGACTTATAAGAGCAATGAAATGTAAGAACCATCATGGTCCCGTGGTCTTAGGTCTTGGATCTTAATCATTGCTAGCTCCTCGTGCATTTTGGACTCAACATGCTGTCCCATTCCCATCGTGAACCTTTTAGTGCACCATTGGTTGTACGTGGTTTAGGAAAGCACCCACCTTAAATGAAGTGACAGTAAATATATTGGATGGGGTAAAATGTCAAAGTCAGCAATATGTAAAAAATACTGGTCTAGTGTGCTTACAAAAATAGCATGTGGGGTTGGACCATTTGTCCAAGCATGGAATGTGCCTGTTATTCGTGATAAAGAGCAATCATTGTCCCAACACCATGTGTTGAATGGACTATCTTTTCCCCAATGAAGAGTCCCTGCATGGTGCAATTAACAAACTTGACTGCTAATTGAAATCTTAGCAGTTAGGTGACCCAGAGAAGTGGTTCTCAAGCTTCCTAATGTTGTGACCCTTTAACACAGTTCCTCATGTTGTGGTCACCTCCAACCATAAAATTATTTTCGTTGCTACTTCATAACTTATTTTGCCGCTGTTATGAATAATCATGTATATCTGATATACAGAATGTATTTTCATGGTTACAAATTGAACATAAGTAAAGCATAGTGATTAATCACAAAAACAAGATGTCATTACATATTGTGAATTATTTATTGCTGATTACATATCAATGAAATGTTGTTTCAAAACATGGTGTAGCATAAGTAACAGTCTTCACGCCTGCAGTGGGGGATGGGAGGGGACTCGTATGTGGGTGTATCTGCATGTGGGTGGACCCGCCTGGAGACAGATAGAGGAGCAGTGTCTCGGTTCCCAAGACCATCAGAAATATGTTTTCCGATGGTGTTAGGTGACCCTTGTGAAAAGGTTGTTCTAACCCCCCCAAAGGGGTCACGACCCACAGGTTGAGAACTACTGAGCGAGAGGCTCCTCAGATGAAAATCCTGTCAAGCCCCTTCAGAAAATCCAGCCACTGATAACCCTACGGCGCACAGTTCTACTCTGTGTGACACACAGAGGTTGCCGTGAGCTGGAATCGGCTCCATGACTAGCTGATGATGTAGCTCGCTTCAGATAACTGGATGGTGTCTTCCTGAAATAGGTATCAACTTCTCTCGACCATGATTCTCAGTATGACATCATCATTGCCCGCTTTAAAAATCTGATGTCATTATAAATCCTAAACTTTGTGGTATTAATGAGGCAGGGTTAATAGCAGTTATGTTAATGGGGCAGGATACAATAGAAAAGATTTGTACCTTGAGTCAATCACTTTTGATATATAAGAGATTCAACGTGAGAGCAGAGATCAGAGGGATGTACTATCATCAAGAAAGAAGAGCCAGGAATGGAGTGTGTCCTTGGGATCCAAATTCCCTGTAATAGGAACCTCCTAAAAACAGAAGACAATGAGAAGGGGAAAAAAAATCTTCCTTTAGAGTCAGTGCTATGAATTCCAATTTCTCACCTACTAAATGGTGAGAGAATCCCTTGATGTTTGTGAAAGCCATCCATCCGTTGGTGGTATTTCTGTTAGAGCAGCCCTAGATAACGAAGACAGCATCATTGTTAAGTATCAAGCTGACTGCCAACGTATCCTTTTTCCTAGATTCTCCATTTTGTTGTGTTGGTTTTTATGTCTGCCCTCACGCCAGTATTACCACCCAGACTTGGGATGCTTGTATGAAATATCATGGGAGTGATACTGCATCAACACGCAGTGGGAATGGAGGATTGCCATATGCCATCAAGTAGACTCGGACCCCCAGTGACTGCGTGTGGCAGAGTAGAACTGCTCCCGGAGTCTTCTAGGTTGTTTTCCAAAGCGGTTTCACTGGCATTTCATCCACATAGCACATAAGTCAATAATTCAATCATATGCAGAAGAATTATACAATCATTACCAAAATCAATTTTAGAACTTTCTTCTTCCTTATATGCATTATTTGTGTAATTATTATTTCTTTATTATGGTAAAAATATACACACAAAATAGTCTCCAATTCAACAACATCTACAAGTATAATTCAGTGCAATTGATTGTTCTTCATGCTGTACAACCATTACTGATAACTTTTTCCAAACATTATTGATAACTTTCTTCCACGGCCGTTAACCTAAACTCAGTGCCCCCTCAGCAAAACCTCTTCCTCCTTCATCCATGGCAACCGCTGGTCATCTGGTTCCTTTTTTAATGGTTTTCTTAATGAGGTTGTAATTCTTCATAAGTACAGATCGCCAGATCTCTCACCAACAGAGCCAGCAGTTGGTTGGGGCATTTTAGTTAGTATTCAAACGCGTAGCTCGTGTCACCAAGTTTCCTGATGCATATTATAAATGTTCATTCTTCCCCACCCCGAGATTATGGAAAACACAGAACTAGGTAGGTGTTCTGAAGGACAGACTTAAGCATTAAGGACTAGCAAGGGACGGAAGGAGCCCTGGCAGCCTCCATGAGCTGTGAACCACATGGTTGGTGGCTAAATGTACCAGCTGCCCTGTGGGAGAAAAGTGAAGCTCTTATAAAGACCTCAGAGGGATATGCTCCATCCTGTCCTAGAGGGTCAACTGTGCATCAGAAACAACTCAATGGCAGGGGGTTTATTGTTTTTGCTTTTTAGGAAAGAAGGAATTTATCCATTCAACTCAAAAATGTTTGAGAAATAAAACCTCTCACTCATTGCCTTCAACTTGATTCTGACGAAGTAGAATTGCTCCCTAGGGTTTCTGAGACTTTACAGAAGCAGACGAACAGGCTGCCTCATCTTTCTCCCAAAGAGCAACTGGTAGTTTCAAACCTCGGACCTTTCAGTTACTAGCCCAATGATGAACCCACTGTGCCACCAGGATCCTGTCATGTGCTTGTACAGATTTAAAAGCCCTTTAACAATGTAAATGTATTGTTGAGGGTCGCTATTTTCTAGCTATGTCATCTTTGAAACATTTTTTCTTTTTGCCAATACATTTTAAACACAAAGCCAAGCAACAACTGTCAAGAATTGAACATTCCACCTAGCCTACTCATGTCAAAAGCAACCTAATCACAGGAAAAGTGCTTATTCACTGGCTAAAGTGGTTACATTACAATGTATTCTCTTTATTACGGGGCGGAGCCATCCCAGCTCCTTTTAAACCAGAATGTTTACAGCTGGGGAACGGTTTAAGAAGACCAGCACGCCTCGGAGGTAAACGGCCCAGCGTTGTGATTACATCCGTATCAAAATCAAAACGCTCTCCTCCCTAACCCTAAAAGACAATTTCTGCAGCCACAAGGGAATCCACGGGCAAGGTGCGCGCCCGTGGCGACGGACTCGACCACTCGTGCGGCGGGCAATTCGACGTGAGCGTGGGACTTTCTCCCTTCTCCCGGGGCCCACAGCTGAAGAGCCACGCCGGCGACTCCTCGGGTTCGGCAAACCACGTTTCCAAGCGGCTATCTCTAAATCCGGAGCTCGCCAAGCACCGCCCCACCCGCCTCGCCCCAAAAGTCGCACATGCGTACACCCAATAAAGAGAGGTTAACGCGCTCCCGCTGGCCCCGCTCCTCCCTCCACGCCCAGCTGCCACGCAGCCAGGCCGTCTGCCCTTCTGGCGACTGGCTTCATTGTTCGCGTAGTGCGCATGTGCGGCTCTGCCGCCGGGCGCTCCTTTGGCCGTCGGGGGCGGGGCGGGAGGCGGGCCCAAGCGTCTTGCGCACGCTCGGGACATGCGCAGTGCGGACGCTGAAGCGCCAGCTGTCGACTTGGACGTTCCGGGGAGAGAGCGCATGCGCGAGTGTACGCGTTGCCGGCGAAGTGGGGACCCTGACGACTCGGAAATTTGAATACCACAGTAGCATGGAGTGTGACCTCATGGAGACTGACATCTTGGAGTCGTTGGAAGATCTAGGGTAAGAGTGCCAGGACACGGGTCTCCCAAAGCCCACGCTGCCTGCTCCCCGGGAACACGACCTCCGCCCAGTCCGGGAGACTCCTGCCTCCCCACACTGCAGCCCGTGGCTCCTGGCTTTCGCCTCCCAGTCTCCCCGGGACCTCAATGCCACGTCCGCTGCTGGTCTCGCCGACGCGGAGTGCTCCAAGTCCGACGCCCCGAAGTCCTCCCTGCGAGCTTTGCAGCTCGGTTGCCCGCGGCGTGTGTCAATCATGCGTGTCATTGTCTGGGCTCTGGTCGCCCCCCCCCCCAAAGCCCCAACCCTTTTCCCAGTTTCTTTCTTGCTCCCCATCCACCTGCCCCTGCGCCCATCCTCGAGGTTGCCAAAGTTGCTTCTGCGCTTTCCCGACTTGCCCTTTCCTAACTTCGTGCCCTTGTCCGTCCAGTCCCCAGCCCCTGCCCACCTCACTTCTCTCACCTGCCTTTGCCCAGTCATCTCTCCGCGTGGATCCTGGCTTCTCTAAGCCGCCCATCCGTTCGCCCGTTCCGCTGGCCGGCTCCCGGTGGGTGCCCCTCAGCTCTCACCACCTCCAGGGGAGAGGAGCCCCCGTGCCTCAATCCAGGCACCCCGCATCTACAGGAGGCCCCCCGGGGTGTCCTGTCCTGCACCGAAGACCTGTGTACCTTTCACATAGCTCCACCTGACAATGAACCAGAACATAGGTCGGGCGTATCTAAAAAGCTAGAAAACCGGGCTTGTCTCCCTGGGTCACTGAACTCGTGCTTTCTTAGGAACACTTTGGCCAGATGTGCGCAGAAACACATTGCCTGCCCATGTGGTCACAGGTGCAGTCAAACTCTGCATGTGTAGCTAGATGTATTTGTGAAGGACGTCTATCAAACGCTTCCCCTTCTCCTTCTCACGGGCCCGGAAACCTTTAGGGAAACCTTTCATCAGGACAGGACACCTTGCGGATTCCCAAAGATACTTACTATCCCGGTACAAGTTTTTTTGGGAAAGGCAACAGTGTTTATCATTTCCCTTTGTCAGCATGCATTTACCATTGTTGGTTTGTAACCTATTTTCTCCGCTTGCCCGACTTTACAGGGCTTACTTTTTTGACTAGGGCACAAGTAAAAGTCCTATTTTGGCAATATGGCCTTTTTGGGGGTGGACACCCTCAGACTAACCTGACATACTCACAAGTGATATCATTCATTCAGCACACACCATTCATTCAGTACATTCAACTTCCTGTGTTGTGGCGGAGGTGAGGCCTCTGGGGCTGAAGGTAGGCGAGAAGAGAAAGCCAGCTGCGTGGAGTATGACTGGGAAAGGAAAGGAAACCCTAGGAGCTTCCTGAAGAAGTGACCTTTCAGTTAGTTGTATAGGAGGAGCAGAATGTGAGGGAGGAGGTAGAACTTACTTAATGTCCTGTTTTGCATGGACAGAGGTCACTGAGGTCCGTCACAGAGGCGACAGAGACTTGTTTTTTTTTTTCCAGTATTATTTTTCCTCTACCCTCTTTAACTCTAGTTTTCATATCTTGAGTACTACTATAAAGTAATTATTACCATCATAAGTGTAACCAAATAAATAATCAAGAAGGCTTAGTGTAAGCCCTGGGCCTTTCTGAAAATAGTATCTTTAAATGCTTGGTTTGGTGACATCCCAATTAAGGTTTAAAAATTCACCTTTAATGAATTGACTTGATAACTGAGATGAGTTTGATATATATATTTGAAAGAGTTGTGGAGAAATATTAGACTTAAATGGCTTTTTTTATCGATAACCTGGCACTTCATAGGAATTCAGTAGCTACTTGTCCAATAAACAAATAAAATCTGAAAGTAAAGCACAAGGGGAAAGGGCTAGGGTCTTAATCCCCATGTTTAATCAGTCACAAAACCAAGCTTGCTGTCATTGACTTGTCCCTGACTGGCTCAAAGTAGACCTGTAGAACAGTAGAACTTCCCCTTGGGTTTCCAAGGCTGTTACTCTTTACAGGAGCAGACAGCCTCATCTTTCCCTGAAGAACTGCTGATGGGTTTGAACTGCTGACCTTGCAGTTAGCAATCCAACCTGTAAGCCCCCAATACCACCAGAACACCTTAATGTTTGAATCTTTTAAAATCTAGATGCCAGGCTCATTTTTTGGTATTATGGTAAACATATCATTTTAAAAGCTTACCAAGTACTACAATTCCCTCTAACATGCCCGTACTTTTGAACATCAAAGTTTCTTAAGCATATTTAAAGATTATCTTGAATTACCCTGCTTCTGTCAATATTTCATTTAAAAGAAGTTAAAATAGTCTTGTGTAGGCTATATGTGTTACAATTACTTGGAACTTGGCAAAATCTCTAATTCTGATAGATCAGAGGCTAAATGTCACTAAATAAAGAAAAAGAAAAGAAATGATTAATTGGAAAACTTTTGCTTGTAAGGAAAGCTGTGGAAAATATAGTCTTAATTTTTGGCAAAAATTCTTTAAAAGATGATCAGAGGTTTATTTCTGAAGCAGTAAGCCAAAGTATAACCAGCTATCACTATTAATCTTGATTTTAATATTTAGGTCAGTTAAAGTAAAAAGGAAAATCCACATGTTGTGAATACTTGAAATGCAGTTAGTTAGCACTTAGCTTATTTTTCTTTCCTTTTTCGTCTTAAATCATTTTATCAGGGCTCTTGCAGCTCTTAGAACATTCCATACTTCAATTGTATCGATCATATTTGCACATACGTTGCCATCATCGTTTTCTAAACATTTTCTAATTGGGCCCTTGGTGTCAGCTCCTCTTTATTCCCTCCCTCCCGCCTCATGACCGCTTGATAAATTGCAAATTATTATTGTTTTCTTATCTTTTTTCCCTCAATAGTTTAATTGGCATATCTTATGCAATTCATTGGTTCAATCATATCAATAAGAGTTGTACAATCAAATCATTTTATTGGGGGCTCATACAACTCTTATCACGATGCATACATCAATTGTATAAAGCACATTTGTACATTCGTTACCCTCATTATTCTCAAAACATTTGCTCCCACCCCTCACCCACATTTCTGTTGTTCATCCCTCTGGGGGTGGGGGGGAGGATTCTGCATCGATCATTGAAATTGGTTCCCCTTCCTCCCCTTAGCTTATTTTTCTAACGGATTAGTGTAATTTTAAATTTTAGTTACAGTTGCAAGTCTAGAAAATGGTCATAATAAAACCTGATTAGTGTTTAATTGTACTGGTAATGCAAAGATACATTTGATCTTTAATATGTTGTGGTTTTATTTTCGACTAAAGTGTGACTTCTTTCTCACCAGTTACAAGGGTCCTTTGTTAGAAGATGGTGCGCTGTCTCAAGCAGTCTCTGGTGGAGCCACCTCCCCGGAATTTACCAAACTCTGCGCGTGGCTGGTATCTGAATTACGATTGCTCTGTAAACTAGAAGAAAATGTGCAAGCAACCAACAGTAAGTAGACATTCATTCTCGGGTACAAATGGTAGTTAAAAGTGGGGTGCGTTGAGAGAAGAGTCTCATTACTCAGGCTAAAATTTCAAGCGTTTTTGTAAATCTAAAGAAAAATTCTGTAAAGAAGCCAAATACTTTTTTCTCCCCAGTTGTATTTGGAGACCATAAGAAGTTGAAAAACCAGAATATAGTTATGTAAGTACCGTATATACTTGTGTATAAGCCGAGTTTTTTTAGCACATTTTTAATGCAGTTTTTGTAAAATTAGGTGCCTTAGCTGATAATCAGGTTGGCTTATACTTGAGTATATACAGTATTTAAAATCTGTAGAGGTTAAAATGATCTTGTGATAAAGAAAAATGGAGAATACAAATATGCAATAAATGAACTTTCTATACTTTGCAAAACATGACATGCGAGATCCTAGCTTGGTGTCTAGGATTAGAAATGGGCGTATTTTCTCTTAAAGCTACCAGATTCCCAAAGCCTATGTCATGTGTAAAGTAAATACATTACAATCCTGCTACATATGGAAGGAAAGAAAGAGAAAATGCTCGGGGTGACAAGGCTTTCTGTTGCGTAGGAATGTATCAGTGGGTATGTAGGGAATATGATTGAAACTGCATCACAACCAGTTTGATCGGCATGGGGTTGTTTTATTTTGCTATATTTTGCCCTAGTTTGCTATATTTAGCCCTAGTTGTTTTAGCCCTAGTTTAGCTAAAGAGACCTACGCTAGGAATCTGACACTACAATATGTTTACCCTCGTAATGTGTACACCGACTCCTACTCATGGGTTGGCTGTCTTATTATCTTATGCTTCCAATTTGCGGCAGTAGTAAAATACACCACGCACTGACACAGATTCTATTTCCAGTGAGGTCCAATAGCAACCCAGTAGGACAGGGTAGAATTGAGTTTCTGAGCAAAGAGCCCCATCTTTCTCTATCATCTAACTGGTTTTGCACCTTAATGCCCGCTGCCAGCAGTGATGGATGCCAAGGTGTACATAGTCATTCTCCAATTTCACAGAATGCCAAGTTGTACACAACAACCTGGTCTCTGAAAACTGGCCGTGTTGACAAGTGGAAGTGGGAATGAGAGGAGACAAAGGAAAATAGGCGTCCACTACTCATAAGGCGAATTAGACACACAATCCCAGTTTGAAGAAGATTTTTGGTACATTAATGTATACTTTTTGTTAGGTCAGTAATAATAAAAGCAGTGAGTTAGAGTTGCTGAGCATTCAGTATGTCCACACCACTGCCCCTAGAGGTAGGTTTTACACATTAAAATAAGACGAACAAAGAGGGTAAATGCCTTGCCTGAGGATAGAGCTGGGATTCAAATCCAACTTGGTGGGGGCTTGGGGGTCAGTCAGTACTCTTAGATTAGCCTGTATGTTTCTCCTGTCTCTGACCTAACATTTCAGAGATAGTTGTAGGAGCTTTTGAAAAAGGACCTCTACTGGTGATAACTGTTCTTATTTTTAACGCAGGGCCTATTTATCCAAAGAGAGCACTGTATGAAAGTCCGTATCTAAAGCAGGCCCAAATGTGACTTGTAGATGATGTCCTATAGCACACCTCTCCACTGCCGCCGCTTCGCCTTCACATAAAGGAGCCCCGTGGGACCTGCGTTCACAGAACAAACTTGTAAAACATTGACCATACGGGTGTTTAACTGAGAAAATGGACTTAGATTGAGGGATTCACCGACAGTTGCTACTTACTTTTGACCCTCAGTGATACTGAATCAGAGACCCTAAGCGGTGCATATGGCTCACTGCCATCGCGTTGGTGACGCACGGTGACCCGAAAGGGCAGAGTAGGACTGCCCCTGAGAGTTCCCAGTCCAAATCTTTATGGGGGTAAAAAGCATCTTCCTTCTCCCGTGGAGAAGGTTGGCAGTTCAAGCCCACCAAAGGGCACTTTGAAAAAAGGCCTGTGGGTCTGCTTCCTGAGGACCACAGCCTCTAGAACCTCATGAAACCCAGTTAGAGTCTGCAAACACGAGGGCACCAAGAGTTGGAATCGCCTCCATGGCGACTGGTCTACTTTTCTTATTGTATGGCATTGAATAAGGCTCTGTAAAAGAACAGGAAAGCATTGCGTTTTTCTTTGACTCACCCTCTGAACTTGACATGGTTTGAGATGTTATGGGAAAACAGAACTGTAAATCATGCTTACTGTCTTCAGGTGAAGTCTAACTGGGAATGTTAGGCACAAATAAAAGTAACTGGAGGGTTGGCTAGTACATGCCCTTTGGGGTCTGCGATGGAGCCCTGGCAGCTTAGGGGTTCCATGTTCCGCTGTGGTCCTCCAGGCCCGCACACTGAGGCCGCCTGCACTCCTCAGGAGAAAGGTGAGGTTTCCACTCCCCTTCAGAGTGACAGCCTTTGAAACTCACAGGGCAGGTCTGCCCTGACCTCCAGGGTTGCTGCAGTCGGCATCCACTGATGGCAGGGAGTTTGGTCTGGTTGGTTGTGGTTCACAGGAGGAGAAAGTTTAGAGTACATCTTTGGGGAAGGTTTCATTACACCAGTGGTTCTCAACCTTCCTCATGCCCTGACCCTTTCATACAGTTCCTCATGTGGTGGTGACTCCCCATCCCCCGACAATAAAATTATTTTCGTTGCTACTTCATCACTGTCATTTTGCTACGGTGATGAATCAGATGACCCCACTGCATTACAGAGCAAGACAACTAGACTTGGATGGATGAGGGAATCTCCTTGTCAGGCACAGGGAGTAATTTACAGGAAAGGACACGCATTAAATGAGACTAACGCTTCTGGCACGGATTAAGGGAGATTTGTGACATGGTCAGTGATGGTACCTGAATAAGCAAGGAAGGGTAATTTGAGGAGACTTGTTGTTAAGTACTATTCAGTTGGTTCCAACTGAAAGCAACCCCGTGTACAATACAAGGAAGCACTGCCAGGTCTTGCCCATTCTCACAATGGTTCTGTTTGAGCGCATTGTTGTATATTGACTATGGTAATCCATCTGGTCCAGAGCCTACCTTTTTCAGAGCCCTTCGACTTTACCGAACACAGTATCTTTTACCAGGGGCTAGTCTCTCCTTGAAACATGTCTCAAATATGTGAGACTAGGGAGCGTTCTGTCTATAAGAAATCCTTAAAGGCGTAGAGCAAAAAATGAGATTAGATGAAGTGCAAATTAGGGTGCCATTAAAGATTCTCAAATAATGGGCTTCCAAAATGAAAACAGAGTTTAAGAAATGAATTGGTAGTGGTGTGACAAAGGATAAATAAAAAGGGAAAGTAAGAAAATCATATCAATTTCTGAATTCATGTGTAATAATAATTATGCTACTGGAAACCAATGTTATTAAATAAAATTGTTCTCATTAATCAAAGGTCCAAATGAAGCTGAGGAATTCCAACTTGAGGTGAGCGGACTACTAGGGGAAATGAACTGCCCGTACCTGTCACTGACGTCCGGGGATGTGACCAAGCGCCTGCTCGTCCAGAAGCACTGCCTCCTTTTGCTCAGTACGTAATGGTCACACAGACAGGCTGTCATTTCCTATTTGCATTCCCTGTGGCTGTGCTTTCTACTTAATCGTTGTTACTGTTTCATTATGGATATAATTCAAAATACCCCCCCTTTTTTTCCTCTTTCTTTCTGAGACTTACATCTGGTGGTTGGCAGGCCTGTGGATTTGGTGGCATGGTCTTTGTTGTGTTAGTGGACATTGTTCTCTCTGAATTCGTCTTTGTTGGCACTCCAGCCTGGAGCCTCACTCGCCAACAGCAGTGCTGCAGGGTTGTTCAGCTGTGATCATTCCACTGGAGCTTTCTAGACTAGAAACATCTAAAATGCACTTAGAAGGTAGTATTGGAATAGCAAGGCTTTTTTTCCCCCTCAATCCCCCAAAGAGTGTACGTACAAATTAAACCGCAAATGATGTAAATGTAATCACTTAAAGCGTGTTGCGTTGTTCATATTTCTTTGTGGTTGGATGATCGTTTAGGGTCATGCCTTTATTTTCAAAACTGTCAAACGAAAATTTCCTAAGACGATATTTGGGTTGTTTCTGTACTTGCTGATGATGAGAAATTCTCCCATGCTTTTCATGTAGTGGCCACCATTTCTCCACTTTGAAAAATGGTGGATTAAAATGTCCCTGCTGGACGTAAACACTCCCAGTGCTCATACCAATAGTCTTAATTCTTTTAACATTTGGAAACACATTTCTTTTATATTAACTAAATATTAGAGTCCTACAGACCATCTTAAATCGGGGGATTTTTAATGATTGTCCTTTTTTTTAAATACCATTCTGTGGTTTCTAAAGAATGACCCACCTGCAGTTTTGAAGGTTCAATTTTTTAAAATGTAGTTACTGTACTTCGGCACTAAGTAACCCCAGAGTGACTTTCTTAATACCGTCTTTGTGCAATGATTGTTAAGAGGTGAGGATGGTGTCAGATTATGCAGAAAGCAAAGTAAGCCCAGCCTTACTAGTGCTTATTTATGAATTTGTAGCAATTTTCCCTTTTTCCCATCACATCAGAGATGCTGTTTCTAGGTATGAGTAGCATCTATCGCTTAATCCAACCCTCCTTCCTACAGAATCAAAGTTGAGTCTCTCTTCAAATGTACCATCCCAACAGGGGCCGAGAACCCAGAGAACAAGGTAACCATGGACTTGCTTACTTATCTGTGGTAACCAGTTCCATGTATTTTCACGAGGGATATGGTGAAATTGTTCTCTGTGGATTAGTAAGTCAACAGCGGAAAGCGCGTGGGTGTCTTGTATACTAGGCTATCTACCCCTGCGAGTGGGAAATCCCGCATCGGCTTCCTAGTAGCTCTCAAATGAACGATTTGCTGTAGCCATGCCCTGCAGCCTGCTCCCGGTTCTTCCATTGTGGGGCTGCTTCTCTACCAGTAATATCTAGCACCGAATATGTGTTCTTACACAGGAAGATTCACCTGTCTGGACCTTCTTAGAAACAGCTCTGAATAGCTAATTCATCTCAGTGTAGCTTGGCTTTTTCAGCACTGATATTTATAAAAACCAGTTTGAATGTACGGTAACTCTTTCTTGACTACTTTTAAACTCTTCCTTCTGACTTGAAACGGACAGTATTATTTTGGAATCAGGGTCTCAATTATAAACACAAGCATGAGTCGCTGAACATCCACAGTGCCTTCTGTGGCCCAGGGCTTCTTGTGATTTGAACATGTCTGGACACCATATTCAAACCTCCGGGAGCCTGCTTCTGGCCACCCGTGTCGCCCTGCTGCTGCCAGAGCTGCTGGCGAGGCTGAAGGAGCGGGCGGAGCAGCAGCTGGGAGGGCAGCGGCAGCAGGTGTGCCGGAGGCCGCCAGGGAGAAGGGAGCAGAGCGCACCGCACCCTGCCTGCTGTTTCCTCTGCCTGAGCAGTAGGGGCAGCTTGGGCCCCACACCCCTGCCCACCAGACAAAACCTCCAAGCCTAAGCACAGAGCTAATCTCCACCTGCCTGGGTCTAGCCCTCCTGCGCGCTAGTGCTGCCAGAATATGGATTGAGGGTCTTTGAAACCAATGGGGAATGGACAGGAAACCACGCATACCTGTGCTTTATTTAACGTGCCTAACCGGAACGGCTGTTCAACGTAACCCCACTCTTGGAGTTCTCCGTACAGACGCACATCCGCACAGCTCCTTCCCCTCTTCACCTCGGTGCTGTTTCTTTCTCAGCTCTTTCCCACAGTCCCCACCCTCGCTTTCATTATAGGGTTTGCATGCACACCCGTTCTCTGTAAATCTTTCTCTTCTCTCCAAGTATTGGGTAACACATCTTGATGCTATGTTTTTACCTCTTTCAGCACCCTTATTTCACTAATTTGATTGCCTTCATCATGTTTGGGGCAAATAAGAGACCGTTTTCATGGGGATTGTTAGAAACGTCCAACAGTCTTTGGGTGCGGGACTGAGGAATGTGGGTCTGCCGGAGGGCTTTGCTCGCTCTGTGTGCTGCCCTGCTGCGCTCGTGCTCCCAGCGGGAAGTAAGTCAGCTCTCTGAGCTCCACGAAGCCGAAGGGAGGTCCTCCAGCACACGCAGGCCTCGTTCTCACCTAGATTGGCAGGAGGACTACAGGTAAAGCATTTTGATGGTGATTATATTGGTGAACTCATTCTGAGAGTGCCCGAGCTATTTCGAGAACTAGTTCATTGGATCTCATGACTTCCCAAAACAGGTTCAGCCAACTTTTTCTTAACGGACTGGACAGTATGTATTTTTAGGATAGAGTCTGTTTTGGAGAGATGAGAAATATTTTAGATCCACATATGGTGCCTGGCACCGCCCCTGAGTCTTCGGTATTGTAGTGTAAAACCAGCCATACACTATACTTAGGATGGTGGTGTTCCTTCCCAACTTTATTCTGTTTTTTTATGCAGATGAATGTTGTAATGGTTTTCTCCCTGGATAACCCCCATATGTTTTCATAAGTGCACTCACCTATATGTTTGGTTGTGTCGATGATTTTGATAGCAGTGTTGTTTTTTCTGGCCAGCACAGTCGATGTCTTCATTTTGGTGCCTTCCGATGCTGCGGTTTGGTTCCCTGTCTCCCCTCTAGTTTATAAAGTACTATAGCCCCGCTCCCACCAGAAGCCCTGCTCTGACTGCTCTCTGCCATCCTGGAAGAAGTCTCCTTTTCTGCCCGGAAACAACCCTCAGGATATTCAGTCCCAGCCCAGGAGGCATGTGCCCACTTGGGTGGGCGAGGCTGGTTTGCACAACCACACCGATTTCACTCACTGCCCACGCTTGGATAGTTGAATCTCCTGCCCCTGTGTCAGGTGTGATGGCTGCAGACACAGAGGGGTCACACATCTCTCATGCAGGGGACATGGGTCCAAATGGATGCCTAGGTGCATTGTGGGGCCAGGGCAGTGCACACACCCAAACCATCCTGCCACTTGGCTTCACTTGGGATCAGCAGTTTGGGACCTGGGCATGTGCAGACTATGATATGGGAGGGACCAGCCAATGTTTGTACTGTGGCAGCCATGTCCCTAGCAAGGACAGGCCTGAGGACAAATTGACTACAGGAGCTCTGCAGTTCTCAAGCCTGGCCTCGAATTGCCCAGAGCAAACGCAGTTTCGATTGTGTGTTTTTCTTTTACTACCCAAGTACCCTGTCTCCATTCATTTCTTCTTGCCCATGGCTTGCATATACCTTTGTTATACAAATATGATCAGAAATAAATTTTCTGACTTTTGAATGAAAGTAAATGAGGCCGCAAGTCTCTTCCGGGACCGTCATGAAGCATGCGTGCCATGCTAGCTTGAACGTGTTCACGTAATTTGGTCATTTCCATCCTGTATGTGTGTGCGTTTCATTCTCATGGGTGGACTACACAGAAAATGTCGTACAAAGAATAACCATTTTCATCGTGAAAGAGATTTGACTATTTTAATGTCTACATGTTGCTTCTGCTGTTTAGCAGTTTGCTATATTGAATATGTTTAGATTTTGTTAAACGTATTTAAAATGAAATAGATCTCTGTAGAGCCGGAACTAGAGACGATTTGCCAAAAGAGTGACCCCATGCTTTTCTGGTACTGTACATCTGTGGTGGGAAACGTCATCTTCAAACCGATTCTACTTCTGTACTTCTAATCAACTGTAAGGGCCTTGAATATGTATTTTCCCCAAACTACCGTCTTCGTGTCATCTGACGTGGCTTATGATGTCAGATCACTTGAGACTGACAGCCTGCCGATTATTAGCAGACTTTTGTAGAAAGACGTGTGACGGGGAAGGAGAGAGGAGGCGGAGTGAACGTCTAAACCTTAAAGTGTGCTCTGTGCAGGCGGACCAGCCCTCAGCCTGGCCGACGTCAACACCTAGGGGAGGGATTTGGAGGGCTTTTCTGAGGAAAGGGTGGGGGCTTGAGAGCAGGCCTGCGTACGTGCACGGGTTTGCTTGGAACACGGTGACCCATTACGTCACTGGAAATCATGGAAAGGCACTCTCGAGGGCTGACTGCCTTCCCTCTTTTCTCTCTCTGCGTAGCCAGTGTGGTTGCAGCGAACCTTTGGATAGGTGGTGGTGTTTCCAACCAGTCCCAGATGGGCTGCCTGAGTCTGGGGATGCAGGAGGGCAGGGTGGTATCACTGGCACTCACAGCGGTGAGCAGCAAACACGAGTCTTTCTCACTGTCCCTGAAAACTAGGGACACGTCACCTTCTGCAGATACGGTAACAGATGCCAGCCCTCGTTCTAGAGCTTTCTTAATGATGCAATTCAAGAACCCAAGCTTTTAGACATGACCTACTTCGAGCCTTTGGTTTCAAAGAAAGTTTGCTTATTTCTAGATCAGTCTTTGATGATTACATCTTGATTGAATACGTAAGTGATGGAACTGGTCAATGTTATTAGTAGATACCATGGGTTTGTCTTGTTTTTACCCATTCTTGCAGCTTTAAACATTTTAAGGCCTCGATCTAGAGTTGTGACCCAAGACTTACATAACAGGAACTGCATCTCATTCTGCAATCTTGCTCTGTTTCCTTCAGCATACCTCATCTCAGAACTAGAAGCGGCCAGAATGCTCTGTGTGAATGCTCCTCCCAGAAAAGCTCAAGAAGGAGGCGGTAGTGAAGTCTTTCAAGAGTTGAAAGGCATATGTATTGCTCTAGGAATGTCCAAGCCTCCATCCAATATAACTATGTTCCAATTCTTCAGCGGGATTGAAAAGAAAGTAAGATTTTCAGTACCAGATTATAGTATATTAAAGGCATTGCTACACATTTGCTTGATATGAAACAATTCTGTTAGTTTTTCTTAGTAGGAACCTAGTAGACCTATTATTAAATAATTGTTATTGAATGATATGTTTTAAATCCTATGTATTTATATTTTAAAGATAAAATATTTCAGTTGTTTTTTAACATGCTAGCTATTTGTGAAAAATGAATCTGTACTTTTTTTTTTGCTTTATAAGCTGAAATAAGCTGGATAAAGGGAGCCTGGTGGCATAGTGGGATATGTGTTGGGCTACAAGGTCAGAAGTTCAAAACCACCTGCCCTTCTAAGAAGCATGGGCTTTCTGCTCCCTTAAAGATTTACAACCTTGGAAACGCACAGGGGAAGCCCACTCAGTCCTGTAGAGTCGCTATGAGTTGGAATCGATCCAGTGGCAGTGAGGTTTCGTCTTAAATGAATATAAAAAGATTGTAGTCCTTTTAAAAACTGTCCTTGAACTTTTTAGTACCATTGATGGTTTTTGTTTTGTTTTTTAATTTTAGCATTAAAAGTTACCAGTCTCCTCCCCACTAATTTGACAGAAAGGGATGTTAGCCCAGTCACTTTCGATCTTAATTAGTGTGACTTTTCAAACGAGATTCATGGAATACTGACTTCGTTTTAGTACGGGGTTTTCAAACCGTATGCAGTCCTTTCCGTACGCGCAGGTGGCCCCTGAGGTAAAATTGAAAAATTTTAAAGGATATTAATCAGATAATGGTGATTTCATTTGTTCATAAAATATATTTATGGCTCTCAAATAATTCTTAAATCGTAGTGAGGGACAGGATTAGCTCTTCCATCTCAAAAGTTTGTAGACCCCAGTCTAGTATATAAAAATCAGAACTAATTCTGAGCAATGAATTATAGGTAACTAAGATCTTTTTTTTAATTTAATTTTTTTGTATTTTATTAGGGGCTCACACAACTCTTATCACAATCCACACATATACATACATCAATTGTATAAAGCACATCTGTACATTCTTTGCCCTAATCACTCTCAAAGCATTTGCTCTCCACTTAAGCCCTCTGCATCAGGTCCTCTTTTTTTTCCCCTCCCTCCCTGCTCCCCCCTAAGATCTTTTATACAACCGATTAGGAACAAATAAAAAAGGACTGGACAGAAGATAGTAGTGTTTGCTGTAGCAGAGGCCTTTCCATGTACATACCTGCTGGACTCAGGATTGCCACATTTGAATTATGGGATAGATTAGCACCAGGCTGCACAAGTTTACCACTACATGCTCGCAGCAGTGTGTCCTAGTCCAGGTTTTCTGTCTGTCCATTGGCCCATTCATCAGGTATTCCTTGCATGAGTACCCGCTGATCTGAGACACACTGCAGCCACACGAGAAGGGAGATAAACCAGTGTCTTTTCATGTAGGTAGGCTGTTGGCATCTCAAAACATTCTCTACTTTTGCCTTTGTTAGGAGTCTTCTTTTGATGCACGATATGCTGAGAATTGGGGATGAGGAGGAGGTTATAGTTTACCGTTAAATGTGTTCATGTTTTTGCTTCTATTTTTTGTGTCAGTTAAAGGAGACATTAGCAAAAGTTCCACCCAATCATGTGGGAAAGCCTCTACTGAAGAAACCAATGGGACCAGCCCACTGGGTAAGTAGTGACTCATCACCTGCCATCACATGTGTGAAAGATCACGTTTGTTTCATAATTTTTCATGTCCACATTTATCATTTGTTTTCTTCCCACGATATGTGTTCTAAAATGTAATGTGTAGAATAAATGCATTTTTATTCCTCAAGATTGATGGACAATAACTTCATAATTGTAAGATTAGAAGTACTTGGTTTAGAGGTAAGGTCAGTGGGTCCTACCGAGCCACTGCTCCACAGAAGAAAGATGCGCCTTTCTGCTCCCATGGGCTCGGAAACCCCCAGGGAGAGAGATCTGCGCCGTCGCTGTGAGCCGTAATCCACTCAGTTGAGTTTTTTTTTAACTCATAAAAAGTCGAAGCATGTTTCTAATTGCCAAGAGTGTTGTCTATAAGCCAAAAAAAACCCCTAAAAAACCAGCATTGGGCTAAATACAAATTATGTGTTTCATATGTTCCTTTTTACATTTTGAGACTTAATCTTATTTTGCCTATCTTTTCATTAACTGTTCGTTTATTATGTGGAAAGAATTACAGGTGCGATGTTTGGGGGATACAGTTACGAATAAAATGGATGCATGTTCTGCCCCTTTGTGTCGAGGGCACGAACATTTAAATTCCAGCCGCTCCTTTTCATTCCAGGACAAAGTTGAAGCAATTAACCAAGCCATAAGCAACGAATACGAAGTACGGAGAAAGCTGCTCATCAAACGTTTGGATGTCACCGTGCAGTCTTTTGGCTGGTCTGACAGAGCCAAGGTACACATTAAATAATTTAAGCGAGCAGCGGAGTATTTATAGACAATGATCCCTAAGCATTCCTAGCAGGGTTTCGATAAATACTAAAAGGAAAATACATAGGGGTTTTTCTTTAGTGCGTTAGCAAATCTTTGAACTATTCAGCAATACTAAATATGTTTATCTTTTCAATTTATTGTAAGTTTTTTTTTTTTAAGGAAACAGCATTTTGTAGACCAGTCTGAGAGTCCCCGCTGGGGAGAGAAACAGTTACTAAAGTAATATATTCCGTTTTCAAATTATTGATTTACTATAGGCTAGCAATTTAGTTCTGATTGTATTAAGTTAGAAATACTGGTTTTTAGTATGACTAAAAACTATGATCTGCTTACAGAGATGTGGAGAATTTAATGAGATGCGTTTCAATGTAACTTGGATAATACAGGTGTAGGTCTTGGTTGTTCAGCAAATATTATTTACTGCACACGGATCACCAGGAGTCGGAATAGACCTGACCAGGGTTGCTTGTTTCTTCTTGGTGTCCTGGAAATGAACTAGCACATTGGATTATTTGTATCCTCTTAGAACCCTGAGGTTGAACTCTTCCCTGAATCTGGGTTTTGGCTGATGCAGATGTTCCCTTCACAATTCATGCACCTCTGGAAATAGATTTTCCTCTGAATTTTACTTAGTTGACCCCTAAAAGCGGTTTCCGTTTAGTTCTTTAGTCGTATTCCTAGTTTGTTGCTGGAAACTTAAGCCGAGGGCACCATTGCCGTGTCAGGTGTAGCTCAGAGCAACCCTGCAGGACAGAGTAGAATTGTTCCCCAGGGTTGCCAAGGCTGTCAATCTTCACAGGAGCTGACAAGCTTCGCCTCGGCAGGTTTGAATTGCTGAGCTCTTGGTTAGCAGCCCGCTGTTTAACTGTTATTATGTCACCCCACTGTTCTGTTTACTCTAAAACCCCAGCCTGAACTCAGTCCCATTGGCCTGTTACATTGCTGGAGTAGATAGTTCATTACATTAGTGATGTGAGGTATCTGGAGATCAGTCTTAACCTTCCTCAGTTTGCGTGCATGTAGACCCGAAATGAAAGGAGACTGCCTAAGATCTTCTCACAGCTATGAGCAAACTCCAGGAGTAAATTATGCTTTCTTCTGTGACTGATTTGGGAAATGCCAGTCTTGTTATTGTGTTCATTTATTTTACGCTCAACTTGGTAGCTATCCTTCAAAAATAATAATAGTAATAACTTGCAGTGCTCAGCTAGAAGACTGGACAGACAGGTGTGGTCTGGAGGCTGCCAGTGCCAGGCTGGCCAGCGGAGAGAGGGCTGGTGTGCCTGAGCTCAGGCTGTGCTGTGGCTGGCTCATCTTTACAGTGACTGGACTGGACACCTAGTTTAACCCTGATTTCCTGGAAATGTGGGTGTTTGCAGGGAGCGTGAGGAAAGACTCTACAGATTAATTTGCACAGCGATCTTTTTGTTTATGTGATAAAGGTGGAATACTTATCTCTTTGACATTTCCTTTCAATCAGTCTTATTTGTAGGGAAAAGTGAGAAAATGTTGCTGCTAACATTCCAGAGCCTGTATGCATGGACTTAACTGTATTTATCTAGTCAGTAGAGGGCTGCAGACCAGTTCTCCCAGTATTGTCGTTGTCTTAGTCTCATTAAGGTGCCTTCAAACCAAAAAAGGTCCAGTTGAACAGCGGCTTCCCAGGACATCTGATACTCCAACCCCAGATTCACTGCCATCGGTTCGATGCCTATGGGACAGGGCAGAACTGCCCCTGTGAGTTTCCGAGACTGTAACTCTTTACAGGAGGTGAAAGCCCTGTCTTTCTCCCGAGGAGCAGCCAGGCTGGGGGTTTCAAACTGCTCACCTTGGGGATCACAGCCCAACTTGTACCTGCTAGGCCCTCGGCCCTGAGGCCATCTTATAGACCAGCTCAATCTAAGATAGCTCAGCCCAGAAGCTTATGGAGATTATTTTTAGAATGCCCAAGGGACCGTCTTGATAGATTTTTCTCAAAAGTCACGGGAAGCTTATTAGGAAGAATTTTTCAGAAAAATGGAAAACTTCCTTTGGTGAAAAAAATTTTTAGAAAGCCATCCTTGGTAAAGTGGAGGGGCAGCAAAATGTGGAATGCCCTCAACTAGGTAGACTGACACACTGGTATTAGCGGTTGTGAAGATGGGGCAGGGCTGGGCGTTGTTTCATTCTTTTGCACATAGAGGCGCTATGAGTTGGAACCTTCAAAACGGCACCTAACAGCAACAACAAATCTAAGAGCTCAGAGTTCTCACGGAAAGGGGAGAATGAGATAAAGTTCATGACACCAACATTTTCCATGTTTCTACATAATTTCCCCTTATTTAATGGCTTCACCAAAATTTATTCCACCAGCCCTACTGTTGTACCTTTTCTCATATTTTTTTTCCACTGAACTTAATGAGCATACTACTTTTACTGTTAGGTAGTCATTATCATGTAGCTATTATATATGAGGGAGCTTTTAAAAGTTGGAGAAATTGACTGTAAAGGTCAGGGAATTTTTTTAAAATCATTTTCTTGGGGGCTCGTACAACACTTAGCGCAATCCATTCATTCATCCATTGTGTCAAGCACATTTGCACACTTGTTGCCATCATCATTCTCAAAACATCTGCTTTCCACTTGAGGCCCTCCCATCAGCTCCTCATTTCCCCCCTCCCTCTGAACCCTTGATAATCTACAAGTCATTATTATTTTGTCATGTCTTACACTGTCCAACATCTCCCTTCACCCACTTTTCTGTAGTCCATCCCCCAGGGAGGAGTTTATGTGTAGATCCTTGTAATTGGTTCCCTCTTTCTACCCCACCTTCTCTCCACCCTCCCGGTATCACCACTCTTACCACAGGGCTTGAAGGGATCATCTGGCCTGGATTCCCTGTGTTTCCAGTTCCTATCTGTACCAGCGTACATCCTCTGGTGTAGCCAGATTTGTAAGGTAGAATTGGGATCATGATAGTAGGGTTGGGGGTGGAAAACATTTAAGAACTAGAGGGACGTTGTATGTTTAATCGTTGCTACACTGCACCCTGACCAGCTCATCTCCTCCCCACGACCTTTCTGTAAGAGGATGTCCATTTGCCCACAAATGGCCTTTGGGTCCCCACTCTGCACTCCCCCTCATTCACAATGATGTGATTTTTGTTCCTTGATGCTTGATATTTGATCCCTTCGCCTCTTGATGACACAGGCTGGTGTGCTCTTTATTGAGACCTCTATCAATGCCCTTTGCCTCCTAGTTCCTTCCTCTTATTTCCTTTGACTTTTCTCTTGTCCCACTATCATGTTCAGCCTTCATTTGGGTTTCAGCATTTCCTCTTGGTTACATTACTCTTGATCACGCCCTACCAGCCCTCCTACACCCTCTTCAACACTGATTTTCAACCACTTGTTGTTCCCTTGTCCCTGAGTTTGTTAACACTACTCCCTTCCCCCTCCACTCCCCTTCTCCCTTGTCCCCCCAAAACAGTCAGCCCGGTTGTTTTCTCCTCCAGATTGTTTATCCAGGTATGCTCCCTTCTTGATTTGCTCTGTTTTGGGGGGGGGTTCAGCTCACGCTGGTTCCCCACCATGCGACCCCAGAAATGTGCTCTGCGCAGTCTGCTCCAGTAAGGGGCCCAGTCCCCTCTGTGTCCCATTAGCTCCCAGCAGGGATGTCATCCTCTGAGCATCATGTGCCAGTGTGGGGCCCAGTCAGACTCTTTCTCATCCTCCCTCCTGGCCTACCTCCTTGTGGGTGTGGCGTGGCTGGCCCCTCTCCCCAACCTGCTTTCTGCCACACCCACTTCCAGGGAGGGGGTTTGTTTGGCTCTGGTTAGGGCCAGCCCTGTAGTTTGTCCTTTCTTGCATCCTTCCATGTGACCACGCTGTCCTCGTGGTTTGGTGCTTCATGGTTGGGTCCGCAAGCGCCTTCCAGGTTCTGGGGAGACAAGACCAGTCCTCTCCCCCTGGGTGGATTAGTGCCCTGCTCCCTCTGTTATCATTTCACTTTCAATCCCCCCTTTTTCTCCCAACCCCCTCCATCCTTTTCCCATTCCTGTGTTGGACCAACATGTACCTCCTTGGGTTTGGGCCATTCTCCTTCCACTTCCTTGTATCTCAACCCGATTGTTATGATCTAGGTAGCTTCTCTTCTATACCTACTATGCTGATTACACTCCCCTCAGGGGACTCATGCTGTACTTCTCCTTTTGTCATTGGCTGACTTCGCTTAGCATCATTTCCTCCAACTCTTCCCATGAAGACATGTGTCATGTGCTCATCAGTGCTTTTTAGTGACGCATAGTTCTCCATTGTGTCTATGTGCCAGAGTTTACTGATCCACTCATCTACCGATGGAAATGTAGATTGTTTCCAGTCTTTGTGATTGTGAATTGCGCTGCAGTAAACATTGGAGTGCATACAACTGGTCGTGGTTTATCTCTTACCTCTTCTGGGTATATCCCTAGTAGAGAAATAGCTGGGTTATAAGGCAGCTCAATTTCCATCTTCTTTAAGTATGACCGTATCGCTTTCCATAGTGGCTGTATATATGTGTAGGCCCACCAGTAATGTAGGAGAGTTCTAGCTTTCTACATCCCCACCAACATTTGTTGCTCTCTGATTTTTCTGATTTGGGCTAGCCTCAAAGGTGTTAGATGGTATCTCAAGGTTGTTTTGATTTGCATTTCTCTGATGGCTAATGATCGGGAGCATTTCCTCATGCTTATTGGCCATTTAGGTCTCCTCCCTAGTGAAACTTCTGTGCAGTTCTTTTGTCCACTTCTTCAAGGAGCTGTTTTCCTCTTTTTGCAGGCAAGGAGGGTATTGTAAATTTTTGTAATACGCCCTTTGTCTGTTGTGTCCTTGCTAAAAATCCTCTCCCAGTCTGTAGGTTGCCTTGTTACCCTCTTGACACACACAAGTGCTTTATCCTTAGTAAATCCCATTTGTCAATTTCAGATTCCCCTGCATGTGTACCCCGCCCCTACTGCAGTTAACCTTTGTATTCCTTGGGCCAAGATTCTTAGGTTTGTCAAGATTCCTTCACTAATGATCCTGATGGTTTGGGGTTTTACTTCGAGGTTGGTGATCCCCCTGGAGTTTGTTCTTGTGCATGGGATGGGGTAGACATCTTGTTTCATTTTTCTACATGTGGATGTCCATGGTTTCCAGCACCATTTGTTAAATAGGGTGTTGCCCTCCCACTTGATGCTTTTGGGGCCCTTGTCAAAGATCAGTTGTGTTTGCTGGTGGTATTTTTTCTGGGTTTTTTATTATTTTCCATTGGTCTGTGTATCTGTCATTATGCCAGTACCATGCTGTTTTGACCACTGTGGCTTTGTAATAGGTCTGAGAGTCAGGTAAAGCGAGCCCTCCGATGATGGTTTTCTTCTTGAGATCTCTGCTAATTCTGGGCTTCTTCCCTCTCCATATGAAATTGGTGGTCAGTTTTAACAATTCTCTGAAGGTGGTTTTGGGTATTTGAATCGGGATAGCATTAAACTTATAAAGTGTCCTGGGTAGGATAGACATCTTTACTAGATTGAGTCTTCCGATCCATGAGATGGGATAGTCCTCCAGTGTGGTGGTCGCTTTTGGTTTCCTGTACTAGGGTCTGGTAGTTTTTCTTGTATAGGTCTTTTGCTGTTTTGGTTAGATATGTCCCTAGATATATATTTCAATTCTTATGAACGGTACCGCCTTCCTGATCTCCTCTTCCATGGTCTTTTCTGATGTATATAGGAAACCAATCAACTTCTCTGTTTATCTTGTATCCTTCCACTCTTCCATGTTCCTTTATCAATGACAGCAGTCCACTTGTGGAGCTTTGGGGATTTTCAGTGTATAGAATCATGTCATCTGCAAATAACAATAATTTCACCTCCTCCTCTCCCAGTTGGGTACCTTCGATGTCCTTCCGTTGTCTTATTAGCTAGGACCTCCAGTATGATACTAAATAGAAGTGGGGACAAGGGACATCCTTGTCTAGCCCCCTTCTTCAGTGGGACTGATGTAGTCTTTTCTCCATTGACTGATGTTGGCTGTCGGTCGTTTGTAGACAGCTTGTATTAACTTGAGGAGCTGCCCTTCCATTCCCGTCCTCCTGGGCGGCTCACTCAGGAATGGCAGCTGGATGTTGTTAAATGCTGTTTCTGCATCTGTAGATACCATCATGTGGTTCTTAGACTTTTCCTTATCAACGTGGTATATAATATTGATGGATTCTCAGATGTTAAACCATCCCTGTGTCGGGCAAGGAATTCTTGTATTGATCTCTATCTGGAATTTCAAAAACTACATCTGCACATTAGTTTCTTTTGTGTGAATATTCTCTTTATACCTATTTTCCTTTATCTTTTGTAGTCTTGATTTTTAAATACACTTAGATATTATGACTGCAACCCTTTTGTAATCTTTGATGTAGATACTTTCAGTATTCATTTTTTCAGTATTCTTCTCCAGTTCCATATATGCATAGTTATTAAATAGGATTTATTAAACAAAATAAACTATATTGCATATTATTGCAATTAAAGTAAAATATCATGTTAGCGATTAGCCTTAAACAGTAGGATGTTTCCTTTTACCAAATAGCTCAGATAGCCTCGTCAGATGGGTGAAAATAGCCCAGGAATGGGTTTTGTTGTAGGGTCTTGATCACCCAGAGTCTCTTGCACAGGCTAAATGTCCCCTTAAAATAAAATAAAATGTTCATAATTGACTCTATCTTCCCGAATTCAACAAAGTGCATCTCAAAGAAATCTACCTCTCTTAATCACACATTCCAGTTCTTCTTTTTCAGAGTTTCAGAGGTTCAATCCCACCTGCCATGTACTAAAGTGCCTTCTGCTGTAGATTGGGAAAATTTTGTCTTCATGCCTACTTTTATTAAGTTGTTGAGTACTAATAACTGCCACGGTTTGTGAGGTCGGACACCAGATGTTTCAGACCGATTGTCCCCGCCTTACGTGAGCTGCCCTTGCGCTCCGCGTCCCAGCCCGGGCGCTAAAGAGAGATTACTTGCCCAGGTTTCCTCCTCTCTCATGTTAATAGTCACACGCGTGTGCTTCTGTGTCACGGTTAAAGTGGGATGAAATAGTACTTTATTCGGCACTTGGTCTTCTCCTAAAAGTAGTGCTTGTGACCATCTTCTGGCAGAGAGAGAGAGAAAGAAGGGGTGTGTGTGTGTGTGTGTGTGTGTGTGTGTGTGTGTGTGTTTGTGTTTTTTTTTTTCTCTCTCCCCAGACTGTCAGAGCACCTTTTGAAAGGACAAATTCCGTTAAAGGAATACTTTTGCTAAAAAACAGATACGTTACCAACATAATTAGTATAAATTAGTTGTAGCCAATGTTATATTGTCTAATAGGAATCAAAGAAAGTTAAAAGGGAAATTTTTAAAGTACATTTATGTTCTGATACTTTTAAAATGTGTTTGATCAGTGTCAGATGGAACCGTTTTGCCCCTTTAGCCCCACAATCCGCAACGTTGCCTTCCATACCCCCTCACACCCACTCTCCCCCCGCCCCGGTCTTCCCTGGCTGGCACAGCAAGCCTGGCAGCATTGCGCTCCAAGATAGCACTTCCCCAGCTAGTAAGGAGCCATGGTGAGTATAGAACATCTAGTCAGAATTATGTCCTTATCAGAGATTTTGAATACCTTTAGATCATGAGCCTATTTATGATGAGTGTTTCTTACAGCCTTTTGAAAACAGACATTTCTCTCTGAACATTGTTCTTTTAACAGAGTCAGACAGAAAAATTAGCCAAGGTTTACCAGCCCAGACGTTCCATCTTATCTCCTAAAAGTAGTATTTCTGTTGCCCATCTTCTGGCCGCAAGACACGACTTGTCAAAGATTTTAAAGACGAGCAGCGGCTCTCTTCGCGAAAAGACTGCCTGTGCCATCAATAAGGTGAGCAGAGTCTTCCTCATCCTGCCCCGAGGACGCGTTCTTGCTTGTAAAATAAGGGGGCTTCACACGTCTTTGTTGCCCTGCAGGTGTTGATGGGCCGAGTGCCTGACAGAGGTGGCAGACCCAATGAGATTGAACCTCCACCCCCAGAAATGCCACCCTGGCAGAAAAGGCAAGAGGGCCCCCAGCAGCAACCAGGAGGCCGAGGAGGGAGAGGCGGCTACGAACATTCCTCATACGGAGGCCGTGGCGGCCATGAACAAGGAGGAGGGAGAGGTGGACGTGGTGGCTATGACCACGGTGGTCGAGGGGGAGGAAGAGGAAATAAGCATCAAGGAGGCTGGACAGACGGCGGCAGTGGAGGAGGCGGTGGCTACCAGGATGGTGGCTATCGAGATTCGGGCTTCCAGCCAGGGGGCTATCACGGTGGCCACAGCGGTGGCTATCAAGGTGGTGGCTATGGCGGCTTCCAAGCATCGTCGTACACAGGGAGTGGGTACCAGGGTGGTGGCTACCAGCAGGACAACAGACACCAGGATGGAGGGCACCATGGTGACCGAGGCAGTGGGCGCGGAGGGAGAGGTGGGCGAGGAGGCCGGGGTGGCCGAGGGGGTCAGGGAGGAGGCTGGGGAGGAAGAGGGAGCCAGAATTATCACCAAGGGGGCGGTCAGTTTGAACAGCACTTCCAGCATGGAGGCTACCAGTACAGTCACTCTGGATTTGGACAGGGAAGACATTACACTAGTTGAGGCTACAGAACCCTACATTTTGCTAGAGCTCAAGTAATAGAAACTTAGTTTCAGAACCCTGAATCCAGAATCTCCTTTGAATTCATGTGAGACCACAGGTGGCAGGCATAAGCATTGATGGGTCATCATTTTCAGTTCTGTCGGGTTTTTTTTAATGGACTTACATAAAGCTGTTTATTTGGGAAACGCATCTCTCCTTTGAAGAATTTTTTAAAGAGGTGATTATAAAAGTTGCCTTTAATCTTTGACCAGTAGACTTAATTCCAGAGTCAGACAATGCATACTTTTTGAAGAAATTACTCGAATAAGTAGTTTTCAATACACAGTTTTGAAAATGAGGAGTCTCCTAGGTTTTTTCTTTAGATTTACACCTAGGAAACCCTCGTATTAACAAACCATTTATATGTGTTTTGCTTCAAATATTCTAATGCCTGTTTTCCAAGCACACTTCTGCCCCTGACTGGCCGTTTTTCTTCAGAGGTTCTGCCATGTTTGCTTCACGATAGAACTTGTAGGTCTGTTCCTATTAACTGAGCTCTTCTGCAGATCGCACACGCGATAGCCTTATCCTGGGGGCGGAATGCTGAACCACACGCGCAACCCAAAACCTGAAACACAGCCACCGTCCATCAGAGAAACAAGCAAACTGCGTGTGAGCCTGTAGACCATGTAGACCGATAGATAGTGTTAAGTATAGCAACTCAAACTGACCTGCATCCATCCGAAACCAGTTCCTCCTCCAACCTTGTTGTTACACTTGAAATCTAGAAGAAACAGCAAACCTGAGTTTTCTTTTATGCACGAGAGAATACCACTGGCTCAGAAAACACAAGTTAGTTTACTTTGGACAGGAGGCTGTTTGTTTGTTTGGGAGTTTTTGTTTTTGCGTTTGTCCTCGTGACAGAAGACGTGCACTGCCAAGGAAGAAGAAGACAGATCGCCGCTTCCTACAGGAGGCCCTTTGTTATTGCTGCAGACAACAAAAGCCTGGCTGAGCTGACATGTCCCATTCTCCGCCGCTGAAATCTTCCATGATGCTTCTGGCTGGGGTTTTGCATCCGTACCCACTGTTAAGCTGTGAAAGAAACGGCTGGAGGTGTGCGTTGTGTGCAAGATGAGCAATAAAGTACCTGAACGTTCTCTCTCTCTGGTCAGAGTTTCATTTTAGCTGCTCAGTTCTAACAGGGTTGGCCTGCCACTTGAGCCACACTTGGGAGGGAAGACTCGCTCCCCTTAGGGTACTATGTCCTCCACAGGATTAGTCTCGAAAGGGGGCTGTTTCCAAAGCCACCTTGTACCGTGGGGATTTCATCAGGAGAGGCCAGCCATTGGCACAGGGCATCATGCTTGGTAGATGGTGGGGGGGGGGGGAGAAGATCCCCAAGCAGATGGTGGCTGCAACAATGCGCTCAAACCTCACCATTGTGAGGATGGTCGAGGACCATGCACTATTTCCTTCTCTCGTACCTCGGAACTTGACTGGCGCCTAACGTGGAGGTAGAAAACTGCACCGCTCAACTCTGGCCACTTGGTGTAGCTATTGCTGCACATCAGGCAAAGATAAAACTTGAAATGGGAGACGGGATGCTCCCTTAAGATTTACATCCTGGGATATTGGACCACTGTGAGGCAGAATCCATTTGTGACAGTGGGTTTGGTTTTTGGAATTGTTTTTTCTCCAGTTCATCCCAGCGGACCTTTTCTCAATTGTAAGGGAGTGGAAATGATAAATGTGTGTTCATAAATAGGGGTATTTTTTCTGCTGTGTTTTGCCATTAAGAATAACGATGAAGATAAGCACATTCGCCTCATCAGTTAAACACATCTTTGAACATCGATTTTGATCCTTTTGCTAATTTTACCTATTACATTTTTAGCTAGCATTTACCAGTCGAAAATACACAAATCTCAAAGGTCATCTGTAAGATTTGAAAGTCCTATCATGAAGGTTATGATCTTGAAGGTTTGTGCTCTTCAGTAAATGTTCAGTGTGTATAGGTGTTTCTATTTAGTATGTACAGGTGTTTCTAGTGTGCATAGGTGTTTCTTAATGCGAAAAAAAATTGCCAGGCTATCATCTTAAAATTTTTAATTTGCTGTATATTCACATGAACCTCAGCTTTTATTTTATTTATTTCAACGCCTCGCACTGCACAGTGCACCTGGTAATGTGTTTCATTCTTTTGGCAAATGGAATTCTCACTCTGTAAGGCACTACAGTGCCTTTGCAGCTGTGAGCAAGTAAGGCAAAGGATGCATTCCTCCTTGATGGCTCGAAAATTTGCATCTTGATTTTCTGCTTCAAACTGCCATTTTTCCCCTCCGCATTTTGAAACCATGAAAAATTGAGACTTTCAGTTTCTCCTCTTTGACACAGATTAAGTTCTCTTGAAACAGGCTATTTACTGCAAACCACCTGTTGGTTTTACTACGTTAAAATCCTTAGGTCCTGTATAAAAATGTGCCTTGATCTCATGCACATTCTTAACCTTAGATTGTAATAAACAATGACTGGGCGAAGGAATGTATAGAGTTTGTCGAAAGAACAAGATGAAAAAATACATAGTCTATTGAAGTGACCTGTGTTCGTCAAATTGAGTTATGTTTTTCAAGAAGAAGGAAAACAGCCCACAGTTCCATTTAATAAACAATGAGAGGAAGAGGAGAAAGGCAGAGTAGGAAGGTTATCAGGGCCAGGTCACAGAACTCTGCACTTTCCTGTGGACCGTGGAGCTGTTCTGTGTGTAATAATAAACCCATAAAGGGATGGCAGGATCATATTTAAGTTCCATGTAAGTCAAGTATGGAGAACAGATTTAAGGAGAACATTAGAATCTGAATACCGGCATTTAATGTGTAGTGAGACTAAAAGGATAGGCTTTAGAAATAGGAATTCGATTTTATAGGTTAGAGTGAGCAGAGAAATTCAGTCCCAGTTCTGGGACAGTTTATTTTGCAATTGAATGATACGGTATTACAATCAAAACTAAGGGATAAGGTTTGCTGGGGGACTCAAGGTCAGGAAGAGGCCTGGGGATTTGGAAATGAATGGCACATTTGGAATTAAGTAACTGCATTGGCTCATTCAATCAGAACATGATTCTTCGTGTAAGAACAGCTTTAAAGGGAAAATTGTGGGTGAAGAATGGGATATTGGGAAATAATCATTTTAAGGGGTGGATGGAACAGAAGCCCCGAGGTGGCATGAAGTTCTGGTAAGAATTTACACGAGTGATAATTGCCATCCATGGGTATCTGCTGTCAGCTCATTCACAGAGGAAGCCTGGGAGGTTTGAGTGGATTGCCCCGGATGTGGCTGTGCCATCAGGAGAGCCGGGATAACCCAGGCCGTCCGGCTCGTGGGCAGCAATTCTAGATGGCACAAAGTTGTGAGTGAGGGCTGAAAAGTACCTATTACATCTCTCGACTTCAGAATAAACAAATCGGTTTTTTGGAAGTTGAGGACAGGAGAAAGATTCACTCCGGAAGCTTATCTGAAGAGGGACAGTAAATACCATATAATGAGGCGATGTCAAGATGGTATAAGGACTGAAACTTCGAAGAACCCACAAGGATCAACTGCAGAATTGTTTCAGGAAGTCAAAGCAACAGACCCGTTACTGACTGCGTCTCAGCGCTCTTTCATGTTAGCATATACTGTCTGCAGTCAGATTTTCTTTGGGAATTGTATGAAAATCTCTGTTAAATCCTCAGAAGAGATAGCTTCCCTCCCAGTTTGGCACCAATTCCAGGAATGTAAGGCCTGCCCTTCTCAGTCCCCAATGTGTCCAGGCTTCCTCTGCTTCATGGTACTTTCTCTCTCAGTTGGGGTAGAAAGTGATCCAGCGTGCGGCAGGGAAAACACAGTGAAACCGGTGAGAATTCTTTCATTCTAACTAATAGGAAATTAAGGATCCCTAGTGGCGCAGTTTTTAAAGTGCTGGATTAATAACCAAAAAAAATTAGTAGTACAACTCACCATGAAGCTGACAAAATTTCTGCCGTTGAGTGGGTTCCAACTCGGAGCGCCCCATCATAGGGTTTCCAAGATGATAAAGCTTCGTGGGAGCAAACCCAGCTCATCTTTCTCCAGTGGAGTGGCTAGTGAATTTAAACCACCTAACTTGCGGTGAGCAGACTGAAGCCTAACCTGTGGCACCACCAGGATGTCCTTTCCATCAAGATGGCAGCCTTCAAAGCCCCAAGGGACACCTGTACCCACCATCGCTATGACGCAAAGGTGGCTCAATGGCGCCGGGTTGCACATGCAATGATCAGAAGTAGAGGAAAAGTCTCCAAGTGAAACCAGCCAACAGGAAACCCCAGCCAGGAAAGATGACGCAGGCTGCTTTGCAATCTCATTTTGCAAAGATCATGCAATGTGATATTTGCGTCTTGAATGGTTGCGTTGCGCTGGTTAACTTCTGCCAGTTACATGATCTGTCGACTGGAGTGAAGGGTGGCATCTAGCCTGTCAGTCAGGTCATCGCCAATGAGGCCTCCTGTGTGGGCTTGACCTTCTCCTGAGGATTCTGGGAACTCCTGTCTTCCTCCCTGGAGGCGGAACACACACTCTCTGCTAGACATTGCTATTGACAAGCCACATGAAGCTATGCTGATTGCAACCAGAGCCCTGGAGCTGGAGGAGCCACGCCAACACTGAGACGCTTCCACTGCTACTGGATCCACAAGATTTTCTACCCACAGGCCTGCGATCTTCCTGCATTTGGTGTCATTGCACGTGTTGTGTGGATCTGAAAAGTAATTTATAGACTGGTATTGGACTTAAGGACTTGATCTGGACTGGGCTGGGGTGTTTTCTTAATCTACAATTACTCTGGTATAAAGCTCTCTCTAACATACGTATATGAGTGTCAATGAATTTGTCTCTCTAATCAACCCAGACTCTTCTTAGTCAGTGATTTAACCCTTTACTGTGCAGGTGGGCTCAGACAGCCACGGTTGTGAAGAGGGAGCAACAGCAGGAATTGAAGGTGACCCATCAGTGTTTGTTTTGTTTTCTCCTAGGTGAAGAGTCTTTATAAAATAGAATCTACCAAATCTTTAAATTCTGCTTTCCAGTTCCACAGTTAACATTTCCCCTATTCAATATTTTTTATTAGCTAGAATTTAATACAAATAACAGAGTATTCCATCTTTCAGTCGCATCAAGTAGAATTGTACAATTGCTACTATTCCGTTTCCAACCATCCTTTTTCTACATGAACTCCTTGATATTGTCTCCCTTATACCCCCCACCTCCACTAATGGGACCCCCTCCCCCCAAAACCCTTATTCTATTCTAAGGAGCCCTTATTGCTGTCCCTCTAGGTTCATCCGTCCAGTTTTTGTTCGGTTGTACACAGGGTCTCTGTGGGCAGAAGTCAACTCCACAACACCCGTCGCCGATAGTGTGGGAAAACAGAAGTGTAGGAAGGACCTTTCTCCCCACAGAGGCTCTCACTTCAACAAACCAGAGCAACGAAATACAGAGGCTTCAACAGGGAATCAAGAAAGAATGGATTTTCCCCACAACCTTTTCGAAATGGTCTCACCTGTAGCCATTTTAACATAGAGCAGCAGGTGGATGGACAGATTTTTGCCTAACAAGTTATTTAGAACCACCAGGCACTTGGTTAGGTTCAGAACCTTGACGTACAAGCTCTGAAACCTTGCTACACCGTAATCATCTAATCTAGAAAATGAAGGTAAAAAGCCCCTACCCTCTGAGGATAATTGTGCAGATGAAGTGTGAGAATACGTGTAAACCCTGTGCACACCCAGTGTTGAGCTACTATCACTACAGAGGTAACTACTAACTACTATGAACTCCCAACACAGAGGGCTAGAGAATGTGTGCTTCTTCCACATCCTGGTTCAGATTTAGAACAAATACTGCAAAGCACATCACAGCCCAGGTTAGTTCCCCTTCCAACTGTGTCCGAGCAGCCAAAACAATCCTGAAGGTCCAGACATGCAGAACCCAGAAAGCACAGTCAGCTGTCGTCATTTTGCTGTGGAACTTTAGCTTCTTTCTACCCTGAGAATCCTCCCATCTGTAACATCTGAGGACACCAGAGGGAGTAAAATTAGGAGACTCTTTGCTCACTGGTTCATGGTACAGAATTCTTTTTAGATCTCTTTAAATCATTCCCTTGAGCTGGGCACACCTTTCATTTTTCAATCTGAAGCAATAGCCAAGACAGAAGAAGGGAGAATGGTGCCTATGATTTAGTCCAAACCCAAACCAAACTCTCTGCCATCCCATTGATGCCAGCTCAGAGAGGCCCTATAGCACAGGGTAGAACTGCCCTGTAGAGACTGTGACTCTTTCCAGGAGCAGAAAGTCCAGTCTTCCTTCCCAGGAGCAGCTGGTGGGATCAAACTGCTGTCCTTCCAATCACAGCCCAGTGCATAACCACTACACCACCAGGGTAAGGAGGTAGTTAAAACCCATTTCATCAAAGGTAGCAGTGAACTATTTTAATCACAGTGAATCCTCCGATTTCATCTTTCAGCCAGCAATAAGATAATATGAAGATTCATTTTATATATAAGCTTTGAAATGTGCAAGTGAGTCATCAAGTCTGAAGCCCACAGATTTGAGAAATGTTTTCATGGGTGTTTGTGTGGTATTTGTGTGATACTTCACTAACGGGCTGTCTGCTTGTGGCCACCAAAGTCTCCTGTGTACTAAATAATTCCAAACCCCTTTAGCAGAAGATCATCTCTGTCACTGCAAGCATTCCAGAGCACTGGGTTCAAGGTCAACGTTTACCTATGGCAAGAATCAAAAAGCAGCCACAAAATCGTGGGCACCTTTCTTAAAATTGTCGACATGGGAAGCTATTGTTTCTCAATATTGTCTCCAATTAGGCCTATATACACTTCTGAGGCACTGTTTCCACCTTTCTAACTCTTTCCTGAAGAATTCTGTTTTGATTGATTTAAACCACTTTAAAATGGCAATTTGGACATTTTTGAAGGACTCAAATCATGCTCTTTGATTTGGGGGCATAAGTCTGAAGGCAAGAGGAGGCTTTAGGATGGGCAGAGTAAGGTTTCCCAAGGAAAGTCTCCGGATTATTCTTACTACCTCAGAATGATCCGGTGCATTGCTTGGATGTCGGGGTGGGGGATCCTTTGGTGAAATTTTCTGACCATTTTCTCACCAATGAAGGTTTCAACTTTCCTAAAACTTCTCCTTAATAAGCCCCTCCCTCTGTTCATCTTGAACCCTTAGAGAAAATCCATCAAGATTATCCTTTGGATAACCCTCCCACCGCCCCACAAAAAAACCCAGTCTCCATTAACTTTCTGATAAGACTTTTCTGCCTTAAATTGAATTGGCCTGGGAGAACACCTCAGAAGCCACTATTTTAATTGGGGTTAATTTTTAAAGGTTCCCTGATGAGGTTAAGGGAGAAAGACAGGGCGTTCTACTCCCAGAAAAGAGTTAATAGTCTTGGAAACCCAGCGGGGCAGTTCTGCCCTGCCCTATAGGGCTGTTATGAGATGGCATCAACTCAATAGCAGTGATTTGGGGGTTTGGGCTAAGGCTGAACCAGGTGTTATTGAGAGAACTTGTCTGCAGCTAGCAGGTTATTTGTAAGAGGCCTGTGCTTGTATGAGCTAGAACCATAGCAGCAATACTTTCTGACTGATTCTCACAGACTGCAGGCATGAGGTCAGGGAAAGAGGACTGGGTAAGTTTGGGTAAACTAGGGAAACAAATCCACAGAAACTCATAGGTATAAGAGAGAGTTTTATATAAAGGGTAATTGTACCTTAAGAAAGCGTCCCAACACAGTGCTGTCCTAGCCCATAAGTCCAGCATTAGCCCAGATATCTGACACCCACCTACAAAGTCCTCCTCCATCTCACCAAACACACGCAATGACACCGGCTGCAGGAGGAAAGCCGAATCAGTGAGCACGTAAGCATCTCAGCGCTTGCAGGAGTCTCCACGCGGCTCCTCCGGCACCCAGGGCTGCATCGGGGTAGGTCCATGTGGCTTCTCCTTGGGGATGGCTTACAGGAAGTGAGACTTGCCAGATGAAGCAGGGAACTGACTAAGGCAGTTGCCCCATGGTCCGACCATCACAAAGCAAGAGACCCAAGAACTAGAAAGGCGAGGCTCACCAAGCCGTTTATCTCTCCGCCCTTCAACTAATCCCACATGTGTTTATTGGCCAGGTTGGCACAATAAACCTTAACTATCTCCAGGACTCAAAACAACAACAAAACTCACTGCTATCCAGTCAATTCTGACTCGTGGGAACCCTCTGAGTAAGCAGAGGGAAACTGCACTGGGGAGTTGTTGAGGCTTTGCGTTTTTATGGGAGCCGAAAGCCTCCCCTCTCTCCAAGTGGCTGTTGGGTTGGAGCTAGTCCCCTTGCATGTAGCAGGGTCAAAGCACCATCTACTACGCCGCCAGGGCTCCTTGGAAAGAGGCCTAGACTTGTTTGAGAGTGGGCTCTGCCGGAGTTAGAACACACGTATTTCCCATTAATGGAGAGCAATAGCAAAGCGGTGAGACTGAAAACTGGTAAGACTGACAAGAGTAGGTCTTCCGGCCCCAGCTCTCCCAGGCTCCGTGACACCGCGTGTGTTCTTTCGGAGGTATTGTGGACACACAGAGAGGATGAAAGCACACCCAAGCATGTGTGCACAGTGGCCTATGCTGCACTGTTTTCACACCTTGCTTTTTTTTTTTAAACTATCTTGGAGAGACCTTTCCATATGAATTTGTAAAAAGAGTTCATTTTTCAACACCGGAATGTTAGCTAATGCATTGACTGGAACGTGATTTATTTAACCAGGCCTCTATTGACAAATCTTGGATTATTTCCAAAAGTTTCCTGTGGAGAGGAAAGCCTATTCCTAGTTCACTTCTTACATGTCATGGTGTATTTTGAGAGCTCACACGGCAAAGGCATGGATGCTAGCTAGCATGAGCCACCTGGGTTGAATCCTGCCTCCATCACTGATTAGCTCTATGCCCCGAAGCGCCTAACATCTCTGTGCCTCAAGTTCCTCTTCAAGAAGACCCCATAGGCTACTATATGCCAATGAAGATGACATACAGTAAAGCCTCTATTAGGAGCTGCTACTGCTACCACTACTGTTATTGTGTGATATTATTACATTTATGAGCTCCCAAGCATGCAACTGCTAATTCAAAAAGAAATAACATTTCTTCTTTCCACAGATATCCTGAGAATGGTTTGTATAGAGACTGAGAAAGTTCAACGAGATGACCGTGGGTTGGTTTGGGGTTTTAATACTGATGTATTAAGACAATGCTGGTTTGTCCTCTCTCAGGCCAAAGGAGAGAGAGAAAGAGAGAGAGAGAGAGAGAGAGAGAGAGAGAGAGAGAGAGAGAGAGAGAGAGAGAGAGTTTGAGTCTGATGAATAAAACTGTTATCACAATGTAATTTTAGTTGCATATTTTTAGTAAGAAAGTAAAGTTTGTAGAGTCATTTGGGTGCCTCTTGGTGTACATTGCTCTTTCCAATTTCTCCGCCCATTTAATTTAAAACCAGAATGTTATATTGTCCTGTAAATTTGTAGCTCTTTATAGTATGTGAATTAGTTCCTTTTTGTTAACATGATTTACAAATATTTAAAAATATTTTTGTTTATCTTAGAGTTTTTGATGGATGTGGCATCAGATTCAACATTTTTGTATCAATCATCTTTAAGATAACATTTAAAATAATTATCCCATATTTTCTATGATGGTTGCATTCTTTTCTACTTAATGCTTTATTTCATTCAGATATTATCATGGTGTAAGTTTTCAAGTATCAATCCAAATTTGTGTAATCTTATGGTTCACACCCAATTGTCCCAAATAATTTATTGAATATTTTTTCTGAAATAATATGAGATGCCTAACTTATCACATAAGATATTACTATATTGATTCTTGATGTCACAGTGGGTTTAGAGCACAGCTACCGGAAGGTTGGGAGTTTGAAACCCACAACTGCCCTGTAGGGAAAAATGGGGCAGTCTGCTTCGGTTAAGATTTACAGGTCTTCAGAACCCCTAAATGGTGTTGCTTTTAGTTGAAATTGACTTGATGGTCATGACCAATGGGCTGTTCCATTTCAGTCTATATGAACGTAATGGGAAAAGTCTGCTTTACTTATTGAGGCTTCATGCCCTGATGTTTGATAACCCTCATTCTTAATTCTTTCTCAGCTATGATTCAGGGTTGTGGTTGTTTTTGTCCTGTGACCTTTAAAATCAATTTGATGGGATAAAGATAGAAAATTCTCTCAGTGGTTTTTGGAGACTGTCGTAATCAGAGATTCACTGAGTTTGGCCATGTTTTCTTCCTATCAGAGACTTTGATGTTCTAATCTTATTTATCATATTTTGGACAGTGCAGTTGAAGTTTTGGATCAATAATATGCCTGCTTCATTAAGACGACTTTGGAAGCACTCACACCCACCCCCTTTTGATGTCTAGAACTTAATTACACTGAAATTATGTACACTTTAAAAGTTTCACCGAAATAACTTCCAGTGAAGCCACCTTAACATGATGCTACTTTGAGGTGGAAGCTCTTCAACATATCCTTTTTATTGTCAAGTCTGATTCTGTAGATGAATTTCCCCCCTAGAATTATGCTTTTAATTATTTGAGCAAAGTGGTTCTTTATTTTTATTCTTTCTTGTCTGTTTTTAAGATTATAATCCAAGGTTTATTCTGTATCCTGAAGGTAGTAGTATGGGTAGCATTTTCATAATTAGTGATGATACATTGTGCAATTTCCATTTGCACGCTATCTCAAGAGTTGTTTGAAATTTTTGGGAGAGCTGGGTTTTATTTGGTTTTGTTTTAACTTCTGAATTTTAAAAACCTTATTTTTCAGGTTTTGCTATTAATTTCACATTTTAAGCCATTGTGTTATAATTGTCTCTGACTTCCAGTTTTTGAAATTTAGCGACTTTTCATTGTGACATTGCAAATGGACATGCCAATGTCTGTGACTGTTTGTTGCCAAGATGGAACAGGAAGTGCCTTTCTGTTGTGAATCCGTGTGCATATCAGTTACAGAATGTGGAGAAAGCCCAGGTGGGAACCTGGTTGATGGAACCCAAACCTCAGAACCATGATTGTGATCTCATGCAAACTGCTTAATCTCTTGGCCTCATTTTTCTCATGTGTTAGATTAGCATCTATTGGATAGGGTTCTTGTGAAGATAAAGTAGGGTCATCAGGAACAGGGCCTTGAATGTAATGACCACAACATTAGGTCCATTTCTCCATGATCCTTTTGAAGCTGCTGTGTAGGTGTTAACAATCTGTTGTCTGCAGATGTCACAACCACGCATGCTGAAAGACAAAGGACTTAAAGGCAACCTTCAGTATGGGTGACACTTCAGCGTAAAGAAAACAAAAATCAATAGACAGCAGCATGATACATGGAGAAATGATAGAAATTGTCAAGGTTGTCATGGAACTTGGTGTGGTACTTACATCATCTGGTGTCAATTTGAAAGGATTACGAGTGAAGGGATGGAGTCTGGCCTGTCAATTAAGGTATAACCAATGAGGCCTCTGTGAGGGTGTCGCCTTCTCCTGAGAATTCTGGGAACTCCTGTATTTCCTCCTTGGAGGCAGAAGACACTTCTCTCTCTCTCTCTCTCTCTCTCTCTCTCTCTCTCTCTCTCTCTCTCTCTCTCTCTCTCTCTCTTTCTCAACTCTCTCCCTTGGAGATGCTCTACTGATAAGACACAGGGTGCTATGCCCCGGGAGCTGGAAAAGCCACATGGACCTACCCTGATGTAACTGGGCCTCTGCCACCGGAGAAGCCATGTAGAGACCCCTGCCAGCGCTTGCTGAGATGCATACTACACCACTGGATCCAGAAGACTTCTAACCCACTGGCTTGTGATCCTCCCACATTTGGCACCACTTCATTTAGTTTGTGAGTCTGAAGAGGACTTTATAGATTGGTATCAGACACATGGGCTAATATTGGTCTTATTGACTTGATCTGGACTGGACTGGGATGTTTTCTCAATATTCAATTACTCTTGTAGAGAAATCTCTTTCTTATATACATATGAGTGTCTATGGATTTTTTTCTCTAGTCCAGCCGGACTGACAATCACCACACTACCTGGACTGACAATCAACACATATCGAAGCAGCGGTCAAGAAAATCAAAGGATGCCGTTTCTGGCTTTGGGTTGTAGCAGGAGGCCTCAAAGTTGTTTAAATAGTGTCACAAAAAACATGGGTATCAGACCAGATCATACAATTTATATCTACAATATGAACGACAAAATTTAAAAGGAAGAATGGAAGAGCTCCATATATGCTGCCTTTTCTCAATTTGGCCGTGTGCTCGGTGTTGTGGCTTTTAAAGTGATGAAGTTGAGGGGCCAGGGCTTTTTTAAAGAACTGGGCTCATCTACACGGGAAAGGATTTCCATTCTATGGCAAACCCATGCGAATCACGTATGCAAAACCAGATCCGGGTATAATAGCTAAGATGTGTGGTACTTTTGATGACAAAGAACAGAGTAAAGCCCAAGCTATGGAACAGAGTGGAACAATTACAAACACAAACATTGCCAGGGACTAAATAACACATTTAGCTAACACTCAGTGAAATACAGCCTCAAGTCCTCTTGTCCCTAAAGATTCACTAAACTATATTTTGTTCTTTAATAACTTACCAGCAGAGACTAATGAGATGATGGTATCCATGCCATCTAATCAGTTTTCTGGTTTGAAGGACGTAAAGTCGGGACATGAAAGGCATGGCGTTGCTTTTGTTGGATTTGAAGACGATGGGCAGACCGGAGCCGCCAGGGACGCTTTATGAGGATGTAAGATCACACCATCCCACACCATGGAGATCACCTATACCAAGAAATACTATCTGAGGAAATCTTCTTTAAGGGATGTGGCTTTATTTATGTTTATTTTGATAACTTTTATTTTTGTATTTGGAAGCCGAGAGGTTAGTGAAAGAAAAATTGTGGAGACTTAAATAATTAACTTAACATGTTAAAAGGATAAAGTCTTTAAGTGTTAAAAACACTTAAAGTCTTAAAAGGAAATATGTGACTTGGAGGACTAAGGTATGCCTGACCCAAGCCATGGTATTTTAAATCACCTCACATGTGCGTAGAAACTGAACAATGAGTTAAAAAGATCAGAGCAAAATTGATGTATTTGTGGTAATGGGGAAGAATTTTGAAAGTACCACAGACTGTTAGAAGAACCAATAATTCGGTCTTGGAAGAAGTACAGCCAAAATGCTCCTTGGAAGCAGAGGTGGTGAGACTTAGTCTGATGGACTTCGGCTACGTTGTCAGAAGGAACCAGCCCCCCAAAAAAGGACATTGTGTTTTCAATATAGCTGGTTAGCAGACTTGCCAGAAGAACAAGCAAACGTGTCTTAGAAGAAGAACATTGAGAAGAAAGAAATCTTTTTTCTCATTTTGGACATGTTATCAGGAGTCTATGGAAATGAACATAACAATGGATAAAATAGAAGATCAGCCAAAGAGAGGAAGATCTTCGATGAGATGGTTGACAAAGTGGCTGCAACAATGGGCTCAAGCATAACAATCATTGGGAAGATGGTGCTGAACTGGGTCCAGTTTCATTCTGTTGTATACAGGGTCCCTTGAACCAGCATGGCACCTCATCACAATGTATGTGTGTATGTATGTATTCTTTTTGTTTGTGGTCATTTTATACTGAAGTTTAAATATTCCATCTAGTTTCCTTACCATGTTCTTGTTACCGGTGGGTGCCATGGAGTCAGCTCTGACCCATAGCCAACCTGTGTACAACAGAACAAACCACTGCTTGGTCCTGCGCCATCCTCACAATTGTTCCTGTGCCTGAGCCCATTGACACAGCCATGTGTCCATCCATCTTCTTGAAAGCCTTCCCGTTGTTTGCTGCCCTACCACTTTCCCGAACATGATGTCCTTCTCCAGGGACCGGTCTATCCTGAAAATATGTCCAACATATGTAAGACAAAATCTTTCCATCCTGGTCTCTAAGGGGCACTCTGGCTGCACTTTTCCAACACAGATCGGTTTGTCCTCTCAGCAGTCCATGGTACTTTCAATATCCTTCTCCAGCGCCACAGTTCAAATGCACAGATTCTTCTACGGTCTTCCGTATTCAGTATCCAACTTTCACATGCATATGAGGCGATGGAAAATACATGGCTGGGGTCAGGTTCACCTTGGTCTTCTAAGTAACATCCTTGCTCTTCATTACTCTGCAGAGGTTTATGCAGCAGGTGCACCTAATGCAGTCTGTCTTTTGATCTCCTGACTGCTGCTGCCATGCGCATTGGTTGTGGAGCCAAGCAAGACAAAAGCCTTGACAACGTCAACGTCTTCTCCAGTTACCCTGATGTCCCCACAGGTCCAGTTGTGAGGATTTTGGTCTTCTTTACATTGAGCTGTAATCCCCAATGAAGGCTGTAGTCCTTGATCTTCATCAGCAAGTGCTTCAATTCCTCCTCACTTTCAGCAAGCAAGCAAAGTTGGGTCATCTGCATATTTCAGGTGGATTAAAAGCTTTACTCCAATCCTGATGCCATATTCCTCTTCATATAATCCAACTTCTCTGATGATATGCTGAGCATACAGATTGAATAAGTGTGGTGAGAAGATACAGCCCTAATATACACCTTTCCTGGATTTAAAACATGCAGTGTTCCCTTGTTCTGTTCACACAACTGCCCCTTGATCCATGTACAGGTGCTGCATGAGCACAACCTTTTGGAATTCACATTCTTCTCAACGTTTTCCACAGTTTAGTTAATTCGCACAGACGAATACCTTTGATTGGTAAATGAAACATACATAAAACATCTTTCTAGTATTCCCTCCTTTGAACCAAGAGCCAACTGATATCAACAATTATAGCCCTTGTTCCACATCCTCTTCTGGATCAGAACTGAACTTCTGCCAGTTCCTTATCAAAGTACTGCCACAACCATTGTTAGATGATCTTTAACATTTTACTTGTGTGCAATATCAATGATGCCGTTCTATAGTTTGAGCATTCTGCTGGGTCACCTTTCTTAGGCATGGCCACAAATGTGGATCTCTCCTAATCACTTGATCAAGTAGCTGTCTTACGAATTTTGTGGCATAGACGAAAGAGTGCTTCCAATGCTTCTTCGGCTTGCTGAAACATTTCAACGGGTGGCCCATCCAGTGCAGTTTGAGCATCTTCCTTCAGCACCATTGGTTCTTGCTCATTGGTTCTTCCAGAAATGGTGGAATGTGACTACTTATTTTTAGTACAGTGACTGTATATTCTTTCCATCTTCTCTTTATGCTTCCTGCATCATTCAGTATTTTCCCTATAGAATCTTTCAACATGGCAAACTGAGACTTGAGTTTCTCCTTGAGTTCTTTCCATGGGAAGGCTGAGAATACCAAAACTTATTCTATATGTGAAAGTTGACAAGTAAAAAAGCACAAAGTATCAAGTGGAGTAATTCCTTTCAGAAAGAGAAATGATCTAACATTTATTAACACATTTAGTTTTCCCTGAATTTTTTTTTCAGATTTTAAAAAAATAGGAGCAAGTTTTCCTGCACATAGTCTGTTGTTTTGTTCATATATATTCATTGTATTTATGAGTAGAAAACCACGATCTACATCTCCTTTGGGGAGGGCTGTTTGACTGGAAGCAGTGAATTCTCTTATTATTCATCTTAACGGCTGTGCTCCTCTAGCTATTCAGGCATGTCATTTGCAGGCCTTCTAGCCCCTGGATCTGCTTGCTACGATTAAGTGTGGAAACATATTTAAAAGTCTTGGAACCTTTCTGCCTTCATGTCCGCAACACTGCCTGCCTTGCTGTGAGCAGAAGCCAAGCCTGGTTGCCTTGTCAGCAGAGCGGGCTCCACGTTTGCAGAGTGGAACTGCCCTCAGTAAACAGGTGGAGAGGAAATGAAAGGCATTTCCTCCTGCAGTGATGAGCCCAAGCAGAAACTCCATTTTACAGAGGGCGTAAGCACAGCAGCTTCCAAATGGGAACCAGGATCTGATGGGCCACGTGGGAGCCGGTCATTCCCTACTCCCAAGCCAACTCCTATCTCGACTAATGGGCATCTTCAACCACCTTCTGGCTCCTCTGAGTGTGTAACAGCCGCACCCACATCCAGTTCGTTTGGACTAGAGGGAAATAATTCAAAGTTGGCTGTTTTAAAAGTTTAAATAAAAAGGCCAACAAAGGTGATTTGTGACAATTTCCTATCAATTCTCTTTCACTGGGCATGGCCAGTGCTTAGGAATAGCAGTTATTTCAAGACTACAGTTTTTGTTCTTTCTTTAACAATCAGAATTCTTACAATTATTCTGAGGTTTGTGGTTGTTCTGCATTTGATTAAGCAGTTTGTTTTTCTCCTGAATTTTAACCTGATTCAGTTGGTAGCGGATTGCTTAGTTGTTCAGGGTATAGTAGTTCTAAGACAGAAACCTGGCTTGGCCCACTCAGATCCAACAAACAGAGTCCATTTCCATTCATCAGAAGGCTTTCAGGTCCATGTGATCAAGTCCTAGTAACAAAGGATTGGTGAAGACGCAGGTGGCCCACAGGTGTGATTTGTTACACAACAGAGAGGCAGCTGCATGATAAGAACAATGTAACAGGTGCTCCTTGCAACAGAAGGTCAGTAGAAGAACCAGTGCTTTCCAGGAAAAAGCTAAGGTGGCCCACTGAAAAAGCATGCAAAATGACCTCTAGCCAAAAAACACCTAGCACACAAATCCTTGTGGACCCACCCCCCACATCCCACCCAAACGTAAACAAAAACAAGTAAAATACTATACACACAACAAAAACAACAAAAGGCAAAATCTGAGTTTAGAAATGAGTGTTAGGTAGGTACATGCATAAAAGCTTTCACTTTACCCGTATACAATTGGTGCTAGGGAAAGATACACGGGGAAACTACCAACTAAGTTAGCAGTCTCTGGGCACCCCCCGCGGGGCAGGGGGGGGGGATAAATAGTTCTTAGTTAGGGCAATCCTCTGTCCCCTGATCCAACCGGGGAGATCCATGACGTCACAAGGCCGACAAGATGGCGAGGCTTTCCACGTGACTTCCTGAGAGTTGGAGGGTGTTTTCCTTTCTCCTCTTGCTCCTACCCCAAGCTACTGCTGTCGGTTTCCTCGGGGGGAGGGGCTCAGCCATCCTGCAAGACAAACCCACAGCCATCATGTGGCTGGGTCTCATCTCACCACCTCCACCACCACCACCTCCACCACCACCACATCACCACCACCTCCACCTCCACCTCCACCTCCACCACCACCACCACCACCTCCACCACCACCATCACCACCTCCACCACCACCTCCACCACCTCCACCTCCACCACCACCACCACCACCACCACCACCACCTCCACCACCACCACCACCACCACCTCCACCTCCACCACCACCTCCACCACCACCACCACCACCACCACCTCCACCTCCACCTCCACCTCCACCTCCACCTCCACCTCCACCTCCACCTCCACCACCACCACCACCACCTCCACCTCCACCACCACCAACTCCACCTCTACCTCCACCTCCACGACCACCACATCACCACCACCACCTCCACCACCACCACATCACCACCACCACCACCACCACCTCCACCTCCACCACCACCACCACCACCACCACCACCACCTCCACCACCACCACCACCACCACCAAAGCATTCCTAAACAAGCAGATTCTCAGATGAATAGGACCTTCCAACCCGCACGACCAACACTCTGATTCTCAGGACTGAAGGGAATTTAAAGGCCTCATAGTCCAATCAGCACATGAACGCGACAAGACTTCCGTACGTACACACAGCCAAACAGGGATGCTTGCTATCGTGTTTCCAAAAGGGTGTCCCACGAAAGCATCAGCCCCTTGAAATGCAACTTTGAAATCATTTCCTCCTTAGAAATCCACATTGTAAATCACTGTAAGAGCAGCGAGATTTTATTTTTAAATGTTTGATATAATATCCAAACATGTGTGTGTGTATTTATATATATATTTATACACATATGTATCTGTAGGGTGGTGGGTTAGGCATTAGGAGGCTAAGCTCAAGTTCAGCAGTCCCCCTCTATCAGTCCACTTCTTCGGAGACAGATGTCAACTTCTGTAAGCTTTTCCGTTTTGGAGACTCCACACAGGATTGCTAGGAGTCAGAATCAACTCTATGGCAGGAGGTCTTGTGTGTGTGTGTGTGTGTGTGTGTGTGTGTGTGTGTTCACCTTTGTTATATCCAAATTCTTTGGTGATAAAGACTTGATTACATTTAATTTAGGAAAAACCAAAGAAGCATTATAAAGGCAAGGTAAGTATTCTTACTGTTGAGATAGTGATCTTGGCCTAGCTTTTCCTCGTGTTTAATGATAAAACTCATAAAAATCATCTGATAGCAAATCATAAGCATGTACGAAAAAGGCCCTGAGGAAATTGGGGTCATCCCCCTAACCTTTAAAGCTAAGGTCATGTGGGGCGGCTGTTGCTTTGCTCAAGGGGCGTCGTTATGCACAGAACTTTGGGTGAGGCCAAGATCCCACTGGACTAGGTTGGTGTTGTCAATTCTTATGTTGGCCCTCCACATTCTCCACTTTTCCGAGAGCTAAGCACAGTCTCCATAGTTTCTTATAGTCAACTTCCTAATAGAAAGAGGGAGAAGTCTGAGGCTGAAATATTCTCCAAAGCGGTGAGTTAGGAGGCCGTTCTAAAGAAGTAGGTGCTGCGAACTCATTGAGACAGGAAGCAGCTTAGTGGTTGCCCAGGGCTGGCAGTGGGTGAGTGAGAAAGGGCATCGGGCTTCTTTGGTTGATAAAACTGTTCTAAATGGATTGTGACGATCACAGTCTTTAAATATACACCGTGACGACCCTAAGAGCTACTCCGCTGTATACTTCCAACGGGTGGGACTTTATGATCTATCAATGATCTCAACAAAAAAAGTTGATGTATAAGAATGGGTGAAAAAAATGGCTTCATGACACTTTAGAAAAAAACAGATGTGACTGAAGACAGTGTCTGTCCTCCATATGGTTGTCAGGGAAGAGAATGAAGCATTTTGATTAAAGGTCCCTGGTGCTTTGTCACTGGGGGAAACTATGGAGACTGCTAGCTCTTCAGAAGAGGGGACTGTGGAGGGCCAACCACAAGAATCGAGAACACCAGGAAAGCCCAGTGGGCTCTTGGCCTGACCCAATCTTCTGTGCATGTTAATGACCCCAGAGGAAAGCAATCGCCAATTTCCGTTTTCCTCCTATACGATGGACCATTGACAAATTGAAATTCCTTCACCTCCATCTGAACCAACTTATATTTTCAGCTTGTTCCAACAAGTACGACATGCTTCCCAGTTTTCCTTGGGCGATTTGAATGCAGTTTCTGTATGGAGGCAGAGTTTGACGTGTGGAATCTCAAGGTCCCCCAGTACCCATGCCCTGTTTCTTAATATCCCACAGCCCATGATGATTCCTAGGTCTCTTTTTATAAAGGGGAACAAAGGTTTCCAGTTCTCCTCTGTCTATAGAGATATTTTGCTTCCATTGCCTCTCCTGAGTTTGGATCCTAAGTGTACCGTAGAAAATGATACCGATCTGTGTGGTTTATGCACTGGTATGCACACCCTGGTATGTTGGCTATAGGCAAGAATCATGGGTTGCTGGGCCGGCCTTCAGGATGTGGTTGTCCCAACAGCACTATGTTTTAGAAATCATCCAGTTCCATTTTATACTGGATGCAATTGAGGCCAACAAGAAGAAACCATTTGTTCAGGGTCAAGGCCACAGAACCAGCCCAAAGCCATAGCTTTGATTCCCAACCACACTGCTTTCCAAATAATCAGCTTGTCTCCTAGGGAGCCCTAGAGCACCCCTCTCAGCGCCACCAGCCCCTCTCCTGATTTTCTCATCGCCGGACGGAGCACTCACATCACCGTCCTGTGTGGCCTCCCTCACGTCCGTTCCGTCCAGTTCAAACTCAGTCCCCCTGTCCACGACATCCACGCCAGCCTGTACCCGCGGCTTCTCGTTCTCCCATTTAGCAAAGCCTTTGTCCTTCGCGGCTTTGCCATGATATTTGGATTTCATTTTGGGGAAAGTGTGAGACCCACAGTCCCCCCAGCCGGCCTCTGACCACACGGGCTCTGTCTGGGTGGCCTGGCTGGTGGTTGCACGCTGTAGCCGCACAGAGATCTTTCGAGAAGAACCGGTCAGCAGCGTGATGGCCCTGCTGTCCAGGTCCCGGTGTCCAGCCGCAACCCCGGCGAACTCAAACACTTCATCCTGCACTGGAGAGGGAAGGCGAAGGTGAGGGGGTTTTGTTTTTTAAAATGTTTTACTAGGGGCTCATACAACTCTTATCACAATCCATACATACATCAGTTGTGTGGAGCACATCTGTACATTCATTGCTCTCATCATTCTCAAAGCATTTGCTCTCCACTTAAGCCCCTGGCATCAGGTCCTCTTTTTCCCCCCTCTCTCCCCGCTACCCCTTCCCTCATGAGCCCTTGATAATTTATAAATTATTATTTTGTCATATCTTGCCCTGTCTGATGTCTCCCTTCACCCACTTTTCTGTTGTCCGTCCCCCAGGGAGGAGGTCACATGTAGATCCTTGTAATCAGTTCCCCATTTCCAACTCACTCTCCCTCTACTCTCCCAGTATTGCCCCTCACACCCCTGGTCCTGAAGGGATCATCCGCCCTAGATTCCCTGTGCCTTCAGCTCCTATCTGCACCAGTGTACATCCTCTCGTCTAGCCAGACTTGTAAGGTAGAATTCGGATCATGATAGTGGGGGCGGGGGGGGGAGGGAGGAAGCATTTAGAAACTGGAGGAAAACTGTATTCTTCATCTGTGCTACATCGCACCCTGACTGACTCACCTCCTCCCCTAGACCCCTCTGTGAGGGGATCTCCAGTGGCCAGCAAATGGGCTTTGGGTCTCCACTCTGTACTTCCCCCTTGATTCACTATGAGTTTTTGCTATTTGACAGCAAACCATAAAAGTTAGTGCAGACAGTGAGGGTGTGGCATGCAGGCTGTGGAGGGACAGAACTAAATCAGGTAGCTGCAGGTGAGTTGCGTATTGGTTGAAACAAGGGGGTGGGGCTCTAGGATTAGCCAAGGTTGCTCCTCTTGGCTTTGATGACAACTGGGACTGGGATTACACTGAACTCCAGTAACAAGCAGATGTGGGAAGGTGAGTCGAGAGAACCAGGACAGGAAAGGAAGTACGTACCTGGGGGCAGCGAGGGGCTTCCAGGCAGCGACCCCTGACCACTGCCCAGGGAGGGCGCCCGGGCAAACCTTCTGCAGGCCAGAACCAGGAGATCTTTACACTGCTTGTGACAATTGGCTCCACAGTCTGAAACAGTGCAAACAGACCACAGGTAACTTAGTAGAAACCCTGTGTGCCTGGTGCTGATGGCACTTTCAGGGTGTCACTAGATCTGCCGGGGCCCTGGCCTCTGTGTGAATCTCAAAGGCCAGGCTCAGGCCCACAGGGTTTGTCTGCTGTGTGCTCTTGGGCTAACAAAAGGCCTCTGGTCCTCTTCCCGCCCCGAGGCTTCTATGGTTCCCTTGAATGTGTTCAGCTGGCTCCTGGACAGAATTCATTGGAGTGCCTTTGGAGCAAACACACAAGAGCGAGTCTTTGCCCAAACCAAACAGAACTATTTGGGTGACAGTGGGTTTGGCTGGTGTAGTCTGGGGTTTCTTCCCCAGGCAACATGGGTGCTCTGCACAGAGGTTTCAGTGCCAGAAGGCGGGCGAGAGAGGCCTCCTCCTCTAGTCTCCCGCTGCACCAACCGCAGCCTCTCGCCATTTACCGGGAGTGCTCGTCCATTTAGGACCTGTCTGGGCTCTGGGTTCTTCACGTCCCTGAAAACTCTCCAGGGCAAGTGGCTACATCTTGGATCTATGACCTCTTTTTTAATAGAGGCAGAAACTCGCTCAGTGGCTGTGCTCCCTGTCCGCCGACAGCTTTGGAATGATGTGACATTCTTCACGGGGGTGGGGTGGGGGGGTATACATATGTTTAATATACATGTATTTATGTACTTATCACTACTGAAGGGCAGAAAGAATTCGGCCACTCCGGAAGTTAGCATCACAATGCTCTCATATGGTGAGGGTCTCATGTTCCCATTAAGAGTCGCTGAGCAGATATTTTCCTCCCAAAAAGACCTTTATCATGATTTCCAATAACCAACCTCCCCACAAAGTTGCCTCCTTTCAAATGGTCACTTAATAGTGTGAAGGGAAATCAGTTGGTCTGTTCTGATCATGGCTTAAACCCTGTGAGCCAATAAGACCAAAGACTACTTATACAAAGATGTCCCAAATTGCTTATGCAAAGATGTCCCAAGGGCTGAGTTGATGTTGATCTTGGTAAAATCCTTGGTGCGCGTGTGTGCGTGTCAGTGTGTCCGTGTGTGTGCCCGGCAAGGCAGAAGCCAGCAAACTGACTGACCACTGAGTGATCAAGTCTTGCCTTTGGTTGCTTGAAAGTTAACCCCCGCGCTGTCTAACGGATGCAGAGGCACCAGTAGGCAGCACCTTCTCGAAGCGCCAAAGGGTGGCTCCGAGCAACGTTTACAGGCACCTCCTCATCCGTGAGGAATGAAGACCAGATTCTGGAAGACATCTTTGCTGGAGAAAAGGGCAGCAGTGTGGCGCAGGAGTAATCTGCAGGTGTGGCTGTGCTCGAGAGACTTCCTTTGGTCGCCTCAGTGTATTTGTCAAAAACACGATTAGATTCTTAACAGAAAGCCCCCCGAGAATGCACCACTGCTCAGAGGCAGAGCTGACGCTATGGCAGTGAGTTTGGTTTGGCTAGGGAACAGATCACTTTGATTCACAGTGAAACTGCACCTCTGGGTTTCCCAAACGAAACTTTCATAGGAGCAGACAGTGCCTGGTGACTGACCATGAGTCAGAATCGACTCTTTGGCCTGGTGGCTATGTCGGGAAAGTGGTGGGCTGCAAACAGCAGGGGAGGCAGTTCAGACTCACCGCCTGCTCCGAGGGAGGAAAACGAGGCTATCTGCGACTGTAACAATGGACAGCCTTGGAAACCCTCGGGAGTTACTCCGAGTTGGAATCGACTTGATGACAGTGGGCTCTTGGTTTCAAAATGAAATGTGGAGGCCTAGTTCAAGGTCATCAGTGTGAAGCCACGAGTCACTCCGAGCGGATTAGGCTCTCTGCTTTCATACTGATTACAGCCTCGGACACCGAGGGGGTAGATTCTTCTCTGTATGATAGGTGAGGTGTGGGTTTAATATGTAATAATCATATCAATAAATACATAGAGTAACATACTTCCTCATGCATTCGGATAAGGATATGCATTACATCTGTCAAATACATACTGAGTTTATAAATGTCAATTCAATGGAGAAAATGCATGAATTAATACATTGAAAGGAACAACACTAGATTTTAAGTTTTCTTTTCTCATCTTCATCGCTGAGGGTTGAGAGAGAGAGAGGAGTAGCCAGGTAAGAATCGGGTTGGCGGGGGGTGGGGTGGGGTGGGGGTGGAGGGACTATGTTACAGATAGAGCAGTGTGTTTTTCCTCTAAAGTAGAAAAGTTCTTATGTACAGTAAGTTGAGTGTGTCCCACTTCTGAAGACACAATCTCACTTGATGCGGATAATTCCCCAGAGATCTCAGAGTTGAGGCCTAGATTTAGGAGAGTTGGGAAGGGTAATTTGCGATCCTTTGGGAACAAGCTATAAAATTCCAATCTGGGCTCTCCCAAACGCCAAGGAGTCTCTGTGGGAAACTAACACTGAGGCAGCGATGTTCCCTGACTTCTAACAGAGGGAGTCCGGGAAGCTGGTCTTCCACGGTAGGGAAGCCTCCACTTTGGTAAGTTAGAGGTAAAGTCCAAGTACATGATCCTGCTTTCAGTATCATTCTCACAGATACTCCGCCTACCGCTATGCTGCCTGAAAGTGAACACATGGTTGATTTTATCTCCCTGTAGAAGCAGACATCCTTTTGCTATCTCTTCCCACCACGCCACCCATTCCCCTTGTGCCTTCCCCCAATTCAGGTATAAGGTTTCCTCACCTGTGAGCTCTGGGACCTTAATGTCCACACCACCCACCTTGTGACACAGGTAACTACTGAATACGCATGTTTTGTGGTGACCTATAAATGTCCCAAGATAGTAAAGTTTCTCTCTTTTTTCCCCAGTTCTGCACGGACCATCAAGAGGGGCTGAAGTGAGCATGCTACCATAATATGCGTCTGACTCCTTTATTGTCTTCTCAGTCCATCTTTCCAATCCTCTGACTATTGGAATCTTTACAGATTCCGGCCATACAAGTGCACCTCCTGGCCCTGCGGTTGTGGGAGGCTGGCTTCCTGGAGACGTGACCTTTCCGATAGCCATGTCTCAAAAGACTCAGGTTCACACCGATGTCGGCCACTTTTGTGGTCGAACTGGGCCACTGTGATTTCTGCTGCAAACATCACATCTTAAAACCGTAACAAAGGCGCATCTGTTTACCTTTGCACTTGTACCCTTGCTTGATGATGCCCCAGAGCTGTAACAAAAGACAGAGGCACATTAGGAACACTGGAGAGAAATCTGGAAGGAAAAACAAGACCACAAAAAAGGAAGTCCTGGAAGCTCACCCGCTAGTCCAACACAAACAGGATGTGGCCGCCCTGACACCCTTCCTGTGAGCGAGCAGCCCCGCCCATCCACCGCAGCTCGGAAGATAATAGGGTTTTGCTTCCCCTTTCTTTTGAGGAGCCAAATGGGAGTTGGGATGGAAAACTAAAGGGTGTGGTGCACCCTCAGCGAATTCCAGGTGCAAATAATTCTTCATTGGAAGACCCTATGCCCTGTGACTCTTATGTGTGTGTGTGTGTTTTGAAAATAAAATACGTCACCTCACCAATTTCTACCTATTCAATTCAATAACATTGGTAACATTCTTTAAATTGTGTTAACCTTTCTTGACCCATTCCCACATCATGTCACCACCACCATTAACATAAATACAACCCCCCCACACCCCAAAAGAAAAACTTTCTCTTTCCCCCTAATTCCCGTCTCTGGTAGTCACCGATAATCTTTGGTTTCAATATATTTGCTCATTTCATACATGTGAGATCATACAGTCTTGATCCCTTTCTGACCCTTTTACTCAGCAAAATATTTTCCAGATTCATCCGGACTGTGTCATGCATCAGGACTGCGTTTCCCTTCATTTATCCCTCTGCCTTCTTTTTATTGTGAATTGGACGGGGGGGGGGGCGGGGGGAGTTACATTTTAGACCATCAACATTTCAAACTATTTATCACCCCCTACTGGCACCCCTCATATTCTGCCCCACCCCCATCTTCCTGCCTTCTTTTTAATGGTACCAGCTACTCTGATCCCCACTCCAGGAAATAAGCCGTCTATGAAGTGCACGCCACATGAAAGCATTGGGAGGTTGTTAGGATACTTCCGGAATCGTATTGCACCTTAGAGCTAATGTGTATTCATTGATTCATTCACTCTCCACGTTTGCCTTCTGTCTGATCCTGGGCCAAGGCCATGGGGGCTGTAGAAATTACTCAGACCCTGCTCACAAAGCAATGAGAGACTTTCATGCAGGTAACAAGCAGGAAGCAAAGAAGGCCTCCGGCAGAGAGCACGTTCATTTAAAATAGGAACGTAGTCTTTCTGAGCATTCTCGACATCACTCCAAGCTGCCTCACCAGAAGGGACGCTAAGATGGCATGCCACCACCAGGGGTACAGACTTATCTGGAACACGTATGGACTAAATACATCACCACCATGGAGCCAACTCAGAGACATGAATTCATCTAAGAAACATATAGACTAAACACATCACCACCACGGGCCCGGCTCAGGGGCACAGACTTCTCTAAAGAAGCAAACTAAACAACTCCCACTGAGAGGGCAAACCTAGAGCGACTACAGCACCACAGTGTTTTATGCGTGAAGCTCCATGCTGTTGCTCCGGGTATGTGTTCCCCCTTTTTTCTTCCTATATCACTCTTTGCTGTGTGAGCTAAAGTTTGTGTGACAGACGATAGAGCATCAGCAGTGTATAGCTCTCTCATGTGTATTCTTACCTGTGTCGAGCTCAGTCCCTCATGACACCTCCGGAGAGAAACATGGATGATGGAAAGGGTTACACTAGGCTGACAGATGGGAGGTGAGTGCACGCCGGGAATTTAGGGATAAAGGCTTGGTGATCTGCTTGTGGAAAATCACTCACAGAAAACCCTATGGAACAAAGGTCTTCTTCGCGGGGCCCCGGGCACTGTCGAGTCTGCATCAACTGGGTGGCAAGGACAATGGGTGGCAGAGTTCAATGGCAGAGCATCTGTCCAGGTGGCTCAGGGGTGAGTGATGTGGCCTTTGCTCTCCGACAGACTAACTGCTGTAAAGAAGGGGCCCTGACCGGGTCCTTTCTTATGCCATCCCCATTTCCCACTGGCATGTGGGAAACCGAATTATGATTTAATTAATTATGCCCTCCCCATTTCCCATTGGCATGTGGGAAACAGAATTATGATTTAATTAATTATGCCCTCCCCATTTCCCATTGGCATGTGGGAAATAGAATTATGATTTAATTAATTATACCCTCCCCATTTCCCATTGGCATGTGGGAAACAGAATTATGATTTAATTAAATGAGCTTTGCTCAAGCTCAGGAAGCATTATTCTTAATTATTGGGGGGTTAGGTTAGGTGACTTGTCTACTTAATAAAATGATTTTAAAAGAAGCTTATGCAGCCTCTTGGGCACATCTGGGTGCCATTCACAACACACTATAGATGATCAGTGCCCCCTGGTATGGGCATCATGGCCGCAGAAGAAAGAGCAGCTGCCAATGTGAAGTGACCCAAGGGCGTTACACAGCTGCTGCTTATATTCCTTCTACAAGGACGTTTTCACCGCTGGAGTCATTCCTGAACAGTTATTTGGTCCTTCAGAAGACATGATAGTATACATATGTCTCCTGGGAAAGGGTAACCATTTATCCTGAGAATGGGAAGGATTAATTGACACTCGAAGCCTGTGAACCTACGTTGATGGAGAAACAGTTGGGGATTAAGTACGGAAAAGGGGGGGGCGGATGTCAGATAATTATGTCGGGTGTACCAAAGATCCTTCAAGTAATCTCATTTGCTTCCCTTTGGTACAACGTGCGAGCGATGGCCCCAAGGAATGAAATCATTTGCAAAGTTGCAAACCCATGGCAAGCTTGGTGTGAAGAAAACGTGCTTCCTGGTGGCGCCTTCTGGCAGTAGGACTGTCAATAGTAATAGTGAAAGTGGGGGTTTACTCAGCTCATACGGTGTGAGCTGCAGTTTGAAGGGCTTCTCTTGAATGAACTTATTTAATCTTCACATCCTCATGGGGAAGCAATGATATTTTCCTCATATTTTACACATTTTACCCCTCATCTCTAAGATCTCTGAGTCATCAGCATCAAGTTAAATTGCTATACCAGTGTGGAATATGCCTAACTGAAATACTACATACAAGAGCTTCTTTTGCCTTCCATGGGGGCGTATAGCCTCTCTGATCTGTAATAGGGACCCATGGGACTGGGGCAGGTGGGGGGAGCAGGGCACTAAACCACCCAGGGGGAGAGTGTTGGTTATGTCACCACAGAATTGGGAGTGTGCATGCAGACCCCACCACGGTGCACCAACCCTTGAGGGCAATGTAACCATGCGTAGGAACGCATGAACAGATTGGGCTACAGTACCGGTCCCAACCAGAGCCACACTGTCCCCTTCCCTAGAAGGATGTGCGACAGAAAAGCATATTAAACCTACAGGTTGGGGAGGGGCCGCCATGCTGTCCACAGGGAAGCAAACCAAGAAGGAAAAAGACAACAAGACAGTCAGTCCGGAGCCCATATGTGCACACCAAGCCCAGAGGACGACGTCCCTGCATGGAGCTGCTGAGGCGCAGACAGGACTGTAGGGCCAACAGCGGCTCATGACATGATGTCCCCTCGCTGGAGCACACTGCGACAGAGGACAGACAGTACTGGGGTCTGAAACCCCCGCAGTGGGGTAAACCAAGAAGGGAATATAACATCTGCAATGGGAGCAAAGCAATGTCACAAGCCCCTAAAGAGCCCACAAAATAGACCAGGCTTGGAGGGGCAGCTCCCGGAATTCCCCCAGGGCCAGTGGGGAGACAGTCATAAAGCTCAGCAGACAGATGTTGAATTATGTATTTTTTTTCTTTTTTCCTTTCAATTTTTTGTGTTCTTTTTGTTTGGTCTCTGTTATGGTTGGTTTGCCTACTTATATAAGACAAGCATAGGAACCAATCTCAAGGAGAAAGCAACTGACCCGTGGGTCCCGGAGGGACTTGAGGGAGAATGAGTGGGGGAAGGGAGCAGTGAGCAAACAACGCCATAGATGGGAACAACTAGGGAATTAAAAATCAACAACAAGGGGGACATACAGATCCTGGGAGTGTTGGAGCAACAGCAATCTAGCTGAGAGGAATCACTAAGTAGGGAGATCATGATGCTGGGGCAGGAGGAAGGTAAAAGGAAACAGAGGAAGGCTCTAGGAAACAAAGCTATGGATAGATGTATAAGCATAGGTATGTACATATGTAAATACATTAATTCATAAAATAGAGGTATTGGTCTAGGTACATATATTTATATGGCAATACACTGAGGTAGTGGACAGACTTCGGGCCTCTGCTCATACCCTCCCTCAATGCAAGAACACTTTGTTCTAACAATCTGGCAATATGTGATGCTCACCCTCCCAGCACAAATGTTGAAGAAATAAATGGGTGCATAATTAAATGTGAGGAAAGCTGATAGCATCCAACTATAAAAAGATACAGCATCTGGGGTCTTAAAGGCTTGAAGTTAAACAAGTGGCCATCTACCAGAGAAGCAACAAGCCCACATGGAAGAAGCACACCAGCCTGTGTGATCATGAGGAGTTGTTAGGGCAGGGTAACAGGCATCAGAAGACCCAAAACAAATTAACTAACAAAAACATATTGTTGAGAATGAGAGGGTTAGAAGAGAGACCCAAAGCCCATCTGTAGACAATGGGTCATCCCCTCACAGAGGGGTCACAGGGAGGAAACACACAATTCTCCTCTGATTCCTTGAGGCTTCCTCACCACCCGCTATCATGACCCCAGTGCTGCCTCTTACTGCGAGCTAGACCGGAGCTTGTGCACAGATATAGATAAGAGATAAGAGCTCACAACACGTGGAATCCAGGAACAGGAATGGGAATAGCGATACCAGAAGGGTAGGGGGAACGCATGGATTGGAGGGCAGGAAGGGAGAACTGATTGCAATGATCGACACATAACCATACCACATCCCCCTCCAGGGGGACGAACAGCAGAAACCATGGGAGAATGGAGACAGTGGTTGGTGTAAGATATGAAAATAATAATTTATAATCTATCAAGGGGTCATGTGGGTAGGAGGCAGGGAGGGGAAAAAGAGGAGCTGATAACAAGGGCTTAATAGAAAGTAAATGTCTAGAAAAAAATGATGGCAACATATATACAAATATACTCGATACAATTGATGTATGGATTTTTATGAGTTCTAAGAGCCCCCAATAAAATTATCTTTTAATCAAATAAATCGATAATGGAATCCACAGATTTCCACTCTGACTTTGCCTCCTCCCACCCCCACCCCACCCCCTCTCTCTAAACCCAGATAGCTGAGGATGAGGAGAGTAAGGTACAGAAGTCACTTGGCCAGGGCTTGGCAGTCCCAGAGTCTCCAGTAAGCAGGCGGAACACAAGTGCTCCTTGTGGAAAGTGCAGGAAGCTCTGTGCCTCAGTGTTTGTGTATGAGCAAAAGTCATGGGGCTGGGACAGGACGGGGTAAGAGTTTAAGAAGAAACAGCTTAATATCTAGATAGTGCACCTCGTTCGACTAGCTTCCGGAGCTGCTGGAAAAGACAGTCAAACAGGGGTCCTATCAGGAGTGGAAGTTAGGACACTGCTTGCAAATGTCGACCTAATACCTGGGAGAGGACACAAAAGAAGAGCCACCGAGGCAAGGTGGTGGCCAAGGGGAGGAGATGCTAACCTCACGTGGACTGGTTTTCAAGAGGGCTCAGTATGACCTGTCAAGAGAGAATGGGTTGAGGTCATATTCATGGTGTGAGACGCTCTGACCTGGGACCCCAGAGACCTGGATATCGTCAGTCATGGACCTATTACTGATGGTCCATGTGACTTTGGGGAAGTCACTTAAGAAACGTCTCCAGCGTTTCTCCGACCTCAGCCTCTTCATCTATAAAGCAAATGCATAAATGGAACTAGTTTAGGTTTAAATTTCTAATTCTGTATGTAATGTACAGTAAGGCAAATAGAGGCTTGGTTGTTTTTGTTTTACTCTGAAAATGAAACTTATTTCAATAGCAGATGGTCCAATCACTTGGCATCCACCCCCAATTCTTCCGATGACAAATCTACAGTGATATTTATTTGAAAGCTCACTGACCTTTTAAAAATGTCTGTCAGTGAAAATCAAACTGGATCAAACCATGGAAATGGAACACATTTTGAAAAATCATAAGGGATATAAAATTAATGAGTTCACTTTAATTAAACCTTAAAAGTATCAAGTAGAGGACCGCAGGGACACATCCTGGGTCTGCAGGCCTTGTGGCATGAGGGACCGCCCTCCTCACGGTCCAGAGCCTGGGGGCTGCTGCTTCCACCGACAGTAGCTCATGGAGGGTCTGAGGCAGTGGGTGGCATTCAGAGTGACCACCCGCTGGACCGTGACCATAGCTGACGACTACTCGGATCCCTTTGACGCCAAGAATGATGTCAGGAACAGAGCAGGCAAGGGCACAGAGATCCCCACGGATCACACCGTGTTGCTTCTACAGAGCCCGTGCTCTATAGATAGAAAAAGGGCAGAGAGAAAGCTCGCAGGCTCACCAAAGGACAGGTGCACCATCCGGACCTTGGCTGAACTACCGCATGGTCAAATCGTCTGACCTTGGCTTCACTCGGCCCTACTTTGCGGGCAAGTGTTACACATGTCCCCCTCCCACTTCTTAATTTGTAGGTCCAAATACTTTCAAAAATTACCCTCCCCAGAGCAACCAGAGACATGTGACCAGGTGGTGGCATTTGTCTTAGGACTACAGTTAGGTCTCTAGCATAGAGACTGTGCTAGACAGGGTTTTCCTGTCTCTCTCTTGGCTGGCTGAAAAGAGCCAATTAGGCCGGCCCTCCCCTTGTAGTTGCTGGACCATCTGGAACCGTCCTTGAGGTAACCAGTCTTCCTTGGACTTTTGTTTACCCCTTTTCAGAAGTACGTGGGGATGAACACAAGCACGTCTGCGGCCCTTGAAAGCCAGTTCAAGTGTGGGTTGGAGAAAATGTAATTTTCTGGTAGCGCGTAACAGAAACTGCAAATCTGAGTCAATAGGGTGACCTAACTGCCGACCAACCCTAACCTGACTGACGGGGCTCTGGGGTCCACAAAAGAGGCACAGGAGCCCTAGTCGCTTGGGTGTTGGGGACCCTCCCTAGGAGAAAACATAGAACTTAGAATCGATGTTTTAAGTTGGGGCCCCAAAGTTGACCTTCGTGCCCCTAGAACCCTCGGAATGGGGGAGATGAGTCTCCGTGTACTGAGGACTGTCGGTAGAACACTGGGTGCTGAGTCAGAAGACCTGTGTTCCAGCCAGGCTCTGGTGATTACTCATTTTGCCATCCTGGCAGCTCCAGCGCGTCCCCTCCGGGGCTCCCTGTCTCCATCCGTGACGGGGGCAGAGTGAAATGCCAACCTCACAGGCTTGCGGTGAGAATTAATTACGCCAATGGCTAAGGACATTGGCTGTTATTGTCAAGGGCGGAGTAATGTTCTTTATGATTATCACCATCTTTTCTCCAAAAGATTGTTTTTGTTGGCTTGTTTTTTGAGATGTGAGTTATTGAGCCATGCCTGGAGGGATTTCTAAGGACTGGCACCATATCAATAAGAAATGGAAGGAACTAGCCAAGATAAATACTTTCCTTAATTTCAAACATTTATAAACACTAATGATGAACACCACAGCTCACGGGGTGACAGTCATCCCAGGCAGGATAAATCCCTCCTGATTAACAGGCTTCACCTACCTTCTTTGTCTTTGTTAACCCTCCATTCCCGGAGCATATCACAGGGTGCAGATTCTGCCCCCATTTTTAACTTAAATCGGGGAGCCTTCTAATTTGACTTCTGACCCAAGGCAGCTCAGAGATTTCATCGCATTGCCCCACCTTCTCAGCGTGCTCTCCCAATAACGGCACACAGGAGAAAATGATGGAAAACAGACTTACAAATCCCGCACAGTGTTCGCAGAAGGTTGGCTTGAGATAGGTCATCTCCTGAAAATTATGGATAAATCCTGGTCCCATTTTACAGTGGAGTTGGGACTTCGCTCTCAGGAAGTATGCCATCATTTCCTCTTTACTGATTAGGCCATCCCTGTTAAAGAGAATTTTAAATTTTTTAGAGCCATCTTTGAATACCATATTGCTAAGTAATCAACAGACTTAACAAGCCACCTCCCAAATGGTGGCCCAAATGAGGTAGAGATTGTTCGCTTCTTTGTCACGTCTTAACAGGAGGACAGGACTCCCAAGGACAGCTCCAAGTGCCCTAACATCCTTAGTCAGTAGGAAGACGGGCTCCGTGTGTGCACAGGGCCTGTTCATGCGTGCACACACATGTGCATCGCAGCAATGACGTCTCCTTCATTATGAAGAGGTGCTTCCAGAAGGGCATATTTTTGTTTCATCCTGGCTTCGCTACAGGAGGCAGGAAAGACAGGGACCTGTGTTCCCTGGCCCCTCATTCCCTCATTAATTCAGCCCGGTGCCATCGGAGCCAAGGCCACGGTGATCTTTACAGCCAGGCCTTACTGCCTACGGCCCGTTTGTGAGAGCATTCACCCAGCTCTTCTCCCTACGGACTAAACCTTCAGTTCTACCCACCCCCTTATCTCCTTTCACCACATAATCAGACTCATGGACCAACATGATCGTAGAGAGCTCTAGGCTGCCATGTCTCCTCACCACTTGCCAACACAAAATCCGTCTTAGTCTCTCCTGTCTTCGTGCATCCTCCTGTCTCAACAGAAGGGATGCTCCTATCCCTTACTCCACAGCCTCCTGGAACACTGATCCATCCAGGCTCTGCTGAGCTTTTCCACCGATCGCTTCCTCTGCCTACAAATACATCCCAGACTTCCCCTCCCCTCACTCAAAACCAAACTCCTGCCCTTGAGTCAATGCTGGCTCATAGGGCTGCCTGCGCGTTTCTGAAACCTGTAACTGTTTCTGGGAGTAGAAAGCCCAGAGTTCCTCCCGAGGAGCTGCTCATCGTTTCGAACTTCGGACCATGTGGATTTCACCTCCACACATAACCACTACACCACCGGGGCTGCAGTTCCCTCCCCAAATACCCCTTTATTTTCCCATTCTACTATCATCTCTTGTAGCTTCCTTTCCTCTCTCCTTATCCTCAATTTTCAAAAGGAACATTCACTGGCCTTTTTTTATTTTTTAATTTCCTTTTCTTACTCTTTTATCCATGTAGTCAGGTGCTGACCCAAACCTGCCTTCCACAGTGGGCTTTCTCGTCCCGTGAACTTGGCACTGGCGTGGGAACTCATTCCTTTCTGACATTCTCTGTACCGTGGACTGAGGGGGAGTGCGGGCTGCCCTGCTCTTCCTCCTCCCCCGGCTCGTCGACATGATCCACTTCTTTCTGTACCTTCTCCACGTGGGGAAAGGAGGCCTGGACACATCTGCCTCGGGCCCCATGCCCTCGTCCCTCTAAGCTGCCCCCTCAGAGATGCCTGTCCTTTCTCCACAACCGCATTCAAACCCAACTCCTTATGTCTCTTCCCCAAGAAGTCTCAGCTGCAGATGTTTTTATTGGTGATAGCCACACCATAGCATTTCTCCAGTCTTCAAAGGTGAAGCTTCCTCTCGGCGTATGCAAATGATTGTCAACAATAGTTCAAACTTATTGACATCAAAATCACCTAGTATCTAATAGCCCAACTCCCACCTGCGCTATTGCTTTCAGCTCCTGGGTTTACTCACAAGCACTCAGAAGGAATCTAGTTTTCTGGTGGGGAGTACACTCATTGAGAAAATGGATACACACACACACACAGAGAGAGAGAGAGAGAATATGTGTGTGTGTGTCCATGTTCCTAGGTGTGTGCTGCTATGAATGGGAAGGCTGGTGGTCTGGACTCAGCCAGAGGTGCCTCCGAAGACACACCTGGTGATCTGCTACCATAACACCAATGTTTGAAAACACTGGTTTCGTTCAACTCTGTAACACGAGGTCACCACGGGGCAAAATGAAACTGATGCCAACAAGTTTCAGTTATATGTATCTCACCACTAATCACCCTGGCAGCACAATTCACCTGGCTCGGGGCTTTTTAAAGCTTAACCGGGGGCTAAAGGGCTAAGAATGGTTGCTTCCAGGCGTGTGCTCCTGCTCTCAGCAGCTCAACCTGCTGCAAACCAAGGAGCTGACCTGGGTGAGAAGCTACGTTTCCAGCCCCTCTTGGATGGCGGCGCAGGACCCACGACTTTGCCACCAAAGGAGCATGAACACACAGCCTGTGACACAAGGGTGAAGACATGAAGGATCTGTGTTTCTTTGCCTTCGGGCCTCACACCCGCCACAGGGATGCAGGTGACTCCAGGATCTTACTGTTGTTAGTTACCGGTTAGTTTTTTCTGACCATGACACCTTATGGGTGACAAACCTGTGTGTTGCCTTGTCTTGCGCTCTCTTCATGAGTTTGCTATGTTCAAGTGTCCTGTGGCAGCTACCACATCATCCAACTTCCTGAAGGTTTCCCTTGTTTTTACTGATCCCTGCACGTTCCCAATGACTATTTCCTTTCCCAGTGATTGAGTTTTCTTCATTATGCATCCAAGGTAAGCCAGCCAAAGTCTCACATCTTTTCTTTTAAGGAGCATGCTGACTCTATCACTTCCCATTTGTTTACTCGGTTGACAGTACGCTCAGCAGTCTTTGCCAGCCTCAGAGCTGGGACACATTAATGGTTCTATCTTCCCCTTGCACTAGCCTGAACTTTGGAGGACTGGTCCCTGAATGACCAGGACTGGGAACGAAGACCCGGAAACAGAAGTCCACATGAGTGAGGAAAACAAAACAGTCCTTGTCTCAAAAAGGATGGAATCGGGAGGCTACCTACCTGCTTGACCTGGAAATGCCCATCCTCCTCTGCAAAGAAAAGCATCCTTCCTCAGCTCACACTGAGGGTTTGCAGAGGTCCTTGTGATAGTTACATCCTCTGGTGTCAATTTGGGACTTGAGAGGATTAAACGTGAAGGGTGGAGTCGAGTCTGTCAATCAGATCATAGCCAACGGGGCCTCTGTGTGGGCGTGTCCTCCTGAGAATTCTGGGAACTCCTGGTTTTGCACCTTGGAGGTGGGAGAAACTCTCTCTGCTCACTCTCTTGGAGACTCTCTACTGACCAGACACATGGCACTATGCTGATAGACCCTGTGCCCTGGGGACTGGAGAAGCCACGTGGAGACGCCTGCCAGTGCTGAGATGCTTACAATGCCACTGGGTCCACAAGGCTTTCTACCCACTGACCTGTGATCATCCTTCATTTGATGTCATGGCACGTGTTTCATGAGGCTGAAGAAGACTTTATAGATTGGTATCAGACATATGAGTTAATACCGGACTCACGGGCTTGGACTGGACTGAGTTGGGATGCTTTCTTAATATACAAATGCCCTTTATAGAAAACTCTCTCTTATACACATATGAGTTTCTGTAGATTTGTTTCTCTAGTCTACCCAGACCAATACACTCATCAAGGAGTATATCTACTGACTCTCAGGAGGACCTGGCCAGTCCTGTGAGTGCCATACCACCTTGGCATTACCTCAGACATCCCACTGTTACTCACACACGCCCGACCTGCACTCTGTTAAACAGATTGTCTTCAGTCACTAAGTAGAGTTAGGAAAATATGTCCATCAAATTCATGAAGAAGTTTCATTTGGTCAGTGACGCACTGAAAGCTCTCACTATGGCCTAAAACCGATTTCTGAGGCTTCTTCACATGAGGCATCATTTAAATTGACACATCCCTGAAAACACCAGTTCTCAAAGAGCATTTTGGGATAAAAATGATCATCTGAATGTTAGCCAGGTTGAAGGTAAGACGACTTGTAGTGAATAAATTAATTCATTTCCCCATCCAAATATATTTGTGCAAGTATTCACCATCTCATCTCTCAAAGAGTGATGGGGCATCTTACCCTATTAAAAATGTTGGGAAGTCATCCATCAAAATAGTTGTTTAGTTGGGTTTAATTTATTATTTCCCAAAGTACTAATTACCAGCTACCTATACGGAACACAGGTTAGAAAACATTTCCTTTCTGAGACTTTTCAAGTTTCACTCAAAGCTTCGATGTGATTGTTGTTGCGAGGTGCCATGGCATCAGTTTCTACTCAGAATGATGCCAAGGTGATTCCATAACAAAAGACTTCCTTGTGCAATTCACCACGGTAAATTTGAGAGATTAATTTAAGATATCTCATTGTCTGGCAGAAGAGTCATATAACTTATGACTAGATCAAACTGTCTGGTAATATCATATCATTTGATCTCCCTCTTGGCCCATTTTAAAGCTGTTTCAGCTTAAAAATAAAAAAGTAAAGGAGAAGTACATGCGGGTTCAGTCTCCAGAGAATCCCCTCTGTCTAGGGACCAGGGATGTGGATAGCCTCCGATCATGAAGAATGAAATGGAAAGTGGATGGCTGCAGTTGCAGTTAGCTTAAAATTTAGGACCCTGTCATTTGATCTCCCTTCTGATTTCTTTGGTGCAGTGGTTATGAGTTGGGCTGTGACTCCCAAGGTCAGCAGTTTGAAACCACCCGGCGCTCCTCTGGGGAAGGACTGAGTTTTTTATTCTCTTGTAAAGACTCACAGTCTCAGAAATGCACCGGAGCAGTTCTGCCCTGTCCTATAGGGTCACTGTGTGTTGGCATTGACTAGATGGCAGTGAATGACTGGGGCTTCATTTAAATTTGTTCTAGAATATTTTCTTTCTTTTCGACTGAGGTGTTTATCTCTGTTGCTTTATTACCATTGCTAGTTCTTTCTCTTTACATGGTTTTGTGTCTATGAAATCCAGGATAGGTTAATCTATAGACACAGTAACTGGATTATTGGTTCCTTGGGGTTGTGGCAGGGAAGGCTAGTGCATTGATAACGATGGACACAAGAATGAAGGAAATGGTCTGAAGCTGATCGTGGTGATTGTCCAACTCTTCTTGATGGGACGGAATTATTGGATTGTATGCTATGTGAATTATAGGCTAATAAAATGATTGGGAAAATAAGTAATGAGTGTAGGGGGAGTGGGGGACACTCCTGTATTTAAAAATAGCCAGGAAATCAGAACTGTTTGCATCTCTTCTGGGGGGTTTCCAAAGCAGGTCTACTGAATGACAGCTGACTACTGTCAAAACCCACTGAGAAAAAACAAAGACTGAGAAGTATCATTAGGTCCATGTCTTACTACGTATCACAGATACAAGTAAAACTAAGGGGAGAGGCAAGCATTTAGCAAATAACACACTATGTTGTGAGGTAAATTTGTGTTTTGTATCATTTAACTTATTTTAAAAGCATTATTTGTTCTGGACAAATCATAAAATTGAATTTACGGGTTTTCAGACATTTTTGCTAAAATATCAAGACTTTCATTGATGTTTTGAATTACATACCAATATTATACTTCTTTTAAAAATCTACACATCAACAAAAATATTGGTATATGTACATTTTGATATCATTTGGACACTTCCCTTATAGAAAATCCAACAATTACTACAGATAATTTTAAAATGAGGAACGAAGCTCACATCCAATTATTAATGTCAGATTTCCTCAGCAATATTTTTTAAATAGTATTTTGGCTGAGGTAGGGTTTAGTAACTTGATTTTTCAAGAATCATTTGATGCTGAAATCTATCTATCTATCTATCTACCTATATATTAGAAACTACTGAACTGTTTTACACATGCTTTCACCAGCAACAAATGAGGGTTGCAGTTCCTTCACTACATTGCCAACACCTGCTGTTTCCCGGTTGGTTGTTTTGTGTTCTCACCATTCTAACACAAGTGAGGTGCATCTCACCGTAGTTTCGGTTTGCACCTCCCTAATGGCTCGTGCAGTTAGAACTCACCAGCTACTCTGCAGGAGAAAGATGTGACCGTTTGCTCTCATTAATATGAAAGCTGGGAAATCCTATGGGGCAATTCTGCCCTGTCTTGTAGGGTCACTACATAGTGGAATCAACTTGATGGGTCACAGGCTAATGATAATTGAGCATCTTGTTATGTGATTCTTGGCCATTGGAATATCCTCTTTGGTAAACTGTCTGCTCAAGTGCTTTTCTCAATTTTTTGCTTTTGGTTTTTTGTTGTCAGGTGTAGGATTTTTAAAAAATACATTTTTAGACACTACTCTTATCTGATACGTGTTTCCTGAAAAATGTCTTCCAATCTCTAGGTGGACTTTACATTTTTTTTTTATACAGTCCTCCAGCAAATGAATTGGCCTCCACTTTTGGCAGAAGTTCAAGGGTGGGGAAATGGCTAAACATTAGAAGTGATGCAGGAAATGGAGAGCTGGGCTAATTTGCAAATGGGTACTCGAGCATCACACAGATGATATGGTCGGCCCCCTGGTCCCTTCCATCCACCACGTTCACATACACCAAGAAAAGGTAAGTGAAGAGTAAGATTGAACTCATTAAAGCACCAGCCTTAAAGTGGCCAAGACATGAGTGAAGGTTCCACTGCTCCTCTATAATAATGGCTTGCAGCTTTAGGGCAGTGGAATTAACAAAGGACAACATGCCAACTTACTGATCTTTGTCCAGCACACAGAAGGAATCCAAGAAGGGAAAGTTGGCGGCTATGCTTTCAAAGTCCTCCTGGGAGATGTACCCATCGTGGTCATGGTCATAGTTTCTAAACACCGACTGCAGATGAAAGACAAATATGTAATGAATGACTATGTATGAGTCACACTTCAAGCTTGCTATTATGACACCTTTGATAACTCGCAAATTATCCCTCCCACAAAGGAATTTAGAATCTAGTGAACGATAACTACAGTTAGAAGCCATTAGCGCACTAGCTAGAGCGCTACGGGGGAGAAGGAGGAGAAGGTGTCGGAAAAAGAAATGAATTTGACAAAGGATTCTTGGCAAATATGAGGCCTAAGCTGAGACCTAAATGTTGAGTAGGAGTAAGGCTTAGTGAAATCACAAATCTCAATAGAAAGTGGAGCTTTAAAAAAAAAATCCCAATTATTTTAAAAACGAGAGCATGTATTGAATATAATCCCAATCAAAATCTCAGTGGGAACTTGCTTTAAATGAACAAGTTGATTCTAAAGTTCAAATAGGAGTAAGAATATTAAGAATAGTGGGAAATATGTTTAAAATCAGGAGCACTGTGGAGAGTATGCCCCTACCGGAAATGGCATATTCGAACAACTGCCGAGTACCCTGCAGCACTCAGTAGGCCCGGCAATAGGATCTCTCACCCAACAACTGAAAACTACCTGCACCAAAATAATGTGGTATTGTAACTTACTAGAGAGAATGGAGTCTGGAAGTGGACTAATAAAAATATAACCTAATCACTCCCTACCATCACAGTGAATCTGAGTCCTAGAAACCTAGCACTGCCCCGATGGGTTTCTGAGAGTATACCTCTTTATAAAAGTAGAAAGTTTCGTCTTTCTCCTGAGGGGTAGTTGGTGGTTTTGAACTGCTGAACTTGGAGTCAACAGTTCAATACATAGGATTCTAAAGGCATTTTTCCAATCCACAAAGCTATCTAATAATTGGGGTTAACTGGCTAATAACGCTACAAAATAAATTGGCCCCAAACTAAATCTTAGATGCATTAAATATTTTAATATAAAAAGCCTTTTTTTTCTGATTAAGTTGATTCTAACTCAAAGAGACCTATGTGACAAAGTAGAACTTCTCCATAGAGCTTCCTAGGCGGTAATTTTCATGGAAGCAGATTGCCAACTCTTTTCTTCCAAAGAGCTGGTGGTCGGTTTAGAACACCCAACTTTTCAGCTTGCAGCTAAACGCCTAATTAATTACTGTACCACAAGGGCTCCTTCTATAAGGAGGCTTCTAATAGTTCATAGAAAAATTTCATTTATCTTTTATTTTCCTTGAATCTTTGAAGCCACTTAGTATAAAAAAAATTAAACTATGGAAATACCAAAGATTGGTAAACCAATCACAATGATCTACATATAACCCCCTCCCCAGGGGGATGGGTAACAAAAAAAGTGGGTGAAGGGAGACAGCGGTTGGTGTGACACACGATAAAAAATGTTTTTTTTAAAAGAAAAGAAAATACCAGAGGTAAACAGATGGCTATTTTTTTACTTAAAATATCTGAATGGCAAAGTCTTTGACGTGTCATCAAAGTCTGAAGCCACAATGAAAAAGATTCTATATATAAATAGTTAAAATACATAAAAATATTCAATTAAAATGTGATATATATATATATATATATATATATCATAGGATGGAAGACAACCTAAGATGTAAAACCTTTTTTCTTGAAGGTTCTTCTCCCAGCATGTTGCAGAGACTCAGTCCTGTTGCACCTGAACCTGTGTGACTCATGATGACGTTTTATCGGGATCCCAGTGTCCGGGGCTGAAGGTGTGTCTATGTCCCTCATTTGAGCATGCTCCTGTTCTGTCTCTATACAAGGAAACCTATCAGAGCTAGAACTCAGAGGGAGGTGCCTTGTTTTTCCAGGAGTCACACGGTGTTTGCCTTTGATAGTGTGCCTACATATGGCTATTCTATCACGCGTGTTGGAAATCATTTGTTTTCCTTCTTGGACAGGTTTTCTGCCTTGTGCTCCCTGTCCCCCCTCCCCGCCACCCAAACTTAAGTGGTGGTGTGCTGCTGTGCCAGCCTCCCAAATATTTAAAGCAGGTGAAACTATCCAACCACAATTTTCCCTCTTTGGGTAATCGGTTGGCCATGCATTGTCTTGGCGGCCTTGCAAGGTCTGGGGACCCATAGGAGCTATTCACGGGTAATTCTAATCCCAAAGCACCCTGGTGTTGCAGTGACAGTGGCAGCAGGAAGCCCGGAAAAGGAAGTGCGGAAAGCATTTGAATAAGTGACAACAGCCTGAAGGGGAAGAGGAAAGGGAAAGAATAAGGATCTTTCTAGTAGGTTCTCTTCCAGAGACCAATGCCAGGGAATGCCCAGAGTCTGCTAAAATACCCTTACCTACCCAACAGGCTATTTGCATAAATTCCATCAGATTCCCGGAGAACTGCAGAATATTCTGGAACGAGAAATGGGCCCTCTATTGACTGCCCCTCAACCACCTACCTCAACTAATTTCCGTATGTGCTTGTTGATGACCGTGGGGTCCGGCTTTGGCATGACTCCTGAGGCCCATTCCAGGGGCACCACGGGCTTGGTGGGCGTGGTAGGGGAGGTAGGCTGCTGACAGGAAGCACATGTGTTTGCTTTTTGTGTTGTGCAAAATACGTAACAAAGCATTTGCCAATTCCACAATCTCCACATTTTCAATTCACTCACGTTGATAACGCTCATGATATTTTAACACCACCTTCACTCTCTTTATCCAAACTATTCTACCACTAGCTGAAACCTCAGGGCCTTGGTGATGTAATGGTTACACGTTGGGCTGCTAACTGAAAGGTCAGCAGTTCGAAACCACCAGCCGCTCCACGAGACAAGACTTTCTTCGTCCTTAAAGCGTTACAATCTCAGGGTAGATCTATCCTGTCCTAGAGGAGTCGGAATTGACTTGAAGACGGTGAGCAGAAAACTCAGTGGACACAAATTTTAAAATAGTAACTGAGGCCTCAAGCAATTCCGACTAAGGATAATAAAGAAAAAAATAAAGAAATAATAACTAGGGAAAAAAAACAAAAAATAACTTTAGGATATTATGACGGATAAAACTTTACATGTATGGACAGCGTAACATATGACAAAATAATAATAATTTATGAATTATGAAGGGTTTATGAGGGAGGGGGATGTGGGAGAAAGTGGGGAACTTGAGGAGCCGGTATTAAGGGCTCAAGTAGAAGGCAAATGTTTTGAGAATGATGATGGCAACAATTGTACATATATGCTTGACACGATGGATGTATGGATTGTGATAAGAGTTGTATGAGCCCCCAATAAAATGATTTTTTAAAACCCCAAAAACTTTACATGTATGTAGCACTTAGATGTTTATAAAACATTGGCATCTTTTGTTAATAGAATCTAATCTGTAACTGAGTGCATGTTTGGATAGTGTGTTTAGCTTGGCAGCAGATTAAATTCCAAGTTGGCAAAGTGTTTATCTTGAAAATGAACTATTATAAATGAAGGGGAAGTTTCCATCCAACACTCCCAAATATCACTCTCACAGTCTGAAACATCTATGTAACGGCCCATCAAGGACTTTTGCATGATGCACACATGGACAACATCAGCTTCCTCATTATTTTACACGCTGCATTCATATGAATCAGTGGTGAGGCACAGTCGATGTTACCAGTGCACGGTCAAGTCCATGTCTTTAAGCCTGTCCCTCTCTCAGCACACTTAATCATTCGTCCACTCGAGACCTCTGGTGTGACTGTGGTCACATACGTTAGACGTACTGTGGGGCAAGACCCACCCTGGGAAAGGACCTCAAGCTTGGACAAGTGGAGGGGCAGAGAGGAAAGACGGTCGAGGAGGTGGGTGGACGCAAGGGCTGCACCCACGGGCTCCAGCATGACTGCGAGCAGGAGGGTGCCGGGCCTGGCCCGGCTGCTTTCTCTTGTGCTTAGTGTCGCCGTGAGGTGGTCCAGACTCAAGAGCATCTAAGAAGATCAGCAGTCTGTGGTGGACTTGCTTCCTCCACAGCGGTTTCCACAGTATCGCAAGGTGCCTTTCCTTGAGAACCTGGGGAAATGGAGGTGACAGTGCCCCGTCTCTGGGGGCCCTCACCAAGGCAAACATTGCTGTTGCTGCACACAGCCTGCTACTAGAAGGTTCTGACACTTGATCATAAGTTTGGGCTAACTAATTTTTCAAGAGCTGTGGCATCTCTGCAGAGAGTGAGACATTAATAGCATCCCGAATGCTACCAGCAGGACCAAACACACACACGCACACACACGCTCACACACACACACGCACACACGCACACACACTCACACACACACGCTCACACACTCACACATGCACGCTCACACACACTCACACATGCATGCACACACGCACGCACACACGCACGCACACATGCGCTCACACACACGCTCACACGCTCACACACACATGCACACACACGCTCACACGTATGCCACATGCACACAGCACTCCCAGATAAGTACACATATCATAGATCATTGTCGCCAGCCATTCATCCTGCTAAAGGATAAACACACGTTTCCCAAACTACACCAATTGCTGTAAACTCACAGGGATGCCATAGATATTTCAAGCTTCCAGGGAAAACACAATACGCTATGTCTGTCAGCTAAGTGCCTAAGTTAACCTAGCAGTAAAATATCTGCCAGCTTGAACTTGTTTCTGTGAAGCAAAAGTAATGTGTTTCAGTAGGATTTAAAAATTGCCACCAGACGCGCACAGCTTTTAGTCAATGACTGCGTTTAAGAATCACACGAAAATACTATTTTCCTTTTGATGTGTGTGTATTATTTTTTCCAGTGAGAACATTAATATTTATTCTGCTGTTTGAACTTAATTGCTCTATGCATGGAACTCTTACATACAAGGGGGCATCAAAAATTCATGGGAAAATTCCATTATCGTTCCATTTTCCCATGAACTTTTGGAAGCCTCTGCATACTTTTAAATTTTTTTATCATTTTATTATCAAAATCCCTGCATACTTATTTTGATTCAGGAGTGCCATGGAAAAAACAAAACAAAAATTACACCCTGTCAGTCTAGGACCAAGTATTCAAGTGATGTCTGTCAGTGCTGACTGCAAATACGTACAGCTTTATGCTCTCAGTTGTGTAACCCTGACTAGACATTACTCTCAGGTTAGCATATGTCAAAGAGCAAGCACACATAAAAAAGATGACCCACCACTTGGAGAAGAGATAGAAAGGCATTGGGAAATACATTTTCAGATTTGCAACCTTCTAGCACTTGGGAGGGGCTTTGAAAACGCCTGATCTTACCCCCAAAATCAAAAGCCTCTGTATTTGAAGGGAATGTCTCCCAAAATTGGCAAAGCATTTATCCTGAAAATAAAATAAGGTGATCTTCAAAGGTACCATAAAATGATGTGCATGAACAGGTGTGCTAAAAACAGGGTCGTGGGCATGAGGGATTGTGGGAAACCGGTGCAGGATCACAGGATGCTCACCATGAAGGTCGCCAAGGCCAGAGACCAAGCCTTGGTCTCCTTCTCACGGGCAGTGTGAACTAGACTCAGCTGAAGTATGATCGAGACCAAGGGAAAGGACTACGGCTACGAGGTCCTGCCAGGCCGGGTATGGGCACAGGATGAGAGCAGGGCGGTGGAAGGGCAGTGAGTGTGCATGCACTGTGCTAACGTGGGCAAGGCAGGCTCTTCACACCAACGCTAGGGAATGAGGGAGGAGAGCAAATATCCCCTTTTTTGCAAAAACTCTGTTTCTGTAAAGATTGCCATAGCCCTGCTGGCTCTGAAGACCCTCTGTCCCCATTCTCCCTTTGGTGGTTCTGCTAGATTTTCTCACACAGCTCTCTTCTGGAGTGGCCCCAGTAGATGGACTTGCAGGGCGGGGTGGGGGGTTGGCAGGGAGTGCGGTGGTCCTGACGTCCTTGCCCTCCCTATTCTGGGAACAAGGGCACTACCAGGCCGGATGACTCAGATTCAAGTGCAGCTCATTCTGTGTCTTCCATTTCCATGGTTCAAATAACAGGAGATACTAATAGGTTGCCAGACTTGGGGTCCAAGTCCCTGGCAACAACATTCTGCAGAATACATCTCGTACAGAGTTCCTCTGTGCCAGCTTCCTTAGGAGTACCAATGCCAAGACACCAGCGCCAAACAGCAGACACTTTCCCCGTCAACACACAAAGCCTATCCTACTTGTGAAGCCCAAATTTATCTAGGTTTTTAAATGATTCGTTTACTAATACAAAACCCCATGCCAAACTCAATGCCCCCGAGTCGATGCTAAGTCATAGCAATCCTGTAGACCTGGGTGGAACCGCCCCTGTGAGCCTGAAACTCTTTACCAGAGTAGAAAGCCGGGTCTTTGTCCTGTGAAGCTGCTGGTGGTTTTGAACTGTGGACCTTGAGCAGACCAGTTCGTAACTACTACATCACCAGAGTGCCTTTATTAATACAAAATAGATCTCAGATAGAGTCCACTTACCACAACAAATGAGCAAAGTACATTCAGTGACATAATTTATTTAATCTCCGTATCTAGTGTTTATTTACTAAGAGTTGGCCACTAATTACCTGAGACACTATCCACTGTGACTCTGAAATTCTGAATGGAGTCACTCCATCAGAAACTTTTGTTGATTGTAACCAAGGCTACATAAAGTAAGCATATCTAATTTTATTTTGAATGGGATGTTTGAAAGGTTGGAAAATTCTAAATGATCTCTAATATGAGGGTAGCCGTTATCACATATATATACTTTTTTTTCCTTCAGATTCTCTATAGAGGTAAGTCTTCAGACAGGCTACAACAAATCGGTCAATGAAACAGAATAATTAGGAATGATATCTTTCTTTTATCACTCTCTGCTATGGAGAAATTATGTCAAGCTGTTAAGGATATGCTGTTCCATCAAGAAATGAAAGTCATACAGTTTTTAAAAATATTTTAAAATCTTTAGAACCCCAAGGCCTCATTGTAATGGGCAATTATTATAAATGACAAACAACAGTATCTGATACTGACCCTTAGACAGAAAACAATACCTACTGACTTAGAGTTCCGGGGTTCCAGCACCAGCGACAGTTTGTAAATATCATCTTCTGTGTGGTAGAGGTCTAGGGAAAGCTGCAACAAGGAAGAGACAATGCTGTTGTCCTTTATTTATTTACACTGCTGCATTTTTTAAAATTCAATGTTTATTTCCACTGTCTAATCATTCCAGGGACTGCAGAAAACTAGAATGATATCCTGCCGAAGTGGACAATGAAATCAAAAAGAAAAATATTCGATCCTGCTGCAGTCATCAGCACCAATAAGCACTGCCCACTCCCTGCCCAACTCAATTTCTGTGTAATATTCATTGAGCCGCTCCTACGTGCCAAGCACTAAGCTCAAGGTTGGGGATACGGAAGGATTATAGACTAGAAGTGGCGAGAGATGCCTAAAATGGGAACTGCCATGCAAGAGAAAGGTCCCTGGTTGGTACAAAGGGTTAGTCACAACACCATCAATTTGAACCCAAATTCTACTCTGTGCACACGGGATCACCAAGAGTGGGAGCTGACTTCACAGCAGCGAAGCACACAATATAAAGGCGGGAGTCCCTGGACGGCACCAACAGGTAACAAAATGAATGCCAACAGAAAGGTTGGCCCTTCAAGGCCCAAAGGCCTCGCTATCTACTTCTGAGAAATCAGCCGCCGAAAAGTGACCAATGGAGTCTTGGTTGTCTCCTCTGACATGCACAAGGTTGGCACGAAGAGGAGTCAACTTGATGGCACCTGGAATCCGTGCCGGGTCACAAATGCTGTCTTAGAGGCCTGATTAGAGCATTATGGAAATAAAGGAGCCATTAGTAGGTCAATAATAGGTCCCTATTATTTCAGGATCCTATGTTTGGTCTCATAGCAACCCTATAGGACAGAGTAAAACTCCCCCTTTGGGTTTCTGAGGTTTTAACCTTTACTGGAATAGAAAGTCTCTCTCTCTCTCTCTCTCTCTCTCTCTCTCTCTCTCTCTCTCTCTCTCTCTCTCTCTCTCTCTCTCTCTGTCTTGGACTATGGCTGGCAGGTTCAAACTGCTGACCTTGCTGTTAGCAGGCCAACATATAATCCACGTTACACTACAGGGTCTCTATGAGGCAGAATGGGCTCCGTGGCAGTGGGACTGACCTTTTGGTGTTTGCTCTCACTGTGAGTTGGAAGCAACTCCATGGTAGGAGCTGGTGTTGGGTCTGGTGACAGAACACGGTATACAATTATTGCTGCCTGCCAAGGGCCTAACAATTTCTTTAAACTCAGAAAGAGGCCTTGATTAAAGACAGGGCATGTTAAGTCTGAAGTGAGTCACCTTGTTCAAGTAAGTTGCTCATGGAAGTAGAATCGTAAGGGGGACGGGGGTAGAGGCTGTGAAGGCAGAGGCACCTGGGTTCAAATGATGAGCCTGCCACTTACTAGCGCTGTGATTTTGAGTAAGTTATGTCCTCTGGGGCACAGTTCCTGCATCTATGAAATGAGGATGATCAGAGGAATTGACACGGAATTAGATTTTTATCAGGATCCCATGAAATAATGCACACGCACAACTTCACACAGGAATTGGAAACACACTAAAAGCCCCATACATAGCACCTGATCTTGTCACTATGATTATGGTTTTATTTACAATTTATTATTATTGATAGAGGCCACTGAGGGCTAAAATGATGAGGGTAGATTCGCAGAGGAACTTCTAAACCACGTGGGTCCTGGCTTGAAGGATGAGGCGGAAAAGAGATTACTGTCAGCAAGGACAATTTAGAACAAGCTTAGAGGTGATGGCTGAAATGCTACAGCCTGACAGTGAATTTTCCAATGACCCAAGACAAGACGTAGACCTACACAAATTCCCAGGCAAGTCCCATCTCTATCCCTGCAACCAACCATTCCTGATGAATCACCCTGCTCTCCCCACAGGGAAAAGGATCACGTTTTGTGATCTTTTATTGACAATCCCATGAATGTGTTCATCTTAAAGGTTAGGGCACAAGGTGTCGGAATGTGGTGTGTGTGTGTGTGCATGTGTGTGTGAGTGTGTGTGTGTGTGTGTGAGTGTATGTGTGAGTGTGCGTGTGTGCATGTGTGTGTGAGTGTGTGTGTGTGTGTGTGAGTGTGTGTGTGAGTGTGCGTGTGTGCATGTGTGTGCATGTGTGTGTGAGTGTGTGTGCGTGTGTGTGAGTGTGTGTGTGTGTGTGAGTGTGTGTGTGTGTGTGAGTGTGTGTGTGTGTGTGAGTGTGTGTGTGTGTGTGTGAGTGTGTGTGCGTGTGTGTGAGTGTGTGTGTGTGTGTGAGTGTGTGTGTGTGTGTGTGTGAGTGTGTGTGCGTGTGTGTGAGTGTGTGTGTGTGTGTGTGAGTGTGTGTGTGTGTGTGTGTGAGTGTGTGTGTGTGAGTGTGAGTGTGTGTGTGTGAGTGTGTGTGTGTGTGTGAGTGTGTGTGTGTGCATGTGTGTGTGAGTGTGTGTGGGGGGGGGAGGGAATGAAACAAGGAAGCAAGAGAAAGAGCGCAGACGCTTTTCACGGGTTCTTCTTGGTTTGATGCTGTTGGGCTGTGTTTTTTAAAGAGTCAGCATCATGCAGTTACCCTTTCGGATCATTCATTTTCATTCAACGAGTCTTGATGAAGCAGCGAATCTGTGTCAAAGAACAATCTAGGCCCTGCTCCGAGGAAGACAACATGTACATGACCATGTCCATGTTTCAAGGCGTCTATTGTTTTACTTAGACTTTGTCAACTAAGCTTCTTTTCTAAAGATAATAATGTTTGCTCCTAAAGATAATCAAAGTTGTTTTCCCCATAAAGTTGGCCATGGGCATCATTTTAAACCACAAACAAGTCTTGCTCACAAAGAACAAATATTGCATCTCCCCTCTATCGAACAATAACTCCTCCTCCGTCCATGGGCTCAGCATTCTTAGGGGAGAAGAGCTAGCCACAAAATAAATGCGTGTCTGAGTCAGGCCATTCTGTGAAAGACTGGAGTGGGATGCACAGAAGGGATATTTTGATAATGTCATCGGTACAATAAACAGCTATCATACCTCTTAGTTTCACCATAAGGACACATACGATGACAATCTGAGTCGGTTAGAAAACCACGGGGAGCTGTGTGGTCTGAGATGAACAGGACATAGTTCGAAACATGCAGTTGGATAAGATTTTCAGAAGGTTCCGTGTGGCCCATTCACATGGAGCGCTTTCCTTATGTTATCATTTTAATTGGGTGAAGAGTTACACGACAGACCATCAGGGTTGCGTTCCCCAATATGTATGCATCTGGTTTCAACGCAACCATGGTCATCTCCTCAAATCACCATCCTTTATCCCATACCTTCCCCGGGCTTCCTGTTTCCATCTCTCCCTCGTTCCTCACCCTCTGAATGTTGTCCTTGGATGAATGCTATTTTTGATTTTAATGATGGATTCTGCTAACACACGGGGCGCCCAGTGCCAGACCCGAAGGATGATTGAGGATCACAGTCTTGGTGGTTCTATGAATCTCTAGCTGATTAGCAAGCCTGATGATGGCTTTTATCATTTTGAGTTCGGTTCCACATTTTTCTCCCACTCCATCTATGACCCTGTCATATGATCCTTAGGAAACATTAAAAAAAATATTCCATGTAGGTGACATAAAACATCAGCCTCGGGCAATGGCTGCCATTTTGCAAAGTGACAGTGGTACACGCCTGGACTCGGAGCTTTGTGCAAGTAACAGTCCCTTGTCTTTTCCACCTCTGTCTGGGCAGGCTCCGGCTGCTGCCTGGCCTTGTAAACATCACACAAATAAAGAGTGAAAACCAGTGATTTCTTCCTTCAGAACTTCTTTTTATCCGGAGCTAATCTATCCTTGAGTAGGATGTTCTTCCCTCCTGACTCAGCCCTCAAGTCCCAAGAGAGCAGAGATCACTCACGGTGGCATCTGCTGGACGTCACATGATCGGAGTGCTGGACCATCTGACCAGCACTCCAAATTACCTACGCGTTAAATTGGAGAGATCCTCTTCAAAAGATACAGGACGTCTTTGGGGATTTTCATAGGTCACACGGACAGATATCGTACCTTACTATGGAAATGCATTTGCTCGTCTGCTTCAAATATTCGCTTTCTACTTATTAGTGAACCTGGGTAATCCACTGCCTTTCCTGAGTCTCAGTCTCCTGATCTCTGAAGTGGGAATCAGGACTAATAGCTCCCTCTTGTGGTGAAAGTGACATGAGCTGATACACAGCTGGCTGGTTTTGCTTAAAGGACCCATCTGTGGGAACTGCGGGGCTTGGCTGCAGTCAGGGGAGCAGCCAAATGTCAGCGTGGTTCTCTGTGGATATGCAGTTGCCCTCGGTCAGGCTATTCCCCGGACCACGATCCCGCTTCCTCTCCCAGGTCTCCTCGGAGCACGAGGACTCTGAGCTCCAAAGAGCAACCTATTCCACTTTCTACATCTATGTTTTCAAAGGTATAAATCTAGATACATTTGATGATATAGACTGCATATAGGCAGCTTCTCAGTGGAACTTCAAGACCACCTGTTACAGTTGCACACATTGGAGCACAGTTGTTTCTGAGAAGAACCCCGATTCACGGCTTCAGGTGGTTGCACTCACCATGCCTTCTGTCAGCAAAGATGGCGGGTGGGGTGGGGGTGGGGGTTCTTATCTGAACCCTAGGATCTACATTGCCTTGATTGGAGAATTATCTGATAAGGCAACTTCATCATCAAACTATCTCCACTCACCATTTTTGCAAGTCTCCTTCTCTCTCCTCTCTCTCTCTCTCTCTTTTTTGTTATGGTTAATGAGACTAAAAACATAGGGGCTTTCCAGTTGTTTGCATATTCTCAGAATGGTAAAAGTAACTGATGTTCTAAAAATACTATGAAAAGAATAACCGGCCTGTTTTGTATATTGTGAAACAGAAACATCAGCTTTCAGATCTCCTGGTGATGTGAGTGTGGGGTGGGGGTGGGGTGTAGGGGTGTGGGGGGTGGGTTGGCTGCAGGGGCACAGGTGAAAATGTCTTCCCCCATTCTTCCCTGTTCCCAACTGTTCCCTTCTTTCATCTGCCACATTCTGTTCAGGGGGCTAAAGACACAAGTGAGGAGCATGGCAGACATAGACCCTGTCCTTACAGATTTTGAAACTGGAAGGAAGAAGTGGGGAGGGTTAGATGTTAACTTTTCACACAAGTCGCTGTTTAATATAATGCTTCACGAGTGCTACAGAAGAAAGGAAAGGTGTGTAACACAAGAGCACACAGCCCAAGTTCCAATCATCTCGTGGTAGTCTTCCCAGGGGGCCCAGGAAGGACGAGCAGGTCAAGAGAGGGAAATGGGCTTCCAGTTGAGAAGAATCACATGTGTAATCAACTGAGACACAAGGGAGCTCTGGTTCAATCAAGTCAGTCCCCAGTTACTAACAAGATCCATCTCTAAATGTGCCTTTACGTTCAATTTGTAGGTAATTTAGAACAGGTACATATGACTCTTCATTAGCCATACTTTAGCGCAAGACAAGGTTGAAAGAGTTTAGAATGATTTAAAAGCTGTATTTTCAGCGAGTGGAGGTGATTATGATAGAGAATCTGTTGTTGGTAGAGGTTGGGTCAGTTGTTTCAGAGTGAGGGCAGATTGATTCATTTGACAATTCACATTGTCTTATCAAAATGGCAGGTTTATTCTAGAGCAGTGGTTCTCAACCTTCTGAATGCCCTGACCCTTTAATACAATTCCTCATGTTGTGGTGACCCCCACAACCATAAAATTATTTTCGTTGCTACTTCATAACTAATTTTGCTACCATTATGAATCAGTCGACCCCTGTGAAAGGGTTGTTTGACACCCCCCCACCCACCAAAGGGTTCGCAACCCACAGGTTGAGACCGCTGTTCCAGAGGATAAGCTATGCTCTTTGGCCTTTCCAAAGGCACACTCCACATTGAGAAATGCAGGGGCATGAGGTCAGAAAAAGAACAAAAATTATAATAAGGGAAGAGAAAGTAACACATATTGGCTATCTAACATATTTCAGGAACCCTGCGCCTAAGATCTTGGTAAACCCCATTCTAAAGAGGAGGATGGTGGGGCTCACTGCAAGTAAGCCATTTGCCTAAGATGACATGGACGTTAAGGGCGGAGCTAAGACAATGTAAGAAAATTCAAAGAACAAATCAATGAATCCATGGACAAATCCAAAACCAGTGACAAGCAGTTCCTGCATACAAGAAATCCAATATCATAAAAGACCATCAATTTCAAAAACACAAACGGAGCGAGTGAAACCAGCTCCCAGAATGATGGCTTGCCTAATCCTGCAGTCACATCTGAGAAGAATTTGCCCAGCAGCAGAGACGCTCACACTGTCCCGATCCAGTTTGTCCTTGAAGTAGATCGAAGCTGAGAGCCAAGCTGGGATTCCCACCACAGATGAGCCTCTGCCAACTTCTTCATTGTTGGAGAGTCCCTGGGTGGACATTGTTTGAGAGTCCCTGGGTGGACATTGTTAGAGAGTCCCTGGGTGGACATTGTTGGGGAGTCCCTGGATGGATGCTGAACCACAGTCACAGACGCCATTGATTAAGAGAACAGCGGTTCTCTAGTGAGAAAGAAGAGGATGAACACCGCCCTCTCCGTGACAATAACCTTCACTTGCTCCATGTTCAGCTTTTAAATCATTAAAAAATCTTTGAACCTTGTCTTACCCTAAAGGATGGCTACTTAGGAACCATCCACCCCTGCTCTGAATTACCTATGCACTGGCCGCAAAGGCTCACTCAAGGGTGGATCTTGCTAGGAAGGGAGGGTTGGTTGTCCTCCTCCAAAGTTCCCTTCTGTCTCAGAGACTTTACACAGGTGGTTCTTCTCGACTAGAAGGCCACTTCCCTCTCAGCTCTTCCACTTATCCCAGGAGCAGGGAAAAGTCCAACAGAACGGGTCATTATTAACAAAAAAAATGATGACTGCAAAGTTGATCTGTGGGAGGATTGGAAAACTATAGGAATTTATAAACACTTAACAAACAGTCCTGTTTTTCTTGTTTGCTTCTTTCCCCTAGGGCTTTGCAAATAAATCTCTGAAAAAGAAACAGAATTTACCTCATATTTAAGTAGCATTGATTAATCACATGATTATTGATCAATATCAAGACAACCTGGATGTAACCTTTCACCTGGTGTCCATTTGTGACAATAACTGTTAGAATAAACCATTGAACAAACAGGTGATGGCATTCAAGATATGCCCAATGTCTACAGAGTTCAATCAATACAAAATCGAATATAATCGTAACATGATATCATCTGATAGTTGTTCACGATTTCCTTTCTTCATCAGCAACTATCTGCTGAGTGCCTACCATATACAGGCATGAGCTGGATACTGAAGACACAAGGGTGAAGAGACCACAGCATCTTTCCCAGGAATTCCTACCTGTCAGAGAAGATGGGCCAGGCAAAAACAGTCGGGCATTCGAATTACGGTGTTGATGGGGAATATGTGAAGTGTCATGGGTTGCTAGAAAAACGGACTAATCTGTCTTGGAAGAAGTTCAAGCAGAAACTTTCTTGAAAGTGAAGCTGGTGAAACGCTTTCTCGTGTAATTTGAGCATATAATCAGGAGAGATCATTTCCTGGCAAGGACCTCATTCGTACTGCAGTAGGGGGTGAGTGTAAGAGGAAGGCTCTCAAGGAGGCGGATGGACAGTGGCCGGGACAATGGGCTCAAGCATAACAATGAGGAGGACGGTGCTGGACCAGGCGGTGTTTCGTTCTGTTGTACCTCGGGTTACTGTGAGTTGGAACGGACCAACGGGAGGCACTGAACACCATCACGATTTTCTTCATACCCACTCCTGCACTGACTGCACACATGAACTAGGAGCCTGTGGGCCAGATGAGCCACCCGAAGCCCAGGGTTTCCTGTGAGAACACTAGGAACCTGGCCAACACCTCTCTTCCCAACACCCTCTCCAATGCCGATGCCTCTATCTTCCCTTTCCATTAGTAGAAATCCAGAACAGGTGCCCAGGTGCTTCGTCGTGCCTGCACATCTGCCCAGAGGAGTAGCCATGGAGGAAGCCAGCTCCTCAGGGCAGCTGGATGGTAGAAGGAAGTGAAGGGCAAGGGCAGTGAGGTCCAGCTGCCCAGGGGCCACCCTGCCACTGTCCTCAGGGGATGGGCTGCCTCCTTAATTTGCAAAAGAGTTAGCTAGCAGGTTTTTTACTGGTAATATAAATATAGAATGTCAGCTAATGAGATGGTGGATTCGTGGGGAGTCATGATCTAGATCTTTTCAGGTTTTTGGTGTATGAATGGATTTTAGTAACTGAATTTTTGCAATTTCTTCATACTGACTCCTGAAGTAATGCTGTGAAGTTTTGCATGACTGATTCCGTTGGGGGTCTCTCTAAAACTCATTGCCATTGAGTCAGTGATGACTCAGAGACCACCCCCTACCCCCACCCCCACCCCCCGCAGGCTTCTGAGACTGTAACTGTTTGCGGGAGAAGAAAGCCCCGTCTTCATGGACTTAACAGGTAAATAGATAAAAAAGAAGGCCAGCAAAAGGAAGATTTAAAGCAGGGGCATCAAACTGGTGGCCTGCGGGCTGCATGCGGCCTCTGGGGTAATTTTTTTGTGGCACACAATGGTCTGAAATAAAATGAAAATAGAAAAATTGTTATGAACAAAATAGCCCTTAGGGGAGATTGAGGCAATACCATACACACAATTCCCTCGTTACATTTTATTTCAGAGCATCATGGGTCACAAAAAATTACCTCGGGGGCCACGTGCGGCCCTTGGACCACCAGTTCGACATCCTTGGTTTAAAGGCATGGCTTTCAATGTCATTGTGACCTTTCTCACTTGAGCTTCACTAAACTCCAAACTCACCATCATTGAATTGATTCTAACTGACAGTGACCATGTAGGACAGAGTTGAACCGCCTCTGTGTGTTTCCAAGCTTGTCAATCTTTACCAGAGCAGAACGCCTAATTTTATCCCATGTGCTCCACCATGTCACCGGCACTCCTTCAGCTGACATTCGAAGGTTAAAAATTTATTATATGACCTGGGTGAGGAAAAGCCAATCCTTCATTAAATCTTCGCAACTGTCTATCGGAAAAGTCAATGACAACCAACCTTGAGAAGCAGAATTATATTTTCTGTTAATAACAAAGCTTTATTTGCTATAATATGTCAGTGCCAGACATATCTTAAGTGAAACATGAGCAGTCTTCAGTATGGATTATAACTCAATATAAAGAAGACCAAAGCCCTCACAAATGAGCCAATAGATAACATCATGATAAATGGAGAAAAGATTGAAGTAGTCAAGGATTTCATTTTGCTTGGATCCACAATCAATGCTCATAGAGGAAGCAGACAAGAGATCAAATAACACGCTACATTGGGTGAATCTGCTGCACAAGACCTCGTGAAAGTGCTGAAAAGCGAGGGTGTTACTTTGGGGACTGAGGCGTGCCCGACCCCAGCCATGGTATTCTCAATTGCCTCATACACATGTGAAAGTTGGACATTAAATAAGAAAGATCAAAGAGAATTTCTGCATTTGAATTATGGTGTTAGTGAAAAATTCAAATTGAAAGTACCATGGACTGCCAAAAAAGAACAGATTAATCTGTCTTGGAAAAGGTACAGCCATCAGGCTCCTTAGAGGCAAGGGTGGCAAGACTTCATCTCAAACACTTTGACCATATTACCAGGAGAGACGAGTCCCTGGAGAAGGACCTCGTGCTTGGTCAAGAGGAGGGGAGACGCAAACAGGAAGGACTTTGACAAGATGCACTGACACAGGGGCTGCAGCGATGGTCACAGGTACAAGAACAATTGCAGGACTGGATGGTGCGTCCTCCGGTTGTACTTAGGGGTGCTATGAGTCCAAATCGAATCAACTAACAATCAACAACAACATTCATTTTGGGGATATAAAAAGAGCAGATTAGGCACAGCAATAAGCAAATACAAATGAGAGAAAGAGAGATGGCCTGTGGAGATCACCAAGAAACTAAGGAACGGAGAGACTGCAGAAGCTGAAACAAGGATTCCCTCTCCCCAGAGCAGGCAGAAAGACTTTAGAAAGCCTTACCCGTTAGTGATAGTGCTGGATTTGGACAGCCTGATTGACACTATGAGAGAATAAAGCTCCACTGGTTGAAGCCGCCCAGGTGTGGCGTTTTTGTAAGAGCAGCATTAGATAACTGAAATAAAGTCAGTGGGGGGAAAGGAACTGACCCTTTAACGGCCGCATGTGGAGGCAGTTAGCTGTACACAGTCACAGGGTTCTCATCCAAACACAGATGAGTCCGCCTCCTAGGTCCCCGTCTTTTAGTGATGAACTCTTTCAGCCTATTTTGGCTCAGCTCAGGGTTTCTCCTTGGATACAGAGTGAGAGGCCACCTCTTGGCTTTAAATAGAAAGTGGCTTGATGTTTAGGGCACTTGTGCCGATGTGTTCTTGGACTGCCCCTTAGAAACAGGTTGACACTTGGCTCCTTCCTCGTAAGGCCCCATGATTCCTCACATATAGAATCATAAAAAATTAGAGCTGAAAGAGCCTCTGAAATGAACAGAAACCCCTTATCAAAAACAAACAAACGAAGTCAGGGTTGGTTAGCTAGAAGAAACAGCTTTGCAATTTTAGAAGCACAGCTGAAAACAGGATCTTCCATCTAGGATTCTTGCCACTGCACTACCCTATTCGACATGGCAGTAACTCACTGTCGTGCTTGATGACTTTAACACTTCCTTCCATGCTTCGGTGAGCAAACTAAGGAGTAAGAGGGAACAGAGAGAGAGAGAGAGAGAGAAGAGGAGGGAGGGGGAGAGAGAGAAAGAGAGACAGAGATTCTGATTGAATTGGTTTCCTAGTCCTTAGATTTTAATTATAGATCTCAAATTTTTCATATGCAGCCTCAAAATTTCATGTGAAATCATTCTGGGCATCTCGGAACATCCTTGTCATTATTTTGCTTGCGGCATCAGTAACTCAAAATTAATTTTTCCTACACTAGCATTGCTTTTCCTCTAGAGAGAAATTACGCCAGTGCAGGAAGCTGCTCTGAAAGCTACTCTCAACATTAACCTGGGCGCGGGCGATGGAAACCAAGCTCCCATGTGGGGACCAGTGTGCAGACGTCACATGTGGCTGTGGGTTTGCAGTCTGATTAGGCTGGAAAAGTGGTTACAGGTAAAAGTAATTACTAAATTCAGGTGCTTGGATTATTACAAGGCTTTCTCTCTCTCTCTCTCTCCCTCTCCCCCCACCACCACCCTTAGTAGAGAAGCTCTGTGTGTTTATAATTTGTCAAACAAATTCAGCCTCCAGAGATTTCTGCTTCTGTGTGTTGGCTACTTCTGCTTTATAGAAGGTGCAGTGGCATGACCACCGCCTGCTCTTGGGCGTCTCTTCTTGGGGCCATGATGATGTGCTCTAGGAACAGTCTGTGAGAAGCTCTGGAAACCAGGCCCCAATGCCAGGACTGCAGTCTTGGGAGAGCTAGACTCCCAGGCCTTCACAAGAGCAATTGCTTTTATTTTCCAGGGCAATAGCATGAAAATGGATAATTCAGTATTAAGGAGCCAAGTTTCAGGTGCTCTGGTGTTAACTACACAAACAAGGAAGTCGTACCTTCACTCTCTTAAGCAATGGTGAGACCATTTGGTTATTTTTCCTCTACTCCCACCCCCAAAGAAGCAAACAATGGCAAATAGTCTCTTCCAGACACCTGCTCTGTCAACAAGTGCTATGAGCTGGAGACCAGCTACATGTGTGGAGGCATGACCAAATATGAGTTGTAGGTCAGAATCCTCTGCCTGGCATACCTGATTCTTGAATGCAGCACTAAATTCTTCTCTTGAACTCCTAAATATGCCAGGTGCTGGGCAGGAGAGCAAACAGATCAATCTCAGTTTCAGAATCTGGTGTCAGTTTGGGACTTGAGATGAGTAAGAGTGAAGGGGTGGAGTCTACTCTGTCAATCAGGTCATAGCCAATGAGGCTTCTGTGTGGGCATGGCCTTTCCCTAAGGATTCTGGGAATTCTGGCATTTCCTTCTTGGAAGTGGGAGACCCTTCTCTCTCTCTGCTGACTCCCTGGGAGACATTGCAGCTGACAAGACAGATGGAACTATGCCAGTGCCCTGAGCTGGAGAAGCCACATGGCCCTATCCTGATGCAGCCAGACTTCTGAAGCCGGAGAAGACACGTAGAGACTCCTGCCAACACTGAGAAGCTTACAATGCCACTGGATCCAAGGACTTTCTACCTGCTGGCCTGGGATCGTCTTGCATTTGGCATCATTGCATGTGTTTTGTGAGTCTGAAGAGGACTTTATAGACTGGTATCGGACATATGGGCTAATAACAGACTTATGGCCTTGGACTGGACTGGGTTGGGAAGCTTTCTCAATATCCAATTGCTGTTGTATAAAAACCTCTTTTTTCATACACATATGAGTCTCCCTGGATTTGTTTCTCTGGTCTACCGGGACTAACACACCTTCTATGGTTAATAAAAGTCTAAAGGGCATGGACAGATACATTACTGTTTTGAAGAATAGTTATTCCAGGAGGATAGTGGTCAATGAATTTGAGCTGGACACATGTTATTCATTGCTGTCAAGTCAACCGTGGATTCATAGAAATTACTTACACAAGAAAACATTGTGATACGCAGGGCTTTCATTGGCTGATTTTTAGGACATCAATTTCCAGGCCACTCCTGTCTTATTGTGGAAGCTCTGCTGAAACTCGTTCAATATCAACAGGAACAAGCAACCCTCCACTACAAGACCGACGGCAGCTGTACTTATGGTGCATTGACCAGGAAGCCAACCCAAGATTCATTCCCTCCAGAAAGATGAACTACCAGTGACCCACCACTGCCGCCCACATGGGTGGGGGCAAAGGCATTTGAAAGGAAGTGCCAGGGCCAGGAACTAGAAGACAGCATCTTGGGGTAGAAAACGGAGTGATTTCAATCTTCCTTAAAGCCAACATGACGTGGGAAAGTTTAATAGCAAACAAGGCAAACTGGTGATCAGAGAGCAGATTGTGAAAACCTCTCGCATGGCAGAAGAGGAGATCAGAATGGAGGTATTGCTTTACCCCAGCCTCCAACTAAATCAGTGAAGTGGGGCTGAAAAGAAGCAGATGAGATAGGGACAAATAGCAGGAGGTGATGAAGTCGATGGGGAGGATAAATGCGAGGGTGGGACTGATGACAACTTTCCAAGATCCTTTCGAAGAGTTCCGGAAGTACAAGCCGTATGTGTAGAGGCTGGGCCCCTCTGCCCACCCATGCTGAGTCTCAGGCCAGGCAGTCTCCCCTTCAACCCACCATGAATTCAATCCCCGACCCGCAGAGCGAGCTGCAGCACCAGGTCTCCGTTTCCCCTGCATGGGAATCCCAAAGCGTTATGACCACAAAGTCGGCCCCTCAGAACTTACCGTGAGCAGGTTAATCAAATCCATGTTGGGCTCTAAGCGATGAGAGGCACTCTGCAGGGAGACCAGTTCACTCAGGGTAACCGAGAGCTGGTGCATTTTCACAATGTTCACTTTGTTTTCCTCCATCCAGTCCGGGAAAATGACGTGGACGGCTATCAAGTCTTTCAAGTGAACTCCCAGGATGGGGATCTTGAAGCCATCGCAGTCGGCAAACGCCTTGCGGTAATTGCAGTAGTTGCCATTGGAGGAGACCAGCTCGGTCATTTCATTCCAATTCTGAGAACGGATACAAAAGAAGAGCTTTCACACCACCTGCCCTTGTGCCCACCCCCTGGTCCTGCAGTGTGTGGTGAGGAAATTCCTCAGCTGCGGAGAGAAGTCTCGGTCGCCCCTAAGTTGACGTGGGGCGGTATTAACCAGGAAAAGGTAAGTCAAAAAAGCACCTCGGCCCGCCTATGTGAGATGGATACACAGCCCACTATCAAATGAAAGTGCCCATGCCTCTGACTGCCCACTGGAGAGAAAACCAAACCAACCCCTGCCATTGGGTGCATGACGACTCAAAGCCACCCGGTGAGACAGGGTTGCACTGATCTTGTGACTTTCTGGGAGGTAACAGTTGATGGCAGTAGAAAGGCTCATCTTTCTGCCACAGAGCGGCTAGTGGTTTTGAACTGCAGACCTTGAGGACCTCAGCCCCAAGTGGAACCACTACACCACCAGGACTCCTACCGACTAAGGATAGAGGAGTGTTAAATGACATCATGTATAGCTAAGCATTTTGTAATTCATGGAAATATTACGGTCCACAAACCGAAGCATGTTTCCTATTAACATTCGCTCATTGTTCCAAGAAGACCACATGAAAGATGTTGCGCTCGTGCAAGTCTAAGTTGGCATTGACGCGATGGTGGTGAGTGCGACCCTGTCTACAAAGGAGCCCTGGTGGCACAGTGGTCAAGCACGTGGCTGCTAACCAAAAGGCCGGATGCTGGAATGCCCCCTTTCCCAAAGCAAGCTTGTAAATGGGAGCTGTCCCATCCACAGGGCCAAATGTATGATTTCCTACCATGGTCATCCCATCCCTCCGGCTTGTGACTGGCTCAGTAACATCACGTTAAGTCAATCCCTTCCTCTGGCAACTGCTGACGTTCATGGGCATGAGACTTGGAGTGCCTCTGCCTACTGCCACTGAGCCAATGCTGACTCATAAAACTCAGAACCTACTGCCATCGAGTCGTTGCTGACTCATAGCGACCCTATAGGACAGGGCAGACCTGCCCTGTGAGTTTCTGAGACTGTGACTGGTTACGGGGATAGAAAGCCCCTTCTTTCTCCCATGAATGGCTTGTGGTTGCCAACTGCTGACCTTTCCGGTTGCAGCCCGACCCGCAACCACTACACCTGAGGCTGCAAATCTGACCTGAGGCAGATAAGCCTCATTCTTTCTGCCCTGGGCTGCTCGTGGGTTTGAACTGCCTGCTGGGACTTATCCACCTGGCCCAGTAGGTCTTAAAAAGAAGGTTTTTAACTGCATGGATGGAAGGTAGAGATGAGGACATGAAAAGATGTTTTCCCGCCTCCCACTTTTATGGACAAAGAAACATGATATTTTCCAGTTCCTGCAGAGTAACTTCATCCGTAGAAAAGTCCGTCAAAGAAAAATAACCCCAAGGCACAACACTCCAAAGACGGCGAGGCAGCTGAGCCGGAGTGCTGAGCGCATGTGCCTAGACTTTCCGCTGCTTCTCCAGAGGGGAGATGATATTATTCCAGGTGTTTTCACCGCTTTTTTGATGAACATTTTTTTAAATACTTGATGAATGTTTTGTAACTTGCTGCTAAAAAGTGTCTTTACTGAGACAGACAAGTATTCTCTCTCACATAAAAAAAAAACCCTTTTCAAATGTATAAAATCCACCCCCCGCTTTTTTTTTCAATCAATAAGGGGAAAAACATTATTGTGGTCTGGAAATAAACCTGGCAGAAAACTAGTCTGGGAAATGATTTTTGTTTAATATTTATGGGTCTGTGTGTATTTTTTCCTGACAATTCAACTCTAAATCTCAGAATTTCTACTCAAGGTCGTGTCTTCCCCTTGCTTTGATTCTGTTCCTCTGTACACTCGGCACTGGGAAGAGAGCAGGTCTTGAATGGATGACTCCTTTCGAATCCCATGGAACTGGAACTCTTTGCGTCTTTTTTGCCCTATTACGGCTGTGTGTGTCGCTGTGCCTAACATAGCAACCCAAACACCAAACCCACTGCTACGAAGCGGATTCCAACTCACAGCCCCCCTGCAGGAGAGAGTACATTTGTCCTTCTGTGTTTCCAGGAGGGTGTAGTGAGTAAGAACTTGGTTCTGAACCAAAGAGTCTGTGGTTAGAACCCACACCAGCCATTCCACAGGCGAAAGATGTGGTCTAACACAGAACACCAAGCCAAACTCACTGCCATTGAGTCAATGTTGACTCACAGTGACCCACCGTGGGTTTCCGAGAGTCCAGTCTTTCTCCCGCATAGTAAATGTGAAATAAACAAGCGTGGAATATTTCTACTTGTGGTATGCCAACGCCTGTCAATGGTATGTTAGGTCATTCTTGTTGAGACACTTACATCTCTGACCTGGTTTTCCCAGGGGACTCAGCTGCTCAGGATGTGATCTTTCTACTTTGCCCCCTTCCTACCCACCTCCCACCTACCCACCCCCAGCCCCCACGTAATCAACCATTGGTCTTAGAGGAAAACTCTCCTACTCGCTGCGGAATGTATCGTGAGCACATCAAACGCGAACGATTCACAAATGAAGCTTAAGCTTGGGATCAGGACCCGTTCCACTGTACCTTCGTCACTTCGGAAGAAAGATGAGAATGGGTCTCTTTGAGGCGTGAAATGGAACTATGGCTTAGGCCGCCTACCACCGCCATCAGCGTGTTAAAGTTTTTGAGCTGAAGGAGTTTCTGCAATAAAAATGGGAACAGAAATCTGTTGTAAGCATTTGGGCTGCATTTTCACTTTCCTGTGAGTGCAAATTTTAACAAGGAGCTGAAAAATAACATGTATAGAAAATGGCGCAAAAGAAAAGATGGTTGAGGATAAACCACACGGCCTATGATGCTCGCATCGAAGAGAAGAATGCTGCAAGTGAGGACACCAATCAGTAAGCAATATGGAAATATCATATGTTATAGTTCTGTTGTTGTTTGTCAGGCATTATTGAATATTTTATCATGACTATTTTAAACTATTTCCTAGAACATAATCTAGTTTTTAAAAAAAATTTTATAATCTAAAAAAAAAAAAAAAAGAAAATGGCGCACAAGTGGAACCCATTAGAAAAATACAGCCGTTCTTTCATAGAAGAGCCAGGCAACCTGCAATGCTTCCAACTATTGCATTTTTCAAACCAACCTTCTCACCCGAACAGTCTGATTTGTCCATTTGACACTGAATGGGTTGCTTGAACATCTGATACCATTTTATTGTGAATACCAAATTTCCCTCGTGTTTTTCTTGAGAGAGAAAATGAACGCCGAGTGTCCTTGTGGACCTTCCGTTCTGATTGCCAGACATACCTTTGCAACATTGATAAACTTTGTGATGACCTCTGCCCTCTGCTGGGGTGTGGGCTTGCTAAGAACCATCAACTGGACCCACTTCGAGATTCCATTAAATAAAGCAATAGATCTCTCCAAGGTTGGATTGTTGTCTAGGCAGCCGTGGATGACATAACTTTGGTAATCGGTGAACTAGTCAAGGAAGAGTCAGAGATTCTCAATTATCACAGAGCATGGCACAGGCAGAACTTAGAATGCTACATGGACGACGGGAGATACAGGTTCCATCATTTCACATTCCAGTGGCATCCTGTATCTTTCAATGTGGTATTTTGGTTTACTGTATACACCCTCCCCCACCCCACCTGCCCCATGCAGTCTTGCATATCACAGTGTTGGTGGATGGAGGAAGGGACCAGAGTGGGTACAGTCCAATAAATCCAAAATCTACTGTCTCACAACATCCACTTGGGCCATTTGTTAAACCCTGGATTCCCAGGGCCACCTCAGAAGCTAAAGGATCAGAGAAAGAAGCTAAGAGGACCCATCTCCATTTGTAAGCCTTTTCTAGGGAGTTGAATAATCGGGCAAATCTGAGAAACAATGCGGAACCACGAAGAACAGAAAGCGGCCATAATAACGAATCGGATGTAGGGTCATGGTGCGCATCGTTTTCAAGGAAGAAAAACGAGATGAGCTAAATGGCACTTGATGGAGGCAGCTGTTCAGACAGAGAAACACTTTCAAGACCAGCCTGACCATCATCTAAAACATAAGAGCCCACTGATAATGTAAACAGTGCAAGGGATTCCCTTCCATAAGCTCCCTGCAGAGAATTTGCAATGCCCTCTCCGAGGAGGATTGCTTAGGGATATACTCGGTATTTCAAAGACATGGTTCCAAACAGATGCTCGTGTTTGCAAGCAAGAGTGTCGTCCATTTCTTGGCACCTGGAACAAAGAAAAGGAGTCAGAGCTGTGCAGGTTGGTGGGACCAAGAAGAACAGCTGGCTGACTGTGGACCAGTGTGGAGCCACACGACAGCAAGCAAGTATGGTGGCGGTGACCAGGAAGAGATGGGTCTGCAGGAAGGAACGAAATGTCCAGGCGGAAGGAAGCCTCTCAAGTTGGGTAGAAAATGAGAAATTTGATTCAGGGTCTCCGTTCTTAGGAGAGAAAACCAAAAGAAACAAGGCCGTGTCGAGACTCTCCTCCGAGTCCACAATTCCCGTTTTCAACCTACACCCAGGAGCAGGCATTTATCCAAACCCCAGCCTACATAATTCTTCCCAGATATGACGGTGCAGAGCAAAACACGCTCGCCCGAGAGACGGCAGTGGAGTGAAATAAACCTTGCATGGTTTCATCTCCACCGAGTATTTCGAAGCTCGTGCTTTCCGACTATGAAAGGAGACATTGAATATAGTGACCGGAATATAGCTCCTGAGCCATAAAAGAAAGACGGGATAATATTTATTTTTGGTTAGAGGGAATTGTTCCTATGAATTGAGGGCACTTTTCCAGTGGAGCACAGTGACAGAGGCTGCCAACACTTCAGAGTACAAAAACGCAGCTCTTGGGAAAGTTGGCGTGGGGCTTATTATCCTTGGAAGAATAAATGTCGAGTTTCTTACTGAGATCCTTCTAAAAGATTTATGTTCCAGAAAAGTGAGGTGCTCAGCCAATTCAATGGGCTCCAGACGGTCGAAGAGCAGACAGGCTTTGCCCTTCTTGCACACCTTCTTCCTCTGCGTGACTCTCCTCATCCAGTCATAGGAAGGGCTGGAAGAGAAGAGCGAGGCGGTCAGTGTGCAGAAAGCCCACTTCACTGGGAGCTAGTCACCTGTTGCCTCGTGGCTTGCTTCCAGGGGCCTATGAAAAAGGCACGCCCTGTCCTTTATGGTTGAAGAGAACACCACGGCCCCGTGACCCACAGAACATGCACTTTGCATTGGATTTCCTGACAAAGTGGGTTTACCCTGATCCATCCAGAAGGTCCACCTAGATCTTCCTAGTAATCAGCAAGGTCTGAATCGGAAAGGGGGAGGCATGTGACAGTTTATCAGCACGTAGATGGTGAGTTCAGGAATAATGGATCCAACAGGAGCTGTGGTTCCATAGGGCAGCGTCGTATGAGTGATCTGGATCTTACTATCAGAGATTCTGACTTCTTAGCAGTCAATCTGAATAATCTGTATGTTTAACTAATATCCTCCAAGCATGATCCTGTTGATCACTCTTGAAGAACTATTCTAGGAAAATAGAACAGACAATGAATGCCTGGGTCACAAGAATCTATTTTAAAGAACAAGATGAATATCCGGTTTTCAACCGGTGTAGTTAGCAGGTTGATACAAAACCCTAAGTCAAATTTGCACCGGGCTCCCATTTGCTGAGTGACAAGTTCTTGGAACCATCTGTAGAGTCTCAGGCCAACCTCAAAAGTGCCTTGGTTCAGGACTTCGCAGACGTCAGTGTGTCTGTGAATCTCCTGGGCATTTTTATTAAATACAGATTTCCACTCAGCAGGGTTAGGGTGGGGCCCAACATTGCGTAGTTCAAATCAGCTCCAAAGAGAGGCCCAAGTTGCTGATCTCTACATCGCTCTCTCTTGGGCTTTTACATACTGGCCTGTGGATTTCTTGGATGCTCACAACAACCCACGAGAAAGGTGTTATTCTTATTTTATAGCCCGACACTGAATCTTGGAGAGGTGATCTGTGTCCCTTGTGGCTGTGCCCAACCTCTAAAGAATTTCCTCAAAGCAGCAAAGCTAAAATGGGCAGTGGTGTGGACTAGGATCCAGTGAGGCCACCAGCCTTCTCTGCTAAAAGGAATGAACCCATCAGGCTTGAAAGAGGCTTGTGCCACTCTTACATGCTGGATATATCGATGAGGCCGATGTGTTTTTCATATCCTAGTTGACTCGCTACTTCCTGGAACTCCTCGGTCATGCGAATCAAACCAAGATCCAAATTAAACTCCGCAGGAAACTTCAGAATCCAGTACCTGAAAGGCAACAATATTTCTGAAAGGTGGACTTCTATGAAAACTTTTTATTAGATCCAATCCAACAGTCCACCTCCAAATAGCAAGCTCACTCCTTCCCTGTCCATCACAGTGGGCCCCCCTCTCCCCTCGTGGAATCAAGGAAGAAGATGTTCCACCTCCACCCAAGCCTTTCTTTCTGACTCTCACTGAAACCACCTAGGAGAGGAAGCCCTTCCTTCAATTCCTGGCAAGAAAGTGAGACTGTGTGTGGTGAGCAGGTCGAAGAAAGTGAATCCACCCTTCTTGAGAGCTGATTTCGCTCCCTCATCCAGTGTCTCTCTGCTTGACCTCAAGCCCTTAGGAAAAATCATTCTACCCCCAGGAACAGAGTTAATAAAAAGAGGATCTGAGTTGCTATTATCTTCAAACAGGGTCTGCTGCTTGGGGGTAAGGGAGTTGTCAACAATCTCAGAACCTGAAACCACAAAGCCATCAATGAAAATTATAAGTATATTTACCTCATGAAGTAGCAGATCTTTAATCGAAATTCATTGCAGCTTTCTCCACTCGCATTTTGATACGTGCTCTGGTTAAAGAAAAGATTCTTGCACCTTGCTTTCCGTAACACCCACCTGAAACTGTCTTACCAATTAGATGACTTCCTACTAAAGGGTCATACTGGAGACTTGGGGGCTAGGTGGGCACTCACATGGAGGGAGGAATAGAGTCTGATCGCTTCAAAGCTGAATAAGCAAAATCTAATTTATCGTTGCTCTGGGACGTACTCTTTGTCTGGAAGAGAGGGTGCTGAAAACCCTAGTTTAATCATCCTGAGTACCTACAACTATGAAAGACAACTGTACTTACAAACATCCTGCCAACTCTAGATAATTCAAACTGATGGCCCGCCACGAGCACTGTGCTAGCCCTGACCCTCGGGTTGTACAATGGGAAGAGAATTGAATGTAAGATGAATAGCCTCTTAAGCACATTAATTTCTTCAGAAGTGGAAAATGCCATTTCCAGAGACATGAGTACACAGATTGTGTTGTAATGTGGTCTCAAGTCAAATCATTCATCATCTTTTAAATAAATATGTAATGAGCTTCTGCTCTATGCCAGGCACTGTGGCTGTTCCGTGAACAGGGAATTCAAAGTGTTATGGATTGAATTGTGTCCCCCAAAAGACACACCGAACTCCCTAACCTCTATCACCTATCTGTCAATGTGACTTCTTGTGAGAAAATAGGGTCTTTCTCCTCTGTAGATGTCATCAGTCAAGTGAGTGGAGTGGAGTGAGTTCTGATCCTACAGAACTGAGCAGACTCTGAGATAGGATCACACACAATGAGAAGACACCACGGAAGGATTCAGCTGTAAGACAAGGAGCACCAGGGTATCTCCAGGACTGCCAAAAATTGGAAGAGAAATTGAATTTTACCCTAGAATGAACCGCCAGTGGCCTGAATTAAGACTTCTGGTTTCCAGAAATGTGAGACAACACATTCCCGGTTGGTTGGCTGGTTGGTTTTCTAAGCCTTCGGCTTTGTGGTATTTTGTTACGCAGCCTCGAGACACAAAGGTAGTATATTTTAAAGAAATGTCAAATCACAGGGAATAAAATCTGTACTTCTGTACAATCTGTTCAAGCGGCCTCTTTTGCTTGTGTTTTCAGGCTCAAAGGACATACACACCGTAGGTGAGATCGTGGTATTAGGTGTATTCCTTACAGAATAGGTAGCCTCTAACCAACTCAATCCTGCCCAAGCTTCCCTGTGTCTGCCTTCCACAGTGGATTGCCATGAAGCCCAAGCCCTTTCTCCCTCAGGGTCAAAGTCGCTTTGCGGCTTTGAGACAGGGCTGCAGAGAGAAGCTGCGTGGGAAGGAAGCTTGACATGAACAGTTGGAGTGCCACTTGGCCCAGGCAGCAGTGGTAGGCCCTGGGAACTCTCAGTGGAGTCTCCCTCGAGCAGGCTCCCTGTGTCCTGTGCACCCCAGATTGCCCTCAGGGGCCCTGGGCCTGGGGAAAGTGGAGAACAGAGAAGCTGACCTTAGAAGTTCCGTGACATACTCAGATTTGGGGAGGAAAAGGTCCTTCTACATGCGAGAGCATTGCCCTAGTTTCCATCATTCGGCTTTAAAACTCCATCAGGACTGCCTTATAGACAAAAGTGATAGACTTACAGAATTTGTTATTTTGGAATGTTGTTTCCAACTATATTTTCGTGTGTTTTAATGTCAGAGGAAATAAAAAAACTAATCTCAGTCAAGAGATTATAGTGCACCAGGCAGTATGTTCATTGTGTCTCGCCAGCATGGAAGATATGAAACTTGGATGGTGTTTGTGCCGGAGTCATGATATCTTGTTTGGGCTGGCACTTCCATTTAACTGGTAGCCCATCATTTGGCCATCCTAGAAGGAATAAGTTAGGTCTTATTGAATCGGCCTTACATATTCTCATCGAATATAGTGAAACTCATGAGACTCAGGACTGACAGGCCGGCCTTGCTCTTCTGGGTCTCACAAGTTTCCACCTTTGGCAGGGAAGAGTCCTACCACTTCCCTACCACCCTCAATTAGTAAACATTTGCATTGTCTTGCTCTGACAGGTTTCCTCCTTATACGGGTTCCAGCTTCTGCAGGGTTTGGTGTCACAGCAGAAAGGTAGAAGAGGAAAGGTGTTAGGAAAGGCCTGCCTATAGCTACTGCCCCATGTGACATATCAGCGGCTCCTTTCAAGTGGAGTCAAAACACCCAGATGAATGGGCCTATCATACAGACATTTTGTCTAGACGGCACCATACTCATATATTCACAAAACAGATGGATCAAACTGATGTTATGCATCTTATTACTTACTTGCTTTGGACAGATACTCTAAATCCCAAACTCTATTTATCATATTCAAAATCACACAGTCGTTAAAAAGATATATGCAGAGAAGTTTTTCTGCCAATTCAGTGGATGATAAATACCATCGGTGCATCAGTAGAACTATTCTTGGCAAACAACTGCTGTTTAGCTCTCCGTTGTCATCTGTTTAAAAAAAAGATAAAGAATGAGGAGACAGTAGAATTACTCTTCCCTTTTCACTAAGCCAGTGTAGAAACAAGAGCATCCCAGATTTCTCATCGGCCCCAGGACATTTTCCCACCTTTTACTTGTGGCTGATATTGCCTTGCCCGTGACAGTGAGCCCTGGCATCAGGCTGCTGTGTGTCAGAAGGGATTCAGTGAGAGTGGGGCTCTTTGTTGGTCTCTTTTCTTCCCATTCTTTAGGTTTCGACATGCCAGATTTAGCAGATAAACAAACAAGATGCAAGGCTAAGTGTAAATTTCTGGTAAACAACATGTTTCAAAACTGTAAGTATGTCTCGTTCCTTATTTTAGACATACTTATTTATACTAGAAATATAGTCGTTGTTTACCGGGAACTCAAAATTAACTGATCATCTTATATTTGTATCTCCAATCCTGTGCAGATTTAACTCGGATTCCTGTAGCGGTTAATTCAACAAACCACTCCTTTATGACTACTTGGGCAAGGAATTTTCTTACATACTGACGTGGGTCCAGAAATAACAGCATACAAAGGATACACTTGTAGAATCTAAAATCTGGTAGGAGATAAAATCCATGCATGCAAATATCGAATGCAGTTGATCATGCTACCGCTGTAGCATGGATCATAAATTGATGGCATTCACGGCAACAAGGGCTATGGGAGCATGGAGAAGACAAGGAGCCTTGCAACAGGGATACTGGGAATGGTCTTCTGAAGAAAATGACATGTCAGATAAGCCCCAACTCTTACTTTCAATGGAAGAAATATAGCAAAAGGAGGAAGGTTCAAAGGTGCTGGGCATCCTTAAGAAACATTATTAAGTGGACAATTTGGCTAGGACATGAGCTGTGGTCAGTAAAGAGGAACAAATACTGGAGAGACAGGTTGGGGTCACATAAAAAGGTCTTAAATACTAGGATGCAGCAGTTGAACTCTGTTCCACAAGCAACACATGCATCTGAATGGAGACATGGTGATAGCACCCTGGGCGCAAAGAAGAGGCTCCTACCAAACATCTCAATGCAAGTGCTCAGCAGCTCGTCCAGTGTGGCTGCTTTCCCAAGTCCGCTCGACCCCATGGTTGTTTAGCCGTTGTCAAAAAACGATGCACATTTTCAGCAGCAAAGAGACCATCTCTAGGTTCATGCAAGCCGGTGGTGTTGGGTGGTCTCTGATCTTAGTTGTACTTCAAGAAGAAACAAGGGAAAAGACAGTTATCCGCTGCATCTCAGACCCCACTACAGCAGCACTTTTATACCTGCAAGAAAAGACGACTTCCGTTTATCGTTCAAAGCAACTAAGGTTACAGTAACCACCATGGTGACCAAAGGCCGCTAGACTGTCCCTTAGCACATTTTGTGCTAAGTCCAGAGATGACCCCGGTTAAATTTTTGCGGCTGAATTTTTTAATGCTTTCAATATTTTATTGTATTTGCTGCTGGATTTTAGTATGTCTTCCATTTTGAGTGGAGTCATTCAAACCTATAAGTGTTATGTGATTTGATACTTTTACTATTAGAAATACATTAATATATTTACATTTAAGCATTTATCTTGAAGCAAAGCCCCTTTGAGATAAATATTTAAATGTAAATATATTCATATGTATTCTCTTCAAAGGTCATATAAACTTAGACAACCATAAAAATTCTGTATGCCTCATTTCTTTAATAGTAGCATTAATAAGAAAAGTATTAATAATAATTAAGATCATGCTTTAGGAATCATGCCAAGTGATCGAGATATATATATATATATAGAGAGAGAGAGAGAGAGGGAAAATGTGTGTATATTTATTTAGACTTTCACAACAATGCTAGGAGATGGTCATTATTATTCCTTATTTACAGATGAGGTCCTGGAATCAAAGAGTTTCAGCTACTTGTTCAACAGCAGATAATTGTGAAGGGCCAGAATCAGGACTCCTTTCTGAAATAAAGTCTGGGCTCCCTTGCATTTCTCCCCTAGGTATAGATATTACGAGATGTTACATAATTATGGTCCCAAGCCAGTGTGAAGCGTCTCACACCTTTATACCATCTCACAGAGAGACTATGAGCCAGATTATCTATCATAAATTACTACCACATATGCAGGCAAAAGCTGCCCAGTGAACATGGAAGACAAGTTGATGCTTTCGAATTGTGGTTTTGACAGGCTGCCCAAAGATGGAATGAGTCAGTCGTAGAAGAAATACCACCAGCGTGTAGGCTTCGCTTGCTTGCTTTGGACATGTCATCGGGGAAACCAAGTGCTAGAAAACTTGGCAGCATCATAGCCGGTGAAGTCCATGTCCGTGAAAATGAAGAACCCCACCCAGCCCGATGTGGCGTGACTCCATAGCCAAAGCATTGGCCTCCAACATGAGAGCACTGTTTGACTCCGCGCAGAATGAGGCCGAGCTTTATTGTGTTACCCAAAAGGTCGCCCCGAGTTGGAGCCGATATGATGGCAACTACCATCATCACAAAGAAAGAAAATATGTCCCATTTACCAACACTGTCATGGGGAAAGTGTGACTGGACACAACTTCATATAGTTGCATACAATGAAAACGTCCCCATTCAGAACACATCATCCTTTCATGTCACAGAGCAGCCCTCAGTGCCACGTTCATACAGGGCTTGTTTGAAAAAATAAAGAAGTCATCATGATGTAAGAGATCATCGTGAGTAATTCTGAGACGTGTCATAGCTAGATATAGCCAAGGCTAATGTCTAGTCGACTTTCAGGCTCTAGTTGTTGAGCTAGTGATCACGGAGCACGTGTGGAGGCTACAAGTAAAGGCTGCCACAAAGAACAAGACATTGGCCCAGGCCTGGCTTCAAGGGGTTCACATCAACTGGGGAATACAGGTGTATGAATGAAGAGGCAAAGAGCTAACGTTCGGATGTGTGGTTGTACCACTGAAGAGTTCCTTTTGAATGTATCTGTTCACCAAGCAGAGAACTTTGGAGGTAACATGTTTTCTATCTTGAGTATTGCTGTTCCCTAGTCTATTATAGAACGTACCACTCTTAGAGCAAAGAGAAAGGACTATTTTACCTTGTGCAATAAAAAAAAACACAACAAAAGTGCAGGGCCGGTGAGTGATCTCCTACTTCCAATGCTAAATGATTTGTGAAAGGGGAATACAAAAATCATCTGGGTGAACCCGCTTACATCTCTTAATAAAGTCACCTTATCCAGGAGGCCATCGTATTTAAAATACCAACCTCCCTCCCCCTACTCCCACCTTTCCCCCGTGGCATACGTTATCTCTCTTCCTGGATTTATTTTTCTCCGGAGCACCCACCAGCATCTGACACACTGTATATTTTACTTGTTTGTTTGTTTTTAATCTTGGTAGTGATACATGAGTCGATATAAACTCCAGGAACTGAAGGATTTTTTTTAAATGTGTTTGTTTTTGTGATGTGCTCAATAACCTAAGACTGCTTCCCCAGGAAGACACAGAGAAAGCAATTGTTAGGGGAATGAACAAGTGGATGGGTGAAGAAGTGAGTAACTTCTTGTCAAAGCATGTGTCCAATATGTGTCCATCTGTGTAAGTGTGCACAGGCACTCTAAACTCAAGGATGACAACTTCGCAGAATTATGCATGATAATTTATATTACCTTTCTATAAACATCACTGGTCCCGAAAGTCCTACCAAGTTTCTACAATTTATAGGACCTTTCTGGGTTTGTTATAAGAATTGGGACCTCCTTCAGAACATTTTGGGGCAGCACATGATTTTCCTACTATAAACTCAGTCCACCCTATTAAAAACCCAAACTGGACAATTCAAATTTAAGTTTTTAAATCCTTCTACTCACTCACTGAACTGGTCACGCTTAGAACCCATAGCCTAGATTACTTAAACTGATGATCTCAGATCAAAACCATAATTATAACGCTGAACGGTGTGAGGAAGTTGTTGACGTCCTCACAAGGCGCCATCATGATTGAAATTCTGCATGTGACCTGCAAAGCAACTAACACATGATAAGCCAAGTGGCCTGGGCGATGGGTTACAATTTGTTTCAGCCAGCAACATGTGTCTGTGTCACTGCGTCAACTGCACATTTGCCTGTGGTCTCATTGCACATGCTTAAACACTATTGTGTCTACTACAGCTTTTTTTTCAAAGCCATTTTTGGGGAGTTCACACAGGTATCATATCATTCCGTATTCAATCACATCGAGCAGTATTGCACGATTGCTACCACCATCAGTGTCCAAACCTTCTTTTCCTTCTTGAACTCCGAGATTCAGAAGTCGACAGCACCATCCTGATCACCAAGCTACATCGTGTGCAACAAGGACACAAAAGTACCCCAAAGCACAGCATCTTCAGTGTTAGAGAAATAGACATTGATCAGTAGTAAGGAAAAGAGGAAGGCGAAAAGCCATCAATCAGTCCAAGGGACTAGTGGACCATGTAGACAGGACCTCCGCCAAGGCTCTGAAAAGGATGACATTAGAAGGCCCTAGCTAGAGGAAACAAAACTTAAAATCATCAAAGAGACCAGGCTTCTGGGTGGAAAAGAGATGGGTGGGACCCGTGAGACTATAGCCTTAGTCTGGAGCTAACCCCACACATTGTGTTAGAATAACCAACCATTTAAGATCAAAAGGGCAGCATTTACCCAAGAATACAGTTCAGAGGTTTAGGAAAAAGGAGGTACCTTGGGGGAAAGGTAATGGATGAGTTGAAACAGAATATGCATGAACTGTTCCATATAAAATTGATGATCAGCTGCGCACACCTTCACCTCATTCGCAATCAAGAGGGTTTCTTGTTTTGTTTTGTTTTTCTAAAGTCTGCTATCATCCAAAGACAACTCTGGTTTCTTTTCATCTTTCTATGAACATTTATCTTTAGGGAAGCTTCTTGCATCTTCAAAATAATTCAAAGAAATGCTTACCGATACTTTGCAAGCAATTTCCAGGATGAACTGAAATGTCAGGACAATCACTATCGTTGGGAATGCCCTGAGGAAGTAGACAGTGGAACTGGCTTGTCCAGCTGGAGTAAGTACTTCAGAGAACCTGGTCAAAGAAAGAGAGACATCCCAGAGTTAAAGGACAGAAACTCAAAAAAAGCTCCATTGTGTGAAAATATTTACAAAGCCTTGAATGAGAGGCAGTATTTGAGATTTTGTATTGATCTCTTCCATGAAATCAATCAAGAAGAAAAAAAACAATTAAAATAGTTGTTTGGTAACATGATATTTTTAAAATCTGGTAATTAAAAAAATTCCACCTGTTTTTAAAAACACATTTTGCACAGCCAAGTTTCTGGGTTTTAAAAAAATCACTTTACTGAGGGCTCTCACAGCACTCACCACAATCCCTACACACATCCACTGGGTCAAGCACATTTGTACAGATGTTGCCATCATCATTCTCAAAACGTTTGCTTCCTACTTGAACCTTTCGTATCAATTAATTTCCTCCTCCCCCACACCTCACCCCACCGCCCCCCCCCCACACCCCTCCTTCCCACATGAACCCTTGATAATTTTTTTTCATGTCTTGCACTGACTGCTGTCTCTTTTCTCCCACTTTTCTGTTGCCTGTCCCCCTGGGAGGGGTTATATGTAGATCATCGCGATCAGTTCCCCCTTCCTCCAGGTGATAATTCCTTAATCCCATTTACTTTACTAGATTGTTTAAGGGCTTAATGAGTGAACTCTAGGGCCCAGGAAAGAGTGGGTGCTATAGAAGTTATCTTCTTTGAATAATCTACCCCTCCCCTGTCAACATTGGAAGGCTCAAGGATTTAAGCTTAAGAAGAGGAATATTTAGTAGAAGTGGCAAGAAGAGAGATGTTAGCTTGGAGAAGTGGTAACTAGAACAATCAAGAATGAGCTAGGCCCCGTATCAACAATGGATGCCTCCTTTCGAAAGTCCTCCCCAGAGTTAGGTCATCACTCTCAGGGATGCTGTCAACTAAATTTACAGACAGTGCCATGGAAGAATGCCACATGACAGTAATTTCTTCCTGGCTACAGCGCTGCAGGGCTCATTAAGTGGAATGTCATATCTCATAAGCTTCCAACAAGTAGTGTTCACATGACGTTGCCCACACTTTCTTCATTGTCAGGTGCAATTGAATTAATTTTAGACTGAGGGCAACCCAATGTGACTGAGTAGAACTGTCCCACAGGATTTTCTTGGCTGTAATCTTTACCAGAACAGATGGACTGAGAGTTTCTCCCATAGACTCAAGGGCTAGGTTCAAACTGTCAACCTTTGGGTTAGCAGCTAAATACTTCTTTACCTTTGTTACACCAGTGATCCTGTTAATCACATTAGAATTTCCAAAGATGCTTTTGTTTACAGTAATAACTCTTTGTTGTTGTTAAGATAATTTTATTGGGGCTCTTACAGCTTTTATAACACTCCATACATCAATTGTATCAAGCATATTTGTACAAATGTTGCCATCATCATTTTCTAAACATTTACTTTCTATGTGAGCCATTGGTATCACTTCCTTTTTCCCCCTTCCTTCCCCCACCCTCCCACCATTGTGTACCCTTGGTAAATTATAAATTATTTTCTGTCCTGGATTCCGTGTGTTGAGAGTGCTCATCTATACCACTGTACATGCTCTGGTCTAGCCAGATTTGTAAGGTAGAACTGGGGTCATGATAGTGGGGAGGTGGGTGGAGCACTAAAGAACTAGAGGAATGTATTTTTCATCGATGCTATATTGCACCCTTTCTGGCTCATCCCTTCCTTGTGACCCTTCTGTGAGGGGATACCCAATTGTCTACTGATGGGTTTTGGCCCATCTTGTTTGAATTGGTATGATTATTTGTCTGGGGTCTTCTGATTCCTGATACCTGATCCTGTTAACACCTTGTGATTATACAGGCTGATGGGCTTATTCCATGTGGGCTTTGTTGTTTCCCAGATAGATGGCTGCTTGTTTATCTTCAAGCCTTTAAGAGTCCAGATACTATATCTTTTAATTTCTGAGCACCTTCAGCTTTCGTCACCACATTTGCTTATGCATCCCTTTTGTGTTCATCGATCATGTCAGGAAGGTGAGCATCACAGAATGCCAGGTTATTAAAACAAAGTGTTCTTTTATTGAGGGAGTACTTGATTAGAGGCCCAATGTCTGTCTGCTACCTTAATACTTAACATATAAGCTTATGTACATAGACTTATATCCCTATTGTTATATAAAAATATATTTACATATGTACATTCCCTTATTTATACCTATATAAATGTCTTTTGCCACCTAATTCTTTCTCTATTTCCTTTTATTTTCCTCCTGTCCCACTATCCTGCTCTACCTTCATCCGGCTCTCAGTAATTCCTCTCAGGAGGACTGCATGGCAAGCCTCAATCCCAGCTGTGTTTTCCCCCTCCCAGAAGAATGCCTATAGAGGACAACACTTAAGATACATCCCTGGAAGAGTGTTGGATCTGTCCAGACCACATGGGAGAAAACTGAAAGGGAAAGAGAGAGAGAGTGAGTGGAAAGAATCCTGGCCCAGCAAGCCCCAAGCACGACATTCCTGCTCAGAGCAGCCAACACCATGAGACCGGTGTCCCCATCACTGACCCATAGCACTAAGGGGGACAGCACTGGGGACACATGCGAGAATTGTGCCTGGTCTGACCCCTTAATACCAGGGAGAAACATGGAGGGAGCCTAACAGAGCAGCAAAGGGAGCAAAGCAATGAAGCCCCGAAGAATCCTAAAAATAGACGTCGGCATGCAGGTCTTGGCACCGCATCAGAAGCTATCTGAAAACATTTATAAGGATAAACAGACAGATCTGGAGCTATTTGTAGATGTTTTTATTTTTCTTTCTTTCTTTTTTATGTCTTTATAAGATAGGCAGGATAAATTATCCTGAGGAGAAATTAATGGGACCAATGGTTCTGGGGGGCCATGGAAGATGGGGAGGTGGGGAGGGGGAAGAAAGCGGGGAGCCAACAAACACAGGAACTAGGGAACAACATGTAAACTAAAATCAATGGCGAGGAGGGCATAGAATGCCTGGTGGGTTTGATATAATAGTAACTCATCGGAGAAAACAAACAAGCAAGCAGAAAGTCTCAAAGACTCCTTTCTCCTAATGGTAGATCTTGTCCTTAGGTATAAGTGACCGCATATATGTCTTTATATTCATATAACCTTCAGATCGATACTGTTCATGCTTAAATCCTCCGTGAAAATGTGCCTGGAGCTGTTAAGCTTTAAGGATTCATGTGTCATGGCATGAGCTCTTCTGGCAACAGATAAGCTTCATCTTCCTTTCTCATCATAGAATTGAACAAAAAACTGTTGTGATTATATTTTCTGTGCCTCCCCAGGAGAATCAAGGCTGTTGAATTCAATGACAAGAATGATCAAAAATTCTTGAAATATAATTTTTTGATTTGACAAAAAAATCATAATCTATTAGGTACCATGCACTAAACTTGGCACTGGAATGGCTAGTGTAGTGAGCCCTGGGTGGGAGGGAGGGAAGGATAATTTTGGGAGCAAGACAGGCACCATTTGTGCTTCTATATACTAAAAAACAAATAAATAATTATAATGAGGTAGCTTATGAAGCACACAAGGGATGGGGAAGAACAGTTGTATTCTTGGGGCCAGAAGAGTGTTGCCCAATTTGGACCTGACACGTGAGTAGAAGCCGCTAGATAAACCATAAAGGAGGACTCCAGACAGAGCATGATGGACGCGAAGACTCAGTGATAAAGGAGAGAATGGCCACAGTGTTTATAACGGCTGAAGCACTGAATATGATGCAAGGTGAAACTCAGAAGTCAGTTCAAGTCAGTCCGTATTTTAGCTGCATTGAAGTAGTCTGGATTTTATGTCAAGGTGATGAGAAGCCATCATTTGGGAGCTTTTAAGCAAGAGAGAAATATAATTATCTCGGTATATTTTAAAAAAACCTTTCCCTAGAACTCTAGAGGAGATATTAGTAGAAATCTGTACCAAGGACGAGGACACCAGATAGGTGCCAATTATAATAACGACAACAAGAGATCCTGGTTGCCGAAACCAGAGTGCCACCACAAGGAGAGAGAAGGGGTTGCTTACAGGATGTATTTTGAAGATAAATTCAAGAAGACTTCGTGATGAGTTGGCTCTGAGAAAAAGCCATCTAAGTTCCAGATGTCTAGCTGGACATTTATTTAGAGTAGGGAACCCTTCCCTTGAACTTGAGCAATTGAGCAAAGTGGGGAGAAGTAGAAAGCTCAAAAGGGACAAACGATGACTTCACTTCGGGACATTCTGAGTTTGTGATATCTCTTTGTTTACTTATACATTTGTTTGTGTGAGTTTTAAGTCTCGTTTTTTTTAAACGTCCCCTCTTCGTTCTTTGAGCTGGTTTCTCATTCATTATTTTCCTTCCTTCCGTTGTTCTTTTCAGCAGGCTCCACTCTTTCCTTGTCGTCGTTGTCAAAGTTACTTTCGTCTGTACCACACTTGCTAGGGTCAGATGAACTTCAGAAATGAGACTAATACTGACTATCGTTCGAACCTACAGTTAAAATCTGTGAGGGAACTGTATGTAACAAGGAGACGTATCCCCGCGATACGGTGAATAAAGTGTGCCGTATTGATGGGTAATGGAGCAGTACCTAAAGATTAGATTATTTGACACTGATGGTAGCAACCAGTCCTAGATAATACTATTATTCTCAAGTCTAAAAGTACTTTATTTTTCATTCTTGCCTTAGATGAGTTTAGCAAATGTGACCATGAATTTTTCCTCTTCTCTGTGTGTGTGTGTTTACCTGCAAAAGTTTTACTAAATTAATGGGAACTTAATAATTAAAGTTTTCCAAAATTTTAGGAAACTAAGTATTAAAGCCATCCATAAACACCACATGTTGGTGACATGAAATGTTATTGATATGAAGTCAGGAAAATGACCTGTATTACTTTTAAATCTTATAGTGTAGAGTTGGCCAACACACGATCGATGAATATTGTAATCTCCGCTTCGTGGCTGAAGAAATTGGCCCCAAATAGGTTATAATGCGTGTCCAATACCATGCTGACAGTGGTTAAGTTGCAATGCCAAGTCCATATCCCTCCAAACATTTATGTTTTTCTACCACCCACAAAAACCTTAGCTGCTGTTAAGACTTGCTTAATAAGTCAATTTCTAGACATTTTCTCAAATAAACGTCTACTATTCTAAATATTCTATGACTAGACCTCTTGTCTAAAAATGACTAATCATCATTCTTGTGCAAATTTGGCAACTCTGGGATCATTGGAACCCAGTACTGATTAGAAGTCAGTCAATCACCAGGTCAGAGCTCAGCTCGTAAGTCCCCAATGCACTTTTTTTTTTTTTAGTAACCAGTAATAAGGTTTAGTTTTCTCTGTTTTTGACCAGTACTTGTTACTTAGTATTAGCAATTAAAGTACCAGAGTTACAGCTAACCAACATGAGCCGAATGAGAAATGAGAGTCTTAAAGAAGCTGTAGTAATAATTACTAAGAAATTCCAAAGTCCAACCAAGGAGGCATTTTCCTGGCGCTTGACAGGAGCTGGACATGGGAGAAAATCCATATATACACATTCCAGGCACTTGCAACCTGATGGTTTCCAGATGGACACACTCAACCGCACTGGAGGGCTATAACCTACTATGGTAATTCCAGGGCTCCAATTGTAAATAATATACCAAAGTAAGACTCAGAACTAGAAAATGTTCAGTTCAGAAGTGAAAACATTAACCCTTGGGAACACATTTTGTAAGGGTCAATGTGTTCTTCCCTTGAATATATTTTATCGTCATAAGAATTCTGTCTGTGTCCTTAATGTGCTGGAGAGTTCTGGGCTCATGTCTCCTTGAATTGGGTCACATTTCTTTACCCTTTCAACTATTCTGTTTACTCCTTTGTGAGTTTCATCACAAAATGAAGGAGGAGGAAGAGGAGAAGTCTAGCAGGAGGCATTGTCATCATCTTTATGGGCGGGCTCTGTACTAGTCACTAAACTCTTTACCAAATAAACTCTGTGAATCCCGACAGCGAAGGGCCACTTCTTGATATGGTTCTTCTATGCATAGTCTTTGTAACTCCCACCAAATGACGGAGGGGAACATGCAAATCAGGTGTAAAAGACACTAACTCTGGGATTGGTCAATTTGCCATGCCACTGAGTGTAAAATAAACCATCTCGGAAGCACAGAGAACCCCACAACCAAAAGAAGGAGGAGCCAGACTTGTCTGGGATTCCTGTATAGAGAAGTGGGGGCAGGAGAGAGAGTCCAAGGAGTATATCTAACTGTATTCAAGTAAGAGACGGACTTATAAGGTGAGATGCCCTTTGGGAATTTAACAGCACTAAAGGAGCTTTGTAACCATTTCCCAAGCAGAAAAGAGACCAAGGGCCTGTGTGGCTGAGCTGTTGAGGACCAGAGAGAAACACAACTACTAGTGTAACTGAAAAGAGACACTGCAGACAAATAAAACTATATATGTAACATTCTGTAATCGGTTGACTTCCCGAACAAGCCCCTAAGTATTGTCTGTGCATTCTTTGCAGTCATTGCAATCGATTCTTGAGCCCAGCAGAGAGGTAGGCACCATGAGAGGGTCAGTTGGTAGTGGAAGAGGATTCAGAAGGTTGGAGAGTCTGACCTCTGCCTCATTGAAATCAGTCTTGGGTGAGTGTGAAACCAGATTCGCCTTCTCCCTTGGGAAGGAAGTCAGATGTGGATCCACGCCATTTCCCAGCCTCCTCCTTCTGGAATTGACATGCTCATGCCTTCTATGTCCACTGGGATAAAGAACACATCTTCAGTAACTGGGAGGAGTGACAGTAGCTCTCGGCAGCCCATACTGAGGCCAGAGGATGAGCTAAGAGGGTAAAATCTTTAAATAAAAGGAAGCTCTAAGAAAGGGCCAAGGACTGTCCGGCCCTCAGGTCATATAAGACTCACAGAATCATCAAGACCAGCCAACATCACATGCCAAATAAAAAGCGAAGCAGTTCTAGTCATTGTGCAGGAATGAGTTAGTGAAATGCTTGACCAAATATTAGCGGGCTACTTTTAACTTAGATGATTTTGTATGGCCCCTGAATGATGCGATAAATCTCAAATGGTCCTTGGCAGAAAAAAGATCCCCAAACCTGGCTCTAAGGGAATGAAGACACATTTGGAGCACTGCATAAAGCTGAAACGAATGACAGCAGGTCACCCTCGGGTTGTTTGTCATTTTTTATCTTTACATTGTATATTTTCTGTTAGCTAAAGTTAACAAACGCAAGGGAATAAAAATGTAGTTTCATCAAAACGTAACGAGCTTTATGAAATGAATAAATATCGCAATCATAATCCCACCTAATTTTGTATACCTATGGACAAAATGAACGTTCCTCTGGGTGCTTAGAATACACTGTTTCCCGGATAAAAGTTAAAAGACTGAGGAATATGGACGTGTGATTTCCACATTGGGTGACTACACAGCCACACACCTTAGCGAGAACCCTGATAACAATTGCCATCTTAACAATCGTGTCCTCAACCGCCACTGAAAAGGTAGGTATTGGTTCTGGCAAACTGGTGCGAAGTGGCTGGCGGCCACCACTGTGCATGATCCACTGCACCATTCCAACATGTCAACATACAGCCCCCACATCACCAGGGCCCCTCAACAGTATGGGAAAATAACAAGGACAACAAGATGTACTTCAAGTTTATTTCTGGACTTTTCATTAAGTTCACATTTAAATGTACATGAAGCCCATCGTTGGGAGGCTTCCCATAATGACTCTGTCTTTTCATTTGTTTCAGCAAATCCATCTTTCTTTTTCTGAAAGACAAGTCCTTAGACACAATGGTTCAACGTAATTCATCTCACTTAATGCTAATACAAGTCATTATAAGCTTTCTGTAGTATTTCATTGTAGGCCTCCTCAGTGTAATGGGTTACCCTTTAGCTGCTACATCACAAGGTCAGTGGTTGGACACCCCCCCAACCCACCCACCCCCGCCCCAGCCACTCTGATGGAGCAGATGAAGCTGTCGACTCTTGTAAAAACTTACAGCCAGAGTTCTCCTCGGCCCACTCTGGACTTTAGGAGTGGGAAGGACTCGGTGGCAGTACGTTTCATCTGGAGGGCTCCCTGCCACTGTTGCTAACCTGAGAGAAACATCATCAGCCTGCTTTCCTCACCAGAACAAGAAATGTACTTGAAAAAGCCTTTGAGACCATAAACCACAATCTACTCTCCTTAAAAAAAAAAAAAGGAAGTCTTAACATTGTGAAATGTTTTCAGCTAAATTTGTAAAAGAATTATTTGGAATGTGGCGTCTATTTTCCCACTAGAATGATATTAGTATCAAGGGACTAATAGTAGAGTCACACATGGGAAGAAGGAGATCATCAGAGATCTTTCAAGATGCTAAAAAGAACTTCTGAAATTTGTTAGGGGGCCCATTTGGCCTTGTGAACTTGTGTAACTCGCAAAGATGTGAGTCATATGGATTTTTTTTGACTCATTGGTGGCTCTGCAGAGACATAAGAGGAAGAAAAGAAAATAGCTTTTTCTAAAATAACTGTGAAAGACTTAGAGGAGACAAAGGAACGGGGGGTAAAAGTTGTGTCGGTAAGGTTATAAACAGAAGAGGAATGAGCGCACGGGCAATGAGTGGCCTAGGAGCAGTACAGCCGACAAAGGGGAGCTAATTTCCCTTGACCTGCAAGAGGGACGGATCTGCATGCCCACGAGCTGCTTCGCTTTCTTCTCAGGCACAGAGCAGCGCAGCCTGTCCTCGATCAGCTCCTGATCTGACAGTGCCCCATCACTTTCCCCCTCTTTCCTCTTACTTTCAACTCTCTTTGTCTCTCTTCTCCGTAAGTAAGCTGCCCTGCCTATCAAAGAAAGAAAGAATGAGACCCCTAGAAACCAACGTAGCCGCCAAGTAGGATTTGCTGGGTCTGTTCCATCCCCTCTTTGCATCACCCAGAGAAAGTTGTCTCCCATTTGTCCTTCTGCTCCCCAACCTGCTCACTTAAATACATGTCACGAGAACTGCCTCTGGTAGAAGTCATCTGCTCTGAGAAGCCTTGTCCCTCCTCCATGTCTAAGCAGCAGCATGCTATTTCTTAGCTACCAAACCCACACAAATAAAAAACAAACCCAGAAATGCCAAACCAGTTACTGTTGTGTCACTTCTGACTAATGGTTCCCTGAGGTGCTTCAGAGTAGAAATGCACCCTGCAGGATTTTCGGAAGCAGGTCATGAGTCTTTTCTTCTAGTCTGCTGCTAATCACAAGGTCAGCAGTTGAAACCCACCAGGAACTCTGAGGGAGAAAGACGAGGCTTGGAAAACCTGAATCACGAACCTTTGGGTTCGTAGTTGAGCACCAAGCTGTTTGTGCCACCCAGTGGTTCCCACCTCAAGAGCACACTCTTACTGAAAGTTTCCCAGGTTTCCTGGGACCTGTCTTCTCTGGGTCTCCTCCTCCACCTGTCGCCACACCATCTCAGTCTTATCCACCAGCCGACACCTTGACTGCTGGAATTCCTAACCTTGGATGCTTGGTCCTTTCCTCTCAACTTAAAAATCCTCTTTGGTAAATTCATCCACCATTCACAGCTTCAGCTACCCTCTCTCTGTTGAAAACTCCAACATGAGAGGCCAACTGCATGGTGCATCACAGTGCAAAGAGAGTGAAGTTTGGAGATGGCCAGACTGGGGTTTGCATTCGAGCTCTGCTACCTACTCCCATGTGATTTGGTTCAAAGTTTATTTAACTTTTGGGTAAGTTCTAGCATCCCATAAAATGGGAATGATAATAATGATCGTTGAATCAGGTTGTTTGAGAATTAGAGATCACATAGGATAAATATTAAACACATGGTGAGCGCCGAATAAGTGGGGTTATTTTTGAGGTTCAGCCTGTATTTCAAGCCCTGATTTCTTTTTCAGATGTCAGGTTCATAGATCCATCTGCAGTCTAGATAGCTCTACCAGGGTGCCCTTAAACTGAATGTATAAAGACAAATGACCGAAGGATTTGAGTAGACATTCCTCCAAAGAGGAGAATAAGCACCTGAAAAGGTGCCCAGTGTCATTAATCACGGAAGCAAAGTAAATCAAAACCACAGTGAGATACCACTACACACCCACTAGGATATCTATAACCCCAAAGCAAACAAACCAAAGCAAAAAACGAGACAGACCATAACAAAGGCTGGCAAAGATGTGCAGAATTTGGAACCCTCAAAATTGCTCTTGGAAAAGTAAAGTGGTACAGTTACTTTGGAAAGCAATCTGGCAATACCTCAAACGATGTGTGCATAGAATTGCCTTCTGAGCCAGCCATTCAATGTCTAGGAATATACTTAAGAGAGCTGAGAACTTAAGTCCACACAAAAACATGTTCTGGATGAACACTGAAAATGTTGTGCTAAGTGAAAGAAGCCAGACACTAAAGGTCGCATAGTATATGATAATATTTATGTGAAATGTTGAGAATAAGCAAGTCCAGAGAGCCAGAAAATAGATTAGTGCTTGCCAGGGGCTGGCGTGGGGAGGGAGAACGAGACTAATGTAGGAATGGAGATCTAATGCATTTGGGGATTTTTTTTGGGAGGGGTGAGCAATTTTGTGATTATATTAAATAAGACTGAAAGGGGCACTTGAAAAGGGTGGATTCTAATGGCATCTGAATGCTATTCCATGATCAATTCTCTTAATTCATAAAATAATATGCCCTCTTTGTTTGCCTAAACTGCTTGATCTCCTACAGTCCCGACCTTGATTTACTGCCCGATGTCCCATGCTAGTGACTTGCCTGGAGCCTACATTCCCTGCAGCCTTCTTTGACCACCTCCTCCCATAACTGAGCTGAGAAAGCGACCTCCAATCATGTCTAGTTTTCTCTCTCTCTTAGTCATCTCCACTGTCAGTGCCAGGTTCAAACCTCTTGTCTGACCTGGTCCAGAGCTAGAGCGAACTAAGTCTTCCCACCTCTCTATTGACTCACTCCCTTCACCCCATGCAGCTCTCCTCTCGACTAGAATCCAATCAATTGTTCCAGCATTTGCTTCTATATTCTAGTTACGGATTACTGATGTCATAAAATCCAGGTCCCGTAGCTTCCCCTGTCTCGGAAGAAGAACTGTCAGAATGCTACTTGACAATAAAGATGATGGGGCTTTGTCTCCCGCACACATTATCGAGAGATCTGTCGCTGGCAAGGGCTTCTTCCTTGGTAGAGTGGAGGGGCAGCAAAGCAGATGGCCCTCAAGGAGATGGATTGACTCAGTGGTTGTCGCACAGGCTCCAACACAACAGTGATTGTGATGAGAGGGCAGGACCCAGTAGTGTTTCCCTCCATGGTTTGCAGTAGGGTCACGATGTGTTGGGGCCCAGCTCCATGGCGCGTATTACATAGCCGCGAGGACATCGCAATTGCAATGGAAATTTCCCCACTACCCAATAACGTCCTTATGAATCTTTTCACAAACCCACATGGCGAAAAGTCAAGAAGCAATTCCCACTAGCCACTGCCATTGAGTCACTTACCATTAATGAATTAATTTTCAACCTTGTGAGGTACCTGAGAGTTTAAGGGCAGATTTATGCACATTTTTATCTTACAACATCAGTGAAAATCCTCACCCTTTGACGACAGCACTCTTTCCATTTCCTCCCTGGCTTTCCCTTTTCTGAAATGAAGACTCACTGACTGGCTTCTTTCTTACTTTGCACCATTCCCAGGCACAAAGGTACCTACGCGGGTCTGTCCATTTCACAGTACGACTCTGCTCCATCGGGTGTTCCACGGCTGACTCTTTGTACCCCGGCAGTGGCCTGGTCGAGGGTTGGGCTGCGAGCTGCACAATCCACCCTTTGAAAATACCAGCAACTCCCAGGGAGAAAGACTGTACTTTGTACTCCCCTCAGAAACCCACAGGGGTCGCTATGAGTCAGCATTGACTCGATGGAGGCGAATTTTTGTTTCGGTTTTTGACTTTTGCAAGTAGCTCTCCAGGCCTGGCTTTCGAGCAAACTCATGACAAACTTGACCCTCCAATCTTGCGGTTAGCAGATAACTCATTCATCATGTACATGGACTCCTCTTACCCTGCAGTTATTTTGGTTACTTTCGGAGGATGAAACTCACTGTCTTTAGACATGAAATCCAGGCCATTCAACTATATTTTTGATTCATCAGTTATCAATCTAAGTTTTTAAAGGAATATTCATCGAGCACCTAGCACTCAAAGGCCACACCAACACATTTCTACGCTCACTCTAAAAACCAGTCATTTTTAAGTACACACCTCCAGAAATGCCAACTCATATCTCATACATACCCATGCATTTTGAATATAATTCTGTTTCAGTATCCACAACAATCACATTCACCCTTTTTTGGAAAGGCAATAAGCACATGTCAGGTTACGAATATTCTTAAAAAATCATTTTTGAAGAGTAGTTAACAAAATTGATCCACCAAAAGATTTGCTAATGGATCTAGTCGCCAAAATAAAGATGTTGAGGAGCAGAAATAGTAAGTGAAGCCAAGCAGGAAGCTAAAGTTAGAACAATAACCTTACCAACTTCTGTGGTAATCTTGGGGGACTTCTCAAATCTGCATGTTCACACCATTCTAGACCCTGGGCAGTCTTTGAGCTGAATCTTTTACCAAGTATCTAGGTAAAAGACACGTGCTCTCTACTAAGTGAAGCACAAGTGATTTAGTGTCTTTTAAAAAACAATGAAAAATGTGTCGAATCTCTTCTTGACTTAGGAGTTCATACTTGATTCAGGAAAGAAAGGCAGAAACTTGGCAACAATCCAAAAATGAACAGGACAAAAGGTACCCGAATATCTGTTTTTAAAAAATCAAAGAATGCTGAAGACCTAACATACACTAACTTCTTGGAAAGCATCTAAAATTAGTGCTTATAACCTCAAGGTCAGCAGTTTCAAACCACCAGCTACTCAGCAGGAGAAAGACAGGGCTTTCTACTCCCATAAAGAGTTATGGTCCCGGACACTCACAGGGGCAGTCTGTCTTGCCATGAAGAGTCACCATGAGTTGGAATCAAGTGGATGGCAGTGAGCTTGGGCTTGGCAATGAGCTGCTTTGCAAGAGAAAGATGAAGCTCAGGGTCCTTGGAGGAGTTGGAATCAGTGTAAAAAATCAACGACCCCAAAGAGGAACTATTCAAACCAGCCTGACAGAGTGACACCGAAGAGGGGTGGGCACCAATTTCGGTAAGGTGTGCAGCCACGAAACTCCTGCTGTTTGGCCTCGTTACACCTGGGGTTGCCCTGAATACGCTTCTGCTCCCAACACGTTTGGCCTCATTGTTCTGTTTTCCCCCAGACACATTTGTCTGCTCACCAATGTCATGGATATCAATCGTGAGGTCGTGGGGGCAGTGGTGGTCGTGGCAGTGATGGTTGATAGGAGCTATAGCGTGGATTCTGACTCCCTCCCTCCCATGTGATGGAACAGGGCTGCCCCGGAGAAGCAAATCAGCAGGCCTTTCTCCCAGGGAGCAGCTCAGCGGGTCTGGAAGACCAGCCTTCCTCTGCGCAACGGAACATTGCCTGATCATGCTGTGGGGGCTCCTGAAAAGTCAGGGGGCCAGGCCTTCAGTGGGCAGTTAGTCAGAGTGTTTCTATTGGGCACCAGGCGAGGGAAAAATCACAAGACGGCTACTAGGATTAAGCAAGTCTCGGGTATATTTTCAAATTACAAAACATGCTTCATCTCTTGCTGAAACGAGAAAGTCAACTGAAGACTTTTCTTTAGGATTTGTCAATAGTCCTTCAGGGGAACTCAACTACTAGTGAAAGGTGGGCGGTTCAAAACCCCTTGGCAGAAACGCCTCAGAAGGCAGGCTGCTGACCTGCTACCCAAAAATCATCACTTTGAAAACCCCATCGAGCCATTCCAGACTACATACATGCCGTTTCAGCCACTCGTCAGAACCACTAACAACAATAGTATTTTTCAAGTCTGTTTGGGCTACTGAATCATTATCCCTAAGAAGTCCTGGTGGTGTCGTGGTTATAAGTCGGGCTGCTAACAGCAAGGTTGGAAGTTCAAAACCACTCGCTGCTCTGCTGGAGAAAGATGGGGCTTTTTTGTAACTCCCATGAAGAGTGAGGTCACCGAGGCTCACGGAGGCAGTTCTACCCTGCCCTGGACCGTCGGAGAGTTGACAGTGACTTGATGGTCGTGGATTTGGTTTTAGTTTTTATAATTTCCTTTAAATATTGCTTGATGTGATTGGTCTATGGGAATGATGTAATATCTGTGTTAGCTCCAAATAAATAAATAAAGAGTAAAGTTCATATTTTGAAATTGCTTCAGACCTCTGTGTTCTTCTTGGAAAGCTCTCCTGTTCACAATAGTGTTGGAGGTTCTGGAAAGATTCATAGAAAATAGAATGTAGGTTGGGGTGTTTATAAAACGACTATGTAACTCCTCATGCTTAGAGACAAATTACCTTTTCAGAAGCCACACCTCCAGTGAGTTTCAGCCTCTCTTACTTCCTCTGAATGCCATGCTTTGGAGGTGCGATCACGACTACAGTAGTAACAGGGTACTTCTCCGGGCCACAACCCAGGTCAAACCCTGGCACGCGTCATCACAGGGGAGAAGGTTCAGGATAATTCCACAGTGGGGAATTTCCAGGAGACAGACAGAATGAGTCACATGAATAATTAGTCCCTCTCCAAGTTAGGCAGGTATTCTCTCTGTGTTGTTGTTTACTATGCTAAAAAGAGAAACTGGGGAAGCCTTACTTATTGGTAGGTAGAACTTTTCTACGTCCTCAGAATAAACTTAATAGATTTAATAAAGACGTTGAGGTAGAAGGAGAGGCAGGTGCCATTCTCACTTACCCAGGGGGCCAACTTTCCATTTAGTTTCATAATCCCCTCACGGTTTAAAGGAGAACCTCAAAGCCAAAGACATGAAATGATTTTCCCAGGCTTAAACATTGGGGTGGTGACAGAAAGAGAAATATGTCCCCACAGCGAGCTTCTGTAGAGTCTGGTCCTTCTACTCTGTTCACGCCACTGAAATCAACAATTAACACCCACTGACGCAGCAGCTACACCAGCCACCAATATACCGCGGTGGGCCAATCTGTGGCCAAGGACCTCTAAGATTTTAAAAACCAAAGATGTCACTCTGAGGCCTGAAGTACGCCTGGCTTAAAGCCATGGTCTTTTCAGCAGCCTCATCGGATGGACAATGAAAACGACAGACAGAAGAATGGGTGAATTTGAGCAAATGATATTGACTGCTGTAGACGGCTAGAAGAATAAACACAACCGTCAGAAGAAACACAGCCAGAATTCTCCTTAGAATCAAGGATACAGGAACCTTTGACTCACTTACATGGACAGCATCCTCAGCAAAGACCGATCATTAGGACAGGACATCGCGTTTGATAAAGTGGAAGGTCAGCAAAACCGAGGGCACCCCTTAATGACATAGATTTACGCAATTACCACAACAGTGGATCCAAATAAGCAATGGTTATGAATCAGGCACAAGACGGGTCAGAGTTCCGTTCTATTACATGCCAGGTCTACCTGAGTTGAAGCCTACCCACCAAGGCCTAATAGGAACTGCCACCACATATACTTCTGGGTGCCTGGGAGATGGGGGCAAGTTCACCTAGGGAGGCTCCCTGGAACTCAAAATGGCTCCCAGAACACACCAGTGGCTCTTGGATTCTTCGTGAACCCTTCATATTCTGTGGATTGTCTTCTCCACAGGCACTTCCAGGTCTCTCTTCTTAACGCTTCCAGAGAAGACCTGCACACGCACCCTACCCCTGTCCGAACTCACTGCCTTAGCACCAGCAGCCTGAGAGGCTCTGCCCGTGTTCTCCCAGGTTTTAGACTGACTCGTCTGCTAATAGCATGTCCTACCATACTTCTTTCCAAATTCTATCTACATCTGACATTAGCAGCGTTTTCCAAGCGGGATGCGGTAAGTGGATTTCTAAGAATAAAATGCTTCAAACTATTCTCATCTTAAATAGGAAAAGAGATTTTGCTACTTCTCGCCCTAGGATTATTGTGCTCGGCAAGACACCTCCCTCTTAGAAATATTCTGTGGCTCCTGCCCGCAGACACCAGGGAGAGTACAGAAAGGCTGCCCACCAGGCAGTCCTCCTCCTCCATCCCGTCCCCCAGGGTTGATGAAACATGAGCACAGCTACCTGGGGGACAAGAGCAGGCCAGAGGAAGGTAAAACCTCTGACAGCACACAGAATTTTATGGTTTTGTCCAGGGGTTTTTTTCTGGGGAGAGAATCCACAGTCTTCTTTTGAGTCTCAAGAGCATCTGTGATTTTTCAAAGGTTCAGAACCACTACTCAGAGGCATAAAGATGGTGTCAGAGGATATCGGTAGACAACAGAAGGAAATTAGTAGTCCCTGAGGGCTCACCATCTTATGCCCTTCATAATGCCTGGAGGCAGAGACTTGCCCAAAGGAAACTAGGAGAAAAGCAGCTCATTGGACTTCTTAAAACCAAGTAAAATGTTAGAGATAGCGAACTGTTAACCCTTTCACCAGCGCCTATGAATAACCGCAGACTGACTATCCAACTTTGAAAAAAACAAAAAAGATTGATTTTGTATCTTTGCAGAGACTTCTACCACTCTGTGCGGTCAAGGGATGCTGCTTCTGACTCCTCTCCACGAACCTGTTTCCTTCCCCCAATGACCTTCAGAAATTTGAACTGATGGCAGCAAGGCACCTGTGCCCTGTTCTCGGCTCAGCAGGGGCCACTGTGGTCCACCTGACCCAAGTCACCCCCTATAGGGCACCGGCCACCAAGCGAGAGGAGCCCGTGACTGGGCAGAGGCTGGTACAGTTCCAGCGACTTCACAAAGAGATCTTCAACTGGCATCCTTCCAAAGAAAAGCCTGCAGCAATGAAGAGGAAGGACATTTCACTGTCTGCCAGACCACAAAAAGTCAGACAGAAGCACAGTGCCGTATGAAGGCTAAGAAAGGTGATAATCCAGTATTTGCATATTTGTCTTTATACTAATAGGATCTTATCGTTATCGAGTACGTGCGATTTGTTCTTCATTGTTCTGTGGGATTTCCCAGATGTGAAGCTCAGGAGGAGTGGATGTACAATGATAGTAACGGATGCATAGTGTTATGATAATGCAGGGGTGAGGGATGGGTGATAGGGAGGGAATGGGAATTTTGGGAGTAAATAATGAAGGTGGGAGGGGGCACTAGAACCAATTGTGACTGAACAGTTCAGTTTAAATGTGATTCAACCATGGGGGTGGGGGTGAGAGAAAGGCTCTAAGATAGCTGTGGTGATGATTATACACTTCCCCTTGATATGATTGAACGATTGAACTATTAAATTATATGATATGTAAGTTATGTGCCAATAAAACTGTTGGGGAGAAAAAAGAAGCAATACGGAAATATCTTAAGTAACATTTTTCTGCCAGGCATTATTATTGTTTCATTACTATTTTGAAACTCTATCTTATAACATAATCTAGTTTTGTGTGCCTCTTTTATTGTTCTTATTTAAGGATTAACTGTATGAAATGATAAACTGTCTTTCAGTATAAAAAGCAAGATAGTGATAATAGGTGTAATTTCTGCAATACCTAGAGATGGCATTGTATGTATTTCTCCAAAGAAGAGTTTCACTAAAACCACTGCCACCAAGTGGAAACCAATTCATAGCAACCCTACATGGCGGCTTCTAAAGCTGTAAATCTTTATGGGAGTCACCAGCCCCCTCCTTCTCCCTCAAAGACGCTGGTGGGTAGGAAATGCTAACCTTGAGACTAACAGTCCAATGTCTGCCTGATAATGCCACCAGGTCTCCACAAAGGACATTAAAGGACAATGATCGATCTTTCCCTATAAAATAATTATGGCACAAAAAGGTCAGCAGTATTATTTTTATGTAATGAATAAATAAATCTAAATGCAAATAAATAAAATAAAATTTCAATTAGTAACTCTATTTATCAATCTACAGCATTAACTATAGGTCATTTTAAAATATAATTAAAAATCCTATCCTGGAGGAAGCGTGGTGATATATTTACAGATTGGTCTGTGATCCACAAGGTCAGGAGTTTGAAACCACCAGCCACTCTGTAGGAGAAAATTGGGGTTTTCAAATAATGTATACAGGTGTGTTAGTTTGGGTGGACTAGAGAAACAAATCCATGGACACACATGTGTATAAGAAAGAGATTTATATAAAAGAGCAATTGAACATTGAGAAAACATCCCAGCCCAGTCCAGTCCAAGGCCATAAGTCTGATATTAGTCCATATGTACAATACCAATCCATAAATTCCTCTTCAGACTCATGAAACACATGCAATAAAGTCAAATGCAGGAGGGTCACAAGCCAGTGGGTAGAAAGTCTTTGGATCCACTGGCGTTGTAAGCATCTCACTGCTGGCAGGAGTCTCTCTGTGGCTTCTCCAGCTTCCAAGGTCTGGTTGCATCCATGTGGCTTGTCTTCTGCAATGTCTCCCAGGGAGCGGCAGAGAGAGAAAGGTGTCTTCCGCCTCCAAGGAGGAAGTACCAGATTTCCCAGAATTCTCAGGAGAAGGCCACGCCCACACAGAAGTCTCATTGGCTATCTCCAGATCGACAGTCTAGACTCCACCCCTACACTCTTAATCCTCAAATTGACACCAGATTAGGCGACGACCACAACAGGTTAGTCTTGAAAATGCACAGGGGCAGTTCTACCCTATCCCATAGGGTTGCTGTGAGCCAGCATCCACTGGATGGCAGTGAGTTACTCTTAGAGTCAAATAATTTAATTCTTACCCTGTACAGAAAAAAAAATCTTATATTCAAATAATCTTTTACTAATCAGCAAATGTTGATGAAACCCATACCACTACTTTATAGACCTTGTACCAGGACCTACTTACCCAGTGGTGAGCTAAACAAACCAAGGTCCTAGCCAATGGAGTGTACAATTTAGTGACAAAACCAATGTTACATAAGCAAACAGACAAATTGATAAAGAACAACTTTTCATAAGAGCCATTAAAGAGCTTTTTTCTTGACAAGGTAAGAGTTAGGTTATTTGGCTGCCAGGGTAGAATTTATCGGTGAATATTTACATGAGATATGACGGTAAAGGGTGACAAGGGAGTTCTTTTAGCTGGGTTGTCTGTGAAGACTTCTTTGAAGCGGTAATATTTAACCGAAGAGAAATAGTTTGGAGAATGAGTCCGTGAAAATATGAGGAAATGGGGTGTTGAAACACAGGCTGATGCCACTTGTCGATGAGGATGAGTAGGCTTGGGGCGCGTGGGCAGAAAAATAGAGACCTGGAGCTGGCTTAGGTTGAGTTGCCTGTGAAGCTCCCATACGTGGATGGAAAGTTGCAGTTATTAATTCAAATCTGGATCTCCAAAGATATGTCTTGGATAGAACTTAAAACCAACGGTCTCTAAAACTGTTTCTAGAGAGGACTGAATGTCCCCGGGGGCAGAGGGGCAAAACCAACCCTCGTTGAAAACCACCAGTACACACTCACGTCATAATATCAAAATGGAAACTGAAAAAGTCAATCAAAGACTTAACTTTTTTTTTAGTGTCATAATGTCTGCTTTCTGGGGAGGCAATTATCTGGCTGTTTGACTGGCGTTTTTCGGTTTTCAAATGAATACTAGAGAGTTTCATCAACAACAAACATGTAAATTAACACATGCCGTAGACCTCATCTCAGCCTGATTTTCATTACTGAGATAGTCATAAGAATTTAACATCTCGAGAGGGGAGGGAGGGGAACAAAAGAGGACTTGATGCAAAGAGACTAAGTGTAGAGCAAATGCTTTGAAAATGATGAGGGCAAAGAATGTACAGATGTGCTTTACACAACTGATGTATGTATGGATTGTGATGAGAGTTGTATGAGTCCCTAATAAAATGTTGTGTTTTTTTTTAAGAATTAAAAAAAAAAAAGAATTTAACATCTCAGTATCTTACACAATTTAGAACACTTTTTAAAACTTTCTAAGTCTAGACGGGGATATTTGGGCTTCTCTTTTATCCCTGTAGAAATCATTTTCAGATTTATTTCATGTTTGCTTTTTATTTGAAATTTTAGTCCTTCTTGGAGCAAGTCAAGGATAAATATTTATAAACATGGGCATATTGTTTAATATACAAACAAAGAGTTCTCTTTTGCGTTAAGATTCACTTCTTATTGCCCATTCCCTCTGGCTCATGTTGAGCAATCTCACAATGACTATGTAGGGATTTTTGAGGAATTAATGGTTTTTCGTTTCTAAATCATCTACTGCATTTCATTATTGCTCCACAGAGCTGTCAGAGGCAAGGGGTGATGCTCAGGGGAAAATTAGAAAATGCGACTCAGCTCTAGCATGGATTGGCAAAAAATTTCACTTTCCGGCGTCTTCCTTTCCTTGTGTTCAAACTTCAGAGGGGCATATGACTTCTGCGTGCCGCGCTTCACAATGTCTCATGGGCTGTATGGCGGTAGCTCTGGCTTCTCCATTTAGCAACAACGTTTGAGGATTAGGAAATTCTCAAATAGTTCCTCCTTTTCAAACACAACCCAGTAGGGATCAGTCATGAGCCATGTTAATCCTTGTGGAATCACGTCCTTCCATCTGGAGAAATCCATCTACCTCTCTTGTGTGGTATAAAAATTCTTCATCAGCAAATATTGACTCCTGGTTTGTGACAGGCATAGTGAAGTGTTTAGGAGTGAAGAGTCCTGATGTCTTTTAAGTTATTGTGAAGAAAAAAAAAAGATGGATGGAAGAATGGAAACATGGGTGGACGTGAGAACAAACAAATAGAAGGAATTGTCAACCTAGTTGTGGAACTTAATTGAGCGGGTACATGGATGCTCACGATCTACTACGTTTAGCTTAAAATGCTCAAGGGGGCAGATGAACCTCATGGACATCCTGCAAACAGAGACCTCAGCTGTCCAACACAATGAGTTGGACACTAAAAGTTAAGCTCATGGCTTCCTGTGTTTGTTTATGGCTTTCTTCGGAGCCGCTAAAATGATTCTAAATACTCGAAGTCTCAAAGCTTTTGTTTTGAGATTAAAAGAAAATATATTTTTTGGAGCTCCCATCCCTCAGACACACACTTTGTTCTCTATGATGCTGAGCATACTAGATTGCTTTCAAAGAATCCCTACCCCATGGTGATTAAGGTCCATGAATGTTTTAGTTCGATCCGCTCAGATCTTCTTCACCTTTTCCTCACCACCATTCTCCTTTTCACTGCCTCCCCGCCACTACCGTCCAACTATCCTACTGATCTCAAGAGCTATGAACTTTACTTTTAAAATATTCTATCAAAATAATTAAAATCAATTAAAACATTCTGTCAATGCTGTCATTCTCTCCATCGCCACTTCTACTCTCTTGGTTGAAACCCAAATCTGGGCACTTCCAGTGGCCTTTTTCTCTCAAACACGTCCTCCTCAATCCCTTCAGCGTTCTCTTTCAAGAATTCAAATGGAGTGCCATCATGCCTCTGCTTGAAAAGCTTCAACAACCGTTCAGAACGGTTGTTTACGCTTTTAGGTTTAGTGATAGTGCAGAGACTTTCAAATAACTTCGAATTTTTATACAGAAGTTATTTTTAAACACACATACTAAAATCTTCACAGATGTCTGGAATCTACTTCAAAATACAGGAAGGAGAAGTCGGACAAAGCCTTTGAAAATCCCTCTGAGGAGGAGTGGGGTGAATGGTCTTGGTATCTCACAGAGTGGGTGCGCTGGAGAGTGGACGAAGGCATATGTCGCTAGGTTAATATTTAAAACCATATCATTTGTTCTCCTTTTTGACTCATTTTAAATTGTTCTAGTTTTCTGTGATCTTTTCAACCTAGCTTTTTTTATATTTTATTTTGTTGTTAGTGGAGTGGTGGTGGTAGGGGAGGGGGCCTTTGTATTTTTGTATGCTTTCTCTATATGAAATCTAGACTTGAAAAATCTATAATGATCATAAGTGAATGAATATTTTCCTGGAATTGTGACAGGGGAAGTAAAGAGGAGAATGGGGAACTCATCATAGTCAGTACACGGAAGAAGAAAATATTCTAAAATTGATTGTAATGATGATTACACAACTGTTTTAAGTACATTTAAACTATTGAACTCTATGTGAATTTCATGTCAATAAAACTGCTAAAATATTTTTAAATATATGGGAAGGGAATACCATGGAGGGAGTTTAGATAAGCCCGAGATGGGAGCCGTACAGTGAAAAACTGGAAAGGCAGATGATAAATGCTGTTATGTCTACTTTTGCGTGTGTTGGAATGTTCTTTTTTAAAAATGCTTTTGGAACTGCAAGTTTCCCCCCAAAAGGTCCAACTACTTCAGGACAATGAAGTGTCAGGAACTACTTTGTCTTCGGAGCATTTCTCTCACCCACTCGCCCCCGCCCTGCCCCCCTCCACTAACATGTATCCTATTTTTCAGTTCTCCCAAGCTACGTGATATTCCTACAATTAGGGGGAAATGTTTGGAATGTTTTTCTCTTTCAGGGCAATGACTACACACCCTTTCATACTCAGATTAAATATTATCAATCCTAGGAAATATTTCCTGACTCATTCTGATATGAATATAGTTAGTCATCTTCCTTCCCCAATCTCCCGTTGAGCTTTTCACAAACCACTTTTAAAGAACATATATCCATGGATGATGCTATGATCAGTCTAATTGCTCTTCGGAATGTTTGCCTGCCTCATTCAGAGCTAATATTCTATAAAGTACACGTCATTCATCATTTTCATGCAATATGCAGCATGAGAATGCTTTAACACATTTACCAAATGAATCATCTTTCACATGTGTTCATATATATGAATATATGTGCGGGTCTGTCCTACCATTTTGATTGCCTCAATGTAAATGCTGGCTTCCACATGAAGGGTCCCATAAATTAGAGTGTGCCTTGAGATTCCAATAACTTTTGGTTTTAAACATGTTTTCCCTATCTGGAAATCAAACTCAAAAATGTTTTCCAAGCACATTAGATTCTCCTCCTCAAGCTTGATGTAAAATAATGTTCCAAACAGTTGTACGATCTTAACCATGACACATTTCTCAGTCATCCCAGCCACTGAAAAAGATACATCCTCAATTATACACAAACATGCCACCATCACTGACTTAGGTCAGCCAAAGTTCCTACCGTTTCCAAAGAAAGATCAATAGCAATATTTCTTCCACAATATTTTGGAGAACTAAAATCGCATGAGCTAAGTTACATTGGTCCTACATCAAAGCTTGCTTAGTCCCTGAGTCTCTTTCTAACTACTGGGGTGCAAGAAACATTTTATAGAGCAAGTCAGGTTCCCCCTCTTGGTTTCAATATTATGCCTCTGCTTGTTAAAATCAAGTCGAATGCAAAGCAAAACAGTCACTGCTAGTGAATCAGCCGGGGCTAAACATCATGCTCTTCTCTTACCTATCACTATCAAGACAATGATGTCATGGTTTTGGAGGGCTGCCAGAGGCTTAGCTTGGCAACATCACGTGGCCCTGAAGTGTGGAGCACCAAGGGCAAGAGACCCCTTAACAATGAAAACGGAATGAGCTTGACCTGTGTGGGCCTGTAAGCAAAGTGCAGGGTGCAAGCATATGTCTCCGAAGGCCGAGGTCACAACTTTGTCTTTGCAGCCTTCTCATGGAAATGGTGCTGCTACTGACATGGTTTCCTTAGTGCCGCGGGTCTCCACCTCCCCCGTGCCGTGACCCTTGAAGACCGTTCCTCATGTGGTGGTGACCCCCCCCCCACCAGCCAAAAAACGATTTTCGTTGCTACTTCATCACTGTCATTTAGCTACTGTGATGAATCGTCATGTCAATATCTGCTAGGTAGGATGTATTTTCATGGTTACAGACGGACCATAATGAAAGCACAGTGATGAATCACAAAAACAACATGTCATCATATACTGTGAAATATTTATTTCTAATGACACATAAATGAAATGTTGTCTTGAAGCATGGCGTACCATGGGCAACAGTCTTAATATCACAACAGGAAACTACATTGCTGCATTTTGGGACAGGATGCGTCAAAGCCCAATGTCAGTGTGAAGGTTGAGATAGCTTCTTTGTCACCAGATCAGCATATCTGCATGTGGGCAGACCTGCCTGGAGACAGAAAGCGGAGCGGTGTCAGGGTTCCTAAGACCATCGGATATATGTGTTTTCCGATGGTCTTAGGCGACCCCTGTGAAAGGGTCATTCGCCACCCCCCCAAAGGGGGCGCAACCCAAAGGTTGAGAACCACTGCCTTAATCCATCATGTTGCACGGTAAGGCCAGCAGAATCCCACCCCCTCAGAATGGTTGCTCTTCTCTCAGAGGTATGGACCTTGTCACCATCCCCTGACTTGTGACTCCATCGTAGTCACTCAGCCTCTGCTATTTCTTTGTCTCTTCTGTAAGAGTGTCAACACTAACACCCATCTCTGGGCCCTGTGAAAAGAAGTGTCAGTCTCATTCCTCTCCCAGTAGGATACTTGTAGAACTACAGCTAATGATTATAGTAAAAATGTTTGTTGTGGAAGGATAATAAAGGCGGATTAATCTCACAATATGAGTCACGAGGCAAAGCTTGGACAGAAAAATCTCCCTCCCGGCCGTTCAGATAGGAGCTGGTTCTTTGCAATGAAAACACAATGATCTCTAACACATCCTGTCCACTCAGATGGCTTTGAATTGCAAGCATTCCATGCATACATGAAACGCTTTCTTGTTTAAAAAAAAAACAGAAATGAAAGCAAAGCACAGTCCAGAGCTCAGTCAAATCGAATTCATGAGTTTTCCAGAACCAAAGATCAAGGTCAAACTTAGTTCCTCTATTTTGAAATTGTGCTTATGTCTTGAGTAGTTTCTGAGCTCCAGAGATCTTGAGAACGCTCCCCCATGATGGCCACAGGGCTGGCTGCCTTTCTTGTAGTTCCCTGATCCCAAGTCTAAAGAGTTCTGTAAAATCAACCTGTACTTGTGAATTCTCAGGAAGATGTCCCTTCCTGAAGGATTTCAATGGCTATTGGCTCACCTCATTTTGAAAATTTGAATGGAGAAAACATTGCTTTATTAAAACAAATCAGAGCAATGACTAAACAATCTTTTTCTTAGCTTTTATGCCTGAGGCCAATGTACATTGATCATCTCCTTGACTAACGTATTCTCTATTCCACTACCCTTCCCTTCAGCTAGTATAAAAACCTCCAGAGAGTAAAAAGAGAAGCCACTCAAATCACTAAAGCCACAGCCATTGATTCTGACTCATGTAGATCCAGCATAGGGTTTCCCAGACTGTCAATCTTTACAGGGGTAGACAGCCTCACCTTGCCCTCAGAAGTAGCTAGCTTTCAGTTAACAGCTTATCACTCACTACACTGCCAGAGCTTCATCAGGGGTAGAAATGCAAATTCTCATCAGGGGGTCAAACAGGAATGAACTGGTTCAGAGCCCTGGCCCAAACCTATGTATGGAAAGGACCCCATTTGGCAACTAGGTATGCCTTCAGAAAATAAGACCAATTTGAACAAAAGAAATATTTTTAAAGTATTGAGCTTTTGGGGGTTACATAAATCTTCTAGCTGCTAAGTTGATTTCTCCACTTACAATAGGGGCATCAGAGTTTACATTACTTCAAATTCTATAGAATCGGCTTAGGAAGGAAGGCATCTATGCCACCATTTCCTTTTCCTAAGTCCTTTTCCCCTTCTCTCTTCTTGACCGTTATGACAAATTCTGATTTAGAGTTCTTTTTGTTTAAGCGACGTGTGATGCCTACACAATGATTTAAAAGCTGCTTGAGCAACAAGTGAAGGTCGTTGTGATGAAGAATTTTTAATGTACGTATTTCTTGTGACGACGAACTTTTTATCACAGAGTTCAAGAGGCTCCGGCGGCCCAGCAGTGAAACACACAGTCCCTAACTGAAGGATGGCCACTGCTCTATGGGAGGAAGACACGGCAGTCCGCTTCCCTAAGACTGGAGTCTGAGAAAATCGATGGGAAACCAGGAGTGTGGGTTTTGCTTTAAGAGTTGTTGGTTCAATGATTTTGTTATTTTGGGTTTAAGAGTAAGTCCAATGACTTGAAAGTTTTAAAGGGCAAACATGAGTTGACCTAAGTTGAACATTTGTAACCAAAGACTGCCCATGAAATAGCTCATAGGTCACAACACGATTGACCAGTTCTTTCCTCCCTCTCAGCTTTAGCCAGGGAACCCTGGCAGCGCAGTGGGGTATGTGTTGGGCTGCGAGCTGCAAGGTCTACAGTTTGAAACCGCCAGTCACCCCTTGAGATGACGACGAGGCTTTATGCTCCTGTAAAGAGTTACAGTCTCAGGAACTCACAGAGGCAATTCTATTCGGTCCTACATTTTGGTCTATCCTACAGGTTTGCCTTGAGTCAGAAAGAAATTAGCAGCCATGAAAGCGAGAAGCTTTAGTCAGTACAGTGTGCGGTGGACCGTGAAAACACCAGGTATCATACAATGTCATTTTTAGGACCTAGCTCACTTAGTGACAGCGCTGCTGTCAGATGCTCTCAGTTGTGAGCAGATCACTTTGCCGACTGAACTTGGACTAGAAGGGACTGTTCCAGATGGTCAGAGCACACTATTCCCCATGGGAACAAGAATGCTGCAATCAGAAATTCCAAGCATAGTAATGGTCTTGTGAGGCAAGGTTAGTATGCTCTGGACAGTGGACTGTATCTTTTAATGCCTCATCAAACAACCATTAAACCCTCTTCAGAGGTTGACTGTTACACCACGCCACAAATGATAGGACTTCAGTTCAACTCCATTGGGTTTGCAGGGGAGGAAAAGGATCGTTATGTTTCTTTACAAATGGTACGCTGAGCAAATACCCTGGTGCATGACTAAGTGAGCATCATCGTAGATGTACAAGAAATGACATATTCAAGAATGTCATCCATTTGACCTTAGCTCACCCAAAGATAAAAATATGTTATATCACTTTGTATCACAAAGAACAATTCCACAGATATGTAAGCACATGGGCATAGTTGAAATTCATCTTTTTCTGAAAGAACAGCTTAAAAGAGCAGGCATGGCATTGGAAGCCACTAGCGAGTCACTCGTTTTCTCTGGTTCTCTGTTTTCTCATTGTGGCATGGCGATGATGCCCCCTCTCTTGGCCAAAATTGAGGCAAAGTGCATGACAGGGTTTATCCCTGCAAATACCTGTATCCACAAAGCTGGACTTCTCAGTACCCCCAAAAAATGCGCTCAAAGAAGACGCAAGCATTGTGACTGCCCACTACAGAATCCACAGGCACGGTGATTTTTTTTTTAAGAGGGAAACAAAAGAAGCAGAGACTTCAAATCCCATATAGCAATGAGAACACGCCACTGATGCCAAATTCCATGGAAATAAGCAATTCTCTGTGAGGGCTAAAGGTAATTCCCTGTGGTTACAGCTGAGCAGACTACCCTGAGTGAACTACTGTTGGCTCGGGCTTGCCTTTTAAGGCATCAGGCAGGTGTCCTACAGATTAGAAAGTCCCTTTGCTTGCTATCCCTTGAGTGATCGTCAAAATGTGTATTTTGTCATAATAAACTTGGGGGAAATTGGTAACTTTCTCAAAGACTTGCTTCATTTTTTTTTCCCGAATAATATTTTTAAAAGCCCTGATTACTTGCATATTACTCAGTGTTCTTTTTCATGATCACTAACCTTACTTTTTACATTTAACCACATGGGGAAATGTGGAGAACCAGATCTATATAAGTGTTCAAGAAGTAGATTTCTGTGCTGTTCTGTCTCCTTTGGTGAAACTAAAGCCAAGTTCATGTCAGTCTTTAAGGGTTGACAGGTAAGAGGAGAAGGGAGTGGCCCTGGGTGGTGGAAGCAGTTAAGGGCTTGACTATCAACCAAAAGATCGAGAGGTCAAGCCCACTGGGTGGAAACTCAGAAGACAGAACTGGACATTTAATTTGGGAAGTTCACAAGCCCTGAGACGATGGCCTTTCAGCACCCTTCAGGTCAGGAAATGACCCCTCATGGCCCAATTTTGAGCCAAGACCATACACCGATCGATAAGAGCAACACGAACACTCGTGAGGTGCACACGCCGTAGAAATCTCCGCCATGTGTGATCCAGGGGGCAGGATCTGCCCAGGGGCACAGTTCAGAAACGTTTGACCAAAGGAAGGGTGCAGGCAGGAGCAAGAGGGGAAGGAAGAAGGAGTCACAAGGAGGAGATTGCCATGAATGAGGCAAAGCAAAATATATCTGGATGAGTGCATGCTGAACGGATGACCTGCTCTGAATCCTTCACTCAATCCAAAATTTAAAAGTTAAGAAAAACAAACAAAAAAGAAAACCCCGAAGAGCCCGACACCACACCCATGGGCTCACCTCATCTTCTGTTGGGGAGATTAGAAAGAATCGAGTTTGTTTGGGGGGTGCAGGGAGGAAAGCGCATTTACTGGCATCTCAGACAGCAGAGAAATTCCACACCTCTTTCCTCCACCAAGGACTTCCCCTGCTCAGGCCAGCCTCCGGCCCGGGGAGTCTGGTCCACAGATCAAGAACAAACAGGTGCGCTGTACTTATTCATCAGCAACCCCTTGGACAGCCGGTCCTCAGGGTGGAGCTACGGCTAGCCGGTAGGCTAAGAGTTTGATCAACACTGAGGCAGCTTAGCACTGAGGCGTGCGGGGAGGAGTCACAGCCATTGAGTCCATTCTGACGCAGTACAGTGTGACCTTCTAGGCCCGCACAGCCCCTCTGGGTTTCTGAGACCTTGGATCTTTACGAGAGCCGAGAGCCTCATCTTCCTCCCTCCAAGTGGCTGTGGGGTGGGGACGCACGACTTTGTGGTCAACCAGCCAACTCACCACACTATATCAGCACAGCTCCTTATGGCTGGAGAGGCCGCCCTCCCCAGGAAAGGAGTGACCAGAAAAGATGAGGCAAAGGCCAGAAGGGTCAGGGAGCGCAGTGTGTTCTGGGTTAGCAATAAATCTCTTGATGTGGGCCTCGCCACCGGACTATTTTCAAAAAGACAAAAATGAAAAAGAAAAACATGCTGCTGGCCAGGGATCCTATAAAGCTTGGGCTAGGATGGCCATAGGGGAAGCCCAGCCCTTCCTGAGACAGGGAATGCCAAATGGTCCTCACATGCATGGGGTCTAACCTGGTGGTGCTGGGAATCTTCTCCATTGCATTTCCTGCGTTTTTCAGTGGACATGTGGGAGGAGCATATGCGCTCACGTTCTTGTATTTATTTAATGCTCGCAACACAGGGTAGCTAAGGAGTGGACCCCAGGGGCCGGGTCCTGTTCAGCACCAGCCCTAATGATGTGGCTACAGGTATGTCTCCTTGGTGTCCCAGAGCTCTGTCATCTCATCTCCCCAAAGTTCCTGAGCCTACTCGTCCCATCTTTACCCATTCCTTCTTTTTCCCTCCCTGTGAAATCAGCAGATGTGTGAACTCAGGATCGATGAACACCACAGTGGCCCCAGGTCTCATGCACTGCATTTCCTGGTCACTGAGAGAGAGTCCCTCACCCTCCCTTGGGTGAAGCACCCATGTGTTTCTGGGTGGGCTTGCTCATGTATATCTTTGGTTCTTCTCTTCTGGTGCTCGGCAAGATTTGAATATAAGAAAAATTCCCTGGTGAAAATAGTTTCATGAATGCACGGAAAGGACTGGTCTTCTGAGAAGCAACGAAGGGGTGGAGCGTGGGGCTAAGGGCTATGGGTTCTGACCTCAAATCTCGACTCCCAACTGTGCATGTACAGCCAAGTCTCAATTTCACCACCTCTCAGACTAGCATTAATAATGTCTGCTGGCACACAGAGTGATTGCAAAGATTACTGAAAGCCAACGCACTTGCTTAGCACATCATCTGACATTGTAAGTACATAATAAACAAAAGGTATAACTTATCATTATGGGCATGACTATCATGATGGTGGAGTCTCTGGGTGGTGTAAACTGTTAACACAGTCAGCTGCTAACTGAAAGGTTGAAGGTCAAGTTCACCCTGAGGCCCCTCTGAAGAAAAGCTTGCCAAATAAGTCAAAAAGTATTGTGACTGGTTCATATATTTAAGATCCATTGTATCGAGTTAATTCTGACTTATAGCGACCCTTTAGGAGTTTTCCCAGGCTGTAAATCTTTACTGCTAAAGAAAGTCTCATCTTTTTCCCAAGGAGTGGCTAGAGAGTTTGAACAGCTGACCTTGCAGTTAGCAGCCCAATGCATAACCCCCTATCCTACCAGGGCTACTAGTTCATGGATGCAATTCCAAACAAAACATGCTTAAACATGCCTCTGAGATCCATGATGGCTACAGACAACTTCTCTCGTTTATATGTTTAGACTCCTCAGAACTTCTTCACCAGTGTGGGACCCATGACTCAATTTAAGAAGAACAACACTGTACTGTAAGGTGCGTGCCTGTCTTGGAATGGTCAGCCATTTGGAATCCACGGGGCAGCAGCCACCCGAAGATACTGTTCAGAAGGGTTAGGAAAGAGTGGTGACACATCAAGGGGATTGCCGTGAATGAAAGGACACAGAATATGTGTAATTGATTGAATGTAAACCCTACGATCTTCTCTGCAAGCCTTCACCTAATTCACAGCAAACAGCTACAGAAAAAAGACACTTAAAAAAAGAACCCCATTTCAAGAAATATCAGCTAGCTCAAAGAACTGGTCAACATCTTAAGCGAGATCAAAACTAATGAATACAATTTTATGGAATGACATCCAAGGACGAGTCTTGGATTTCCCAATCCAAGTACAATCTAGAGAGCAAAGTGCAATCCCAACCATTGCTTCCAGGGGGAGCTACTGAGCCAGTTAAATTTGAAGCAGAGTCAGCTCGGAAGTCTCTGTTGACTTTGCGGCTATTCCCAGAGGACAATCATGGGGGGGTGACCATGAAGAAATTCTAAGAAAACAGAGAACTGCACTGTGGCAGGAGCTGGGGGACAAAATGGCAGGAATGTTGCGTGCAGGATTTTTTTTTTTTCATCAAAATTGATACTTTTTCTCCATGGGTAGCAAAGCGGTCCTATGGAAATTTTGTTGGGAAATGTTACCCCCATCCACTCTTCAGTTCAGATCTTTCCCTTTCTGCCTTCTCTTCATTGCCCAAATTCAAATCACATTTAAAAGAAAAAATGATTCAAGTCCCTGAAAAATGCCAGAACTACCGCTTTGATGTGCTGCAAATCAAACAGCCCAATACTCTTTCGGGAAGGGTTACCAAACCAAGCCAGGCTCACCGGCATCAATTCGATGCCAACTCAGAGTGACCACATAGGAGAGGGTATAACTGTCCCTGTGTGTTTCTGAGACTGTAACTCTTTACAGGAGTAGAAAGTCTTCTGTCTCTCCTTCAGAACGGCTGATGGTATCGAACTGCTGACCTTATGATTAGCAGCCCCACATGTAACCACTATGTCACCAGGGCTCCTTAGGGAAAAGCTAGCAAGATGGGAAAACTGCATAAAACTGGATGGAAGGCATGTTGAGAATCAATAGCTTCCCATCTTGATGATTTTGCTTCTACGATCCTATAGCAATACTCTAGGACTCACCATTGGGACCCTGGAGCACAGTTCTACTCTGACACACATGGAGTCACCAGACGGCAACGGGTTATTGGAAATAGTAGCAGACAACGAACGCAGTTCTCTTTTCTGGCGCTGTCACTAGTACTGTGATCTAGCGAAGCGTGGTACAATCCCCTCATCCTTCATATAAAGCCGCTCATGAGGGCGTGCTCTCATGGCTGTCCAGATTGAAAAGTCTTTGTCGCTGTGGATGTACTGTTTTTACCATCTTGCGGTTGATAGTTTGAAAGTAAAGATATCATTGGGGTTTTGATTTTTTCCCCCCAAAATAACCCGTGGACCTCCACGAAGAAAATACAGCTCTCTCCTCACTCAAAAGCTATTCCACCTCCCATTCAGACTCCCCTACCCTGGGAAGCTCTACTGTTTGTTTGTTTGTTTGTTTGTTTTTCCAGAGAAACAATTTCACCTAAGAGTTCTTTTCCACTATCAGACTGTGGAAAAACTAACGATGCCAGGAGAAATCTTCCTGCAGACTGGCCAAGCAGGGAGCCAAGCCCTCCCATCAGACAGGGAAGTCACAGGGCCACGAGGCCACAGTGGCATAAAGAGGAATAGGGGAGTTGGCTTGTGTGTTGCTGTGGTTTGCCCCCACGCATTGGGGACTTTGGTTTTAGGGCGTCTTCTACCCTTTAAGAAGAGTGGAGCTTTCCAACGTCGGACCAGCAATTTCCCAGGTGCTGCTGCTGAGAGCACTTTCAGCCACGGGTCTTGGGTTTGGCAACTCCGAGGCAGAACCAGCAATGTCCTGGGGCCACATTCAAGCCACTCTCCTGTGTCACCATGGGTGGTTGAGATTGGAGAGGATGCAACGTTACCTAGGGCCCTGGGAAACAAGCATGCTTCAGGGTGTCCTAGGCCTGCTGTAGGCAGCACAATGGCCTGCAAAGAATTCAGATGAACCAAACGCTCCCTGCTCGCCCTCCCTCCTGTCGGGGCAATGCAGAAAAAGGAAGCTCTTTGGCTATCTCTGGCAGCACTCTGATTCAGAATACTGTCACTTCCAGAGGTTTACATCATCTGTGGGCAGGGTTCTGCCCTCTCCCTTCTTCTCCCTCCCCCCCCTTTCCTTTCTTCTTAAGTGTCCTGTCTGGTGACTACTGAGGAAAGACAGATGTCCCTGAACAACAACCGATTCCAGTACGGTGGCTGCTTGCTGCTCTGGAAAAACTTGTACGGCGCCCCCCTCAGGTATGTGAGTGCCAGCCCGCTTCACGAGCGCTTTGATAGTGTGGGTCAGAAACAAGGGAGAAAGGCGCTGAGCTTCACACGGAAAAGACAAACTTTCCCTGAGCTAAAATAAGAAGGACGAGGTGCCACCAGAAGTTTTGGTTTTAACGGCACGAAGGTGGATTGGTTCATAAGATACAGTTGCCATTGCTTTGGAAAGCATTCTCTGAGATCCACATAAAATTTCTAACCTACATCTCAACACCCACCCTTCAAATCTCTATACTGCCGCCTGTGTGGCGCAGGTAAATAAAATCATCTTTAAATTTGACTCCAAACCCCACCCCACCCCAAAACAACAATGAATAAAAAACCCTCCCTGCCATTGAGTGTCTTCTAATTCACAGGAACAGGTCAAATTAGACTTAGATAAAATCAAAAGTGTTCTTGATTTTTAAGTAAATTTTCCAGCGTTTTGGTTTCAAGAGTCAGGTAGGTGAGTTAAAACAACATACAGTCATTAAGAAAAGACCTCAGTAAGTTCTCTATTTGGTAGCACCCATCTTGACCTTAAACTTGAGACCATGAACCAACAGCACCCTGGACACCAGGAAACTAATGGTCCGTTTCTTAGACAGGGAGTAAGTCGTAGGTCCCATTCAGCCCTCCAGGTTGGAAAACAAGGTGGCTGAAAGTGACAGGTTAAAAAAAAAGAGAGAGAGACAGCGAAGCTACAGACAGACCAGTAACCACAGGTAAAAGTAAAACCCCTTCTGATCCTTGAACATCAGCAGGGAAACCAAGCCCAGAATCCAACATCGTGGGTGGTGTGCATCTACACGCACGCACACGCTCACACACACAGAGAGCAAAGTGCTCCAGTTACTTACGGGGCTGCGTGCTCCCTGGTGCTCCCACACCAGCGCCTGCCTGTCCAGCTGCCAAGGCCGGGCGCACACTGGCAGCAGCTGTTTCCTGAAAGCCAGGCTCTGTGTCTTAACCGGTCACATGCGCCTCCTGATAAACGCCACTGCCCTGCCAGAAGGTCGCAAACTGAAGAGCATTCTTCTCATTTGCAAACCTTCTCAAAAACCCCGCTCAGCCAGTTTCATTAGCATGCAGAGCAACTCCTCTGTCTCTGTCTGTCTGTCTGTCTGTCTGTCTGTCTCTCTCTCTCAGTGATAAACACTGAACAGCCGATAAGTCACCCTCAGGGCAGGTCAACAGCAAGTGGAAAGTGGGTGGGGTGTGTGAGGTGGGGACGCAGGCCGTCCCTAGTTGTTCACTCTGGCTCTCATCGGGCTCTTGCACAGCAAGAGAAAGGAGCCCTGGGCTCACACAGCAGGTTTTGAACGACTCCTGGTTCCAGCCACCCCGGAGAGAAACACCACAACCTGCCGCTCCATCTTGGTTTCGTTTTTCCGCAGGCAGGGCTCCAGTGTGCTGCAAGCTACAACCCAGGGCATCGCCTTCAGGAAAGACAACCCCCATGGACAATCTTGGAATGCTTAGGTTTCATGCCACAGGCTGGCGTGGTTTGTAAGCAAAGGTCAGGACTGGCATGCCAAATGATGCTAAGGTGTGTGTGTGTGTGTGTGTGTGTGTGTGTGTGTGTGTGTGTGTGTGAGAGAGAGAGAGAGAGAGAGAGAGAGAGAGAGAGAGAGAGAGAGAGAGAGAGAGAGAAGAGGAGAAACCCCAATACAGCTTTGTCTGAAGAGCTCATGGTCTGTGCCATCAAAAGTAAATCAATCCCGACCCCGGCTGGCCTGGGTGAAATAAGTCCATCATGAGAGAGCAACATTGTAGGAGATACATTTATGTATCTCACTTACATAAAATAGAGAAATTATCCCAACAGTCAAGGTTTATTAGGGGTTGCACTGCCATCGAGTCCATGCCAACACACAGTGACCCTGTATGCCAGAGTAGGGCTGCTCCCGAAGGGTTTCTGAGACCACTAATCTGTACAGATAGTCTCACCTTTCCCTAAACTGTCTTCAGGTAGGGGCTTTAACTTAGTGTCTTAACTTAGCCTTAACTGAGGACTCGTAACAGAGTGGCAGGAAATGGTAAAACGATAGCTTGAAAGTGGACAAGGGTGATGACACTGGAGCCCAGGCAGTGTGGTGGTTATGAGTTGGGTTGCTAACCACAAGGTCAGCAGTTCAAAACCATCAGCCTCTCATTGGGAGAAAGATGAGGCTTTCTGCTCCCTTAAAGAGTGACAGTCTCAGAAACCCACAGGGCCAGAGCTATCCTGTCCTTCAGGGTCTCCATGAGTTGGACTTGATTCAATGGCAGTGAGAGACAAACGGTTACAAATCCTCATAAATGTAATTCATGCTGCTGAATTGTACCCGTAAAAAAAAGTCTCATTGGCACATGTTTTGTCATATGTAATTTTACAAATACAGCTTGGTTGTTCAATGCGCTAAGGGAAATTATTTTCAAAAGCTTAAGGCCACATGTCCACAGAGTTGTCTGTGGGATCATGCCAACATTTTAGGGCTCATGGAGCCATGCTCAGGGGCCAGCAGTGAACACAGAAAGCAGCACCCAGCCTGCAGAGCACCCTGGGGTGCACTGCTGCCCCCTTTGGTGTGCTGAGAAGCTGGGTCAGCTGGCTGTGTTCTGTGCTCACCACAAAGGTAACAAATCATCCGGGGAGTTGGTTGATGTCACACCGCCCCATACCTCCCTCTCTAGGGAAAGCCCCTGGGTGTCAGACTTCTTGCTATATGAAGGCTCGCCCCTCTTCTCAACCTCAGTGTCTTTGGGGAAAGGGGAAATATGGCAGGAGGTCGTTGGCTCATTCGGCAAGGTTAACAAAATAGTTAACCACCGCCCCGTTCACCCCACTCCTTATCTGCCTCCCCCACCCAGAGATTTGCATAATGAGTCTGTTAAAGTGTGAACCTTCATGTTTAATAAATGAGGTCTTGCTCAAGAGAAGAGCTTGTGTGGGAAATCTTTCACATCTGGGTTTTGTTTCATAATTATTAACAACGATAATCAAGCCAGAAGTTTAACTCCATAACAAGATAGATTGTTTTGTTTTTCCCAGAATAACAGAAAGAAAGAAAAAGCACCAGGTTTACCAAATTTCAGGGGATTATTTGTTACCAAGCTGTGAAACCCCAAAGGTCAAATGGAAACATTTTGCAAAAATCATCACGATGTCGCCCTTCCTCGGGGTTCCATGTTTGCCGCAGAACCCCATCACAGAAGCAAGAGCCAACAGGCAGGCCATCGTGACGGACATTTTTGTTCTTGGGTTGATGTGACATGCTGCTGAATGTGACAGCCTTCAATCAGAACAGAAAAAGTGGTCGACTGAGGATTGGAAATCATGGTTTGCTATATTATCACTTTCTATTTATAGTAACAAATGTTGGCGATCTCATGGCATCTACTACTACATTTGCGACTCTCTGTTTATTATTCGGAGGACCCAGTGCATAGCAGAGAACAGAGCCACTGAGTTGCCATTGGATTCCTGGCGGCTCCCGTGTGTCAGAGTAGAACCGGGCTTTATAGGCTGGTTTGGGGGGGATGGGGATCACCAGGCCTTTCTTCTGAGATGTCTTTGGGTAGACTCGCACCTCCAGCCTTTCAGTTAGCAGCTGAGCTCGTTAACCATGTGTACCACCCAAGCCACTCCGGTGGCGAGTCCATTCCGACTTCCAGCGACCCTGTTGGGCAGAGCAGCAGTGCTCCTGCGGGTTTCTGAGGCTGTCAATCTTCACAGCAGCAGATGCCTCATCTCTTACATGTAGGCATTCAGAGGTCTGGACCTTGTGGGGAGCAGCCCAGCGCTTAACCCTCCCACCATCAGAGCTCATGTTGCCCCTGCTGGGTACACAAATTTTCCCGATAGGGGAGAGCCAGTGGTGACCAGGAGAGAAAGCCTCAGGAAAAATAGGCATAGAGATCCTTCTCTTGTTAGATTGGCCCGGAGGAAGCGATGGATCCTGAACTAGACCTTCAAAGCCAAGACTCTGGGTCCTTCCAGTCAGTGTTGCAGGAACATGACCGAGCGTTTCCACAGGGAAAGCTCCTTTCAGCCTTATAAACAAATGGACGCTCTCACCTCCCTGCCTGCAGCCACCAGTCATTTCCTGTGGAGACCACCCCCTTCCTGGGCTTTGTGTCACCCACCCCCTCTTCACCTCTGCTCAGGCCCATCGCACACCCCAAAACATGCCTTCTGTCCCTCTCAGCTCACCCACCTCACCGCTGTTTGTTTGGGTCCCAAAGGCAATGTTGCTGGTCATCTGTGTCTGAAGGCTGCCCCAAAACCCCCATTGCTGTCCGCAGTAAGCTTGCGACACGCTCTGCTTCCTTATGTCCCATCCCACTCAAGTGTCCACCTGCTGATAGTCAGCTCCTTCCCTGCACTTCACTGAAACTACATCCCCCAAGTTACCAATGACCTTGACCAGTGGACACGGTTTTGCTTTTATCTTGTTTGACCTTTTGGCTGCATTTGACCAATTCTGTTCTCCCGCCCTAGCTTCTAGACACTTTTCTTCTACCTTCCTCAGTCTCTTCTTCACGTGACCCTTATGCATGGGAGGGGGAAAAAAGCCCTTTGTTCTTCCTGTTCACCCATAGCTTTGAAATATGTATGGGAAAATTCCATTATTTTTTAAATATCATTTGTCTATGAACATGTGGTCATCCTATTACTGGGTAACAACAGCGGTTTCCCCACTCATCTCTGTGCCTCCGCAATCTGCCTCTACCCTCACTTGATCTTTGAACTTTCAGAATGAAAGCTTCTCAGGGCCACGGTGAGGTCTTATCAACCCTGACTTCCCAGAACCCAAGACAGGCCCTGGCTCCCCCTCTCAGCTGCCTTGTCTTTTTGCATAGTCTTCTGTAGCTGTATTTCTTATTTTGCCTTCTCATTGGAGCTTCAAGTCCCCACGTTCCTTTCAAAGGATGCTAGTCTTAGAAGAAAGCAAACATCTTAATTATTTTTACATCCTGTGAGGCCTACTACACTACTTGACATGTAGGAGACAAATTCTGAAACAATGCTAGATAAATAAATGAATGGCTAAAGAGAAAGATCTGTGAGTTTCCTTAAGAAAGCATGAGGGGGGCTTCAAAAAGTTCGTGGAAAAATCATATTATCACATCGTTCCATTGTTCCACAACATCTCCATGTCCCTCATGCGTAAAGAAAGTTCACAGACATTGATTGATTTTCTGGTAAACTTCAAATGTCTTCCCACGAAGAAATGATCCAAGACACAGTCTATGACCACACTGTGATGAAACTAAAAATTAATTACAAAAGCTTATGTTAAAAAGGTCCAAGTTCTTGAGAAAAAACACTTAGCTCTTCTTTAAAATATCAGTTGTAGAAGAAGAAATCAAGAAAGCCATTAAAAATGTTTAGAAAGTTTCCATTACAAGAACAGCACATATCAAATATTGCGGGGCACAAAGTAGAATTAGATGGAAACTTACCAACAAAGAAACTGAAAAATAAAAGCTCAACAGTCATGAAAATATTATCAAAGACACCAAAACATACTATAAAACTCCCTGGTAGTAGTAAAAACAGCCTGGTAATGGTACGATGAGAGACAGAAAAACCAAAACTGAGTACCGAACAGAAATTCCATACACCTAGAGGCAGCTGATACAGAGTCACAATCCATTACCTGATTTTTAAACAAGTAACGCACACACGATAGGATTAAAAAAAATTTGTGCAAAACTCATAGCCTGCTCACGCATTAGATTTCTGTGCACATTATGTTCATTCTGTATATGTGCACACTATGTGAATGTGTTATGTGTGAAAATCACATCAATGGTGAAGAGATCATCTGCTTAACAAAAGGTGCTGACCATTTGTTATGTATATTTGCAGAAAAATGAAATAGAACCATACCTCACATCATATACCCAAACAAATTCAAATGGGATCAAGCACCTCAATAGAAAACCTAAAGCTATAAAGATCATCAAAGAAAAAAGAGGGGCAGACTTAAGAACTCTAGTTCATGACCATCAGCATAACTAAAAATGCAAAGTCATCATAAGATAAATTAGACAGCACAAACCTCAAACCTAAAAGTAAAATGCTTGTATGCCTCAAAAGACTTGCTCAGGAGAATTTAAAAAAACAGTACAGACTGGGGGAAGAAATTTGGTAACAACATATCAGAGAGGGTCTGACCTCTAAAATATATAGAAAACTTCAACACATCAACAGCAAAAAGATAAGCTGTCCAATTTTTAAATTAGGCAGAGTCCATAAGCAGATACTTCACAAATGAAGACATTCAGGTAACCAACACTGAAGAAATCTTAAGATTGTTGGCCATTAGAGAGATGCAAATCAAAACAACAACGAGCTATCATCTCACCCCTGCCAGAACAGCAAAGTTAAAGAGAAAACAACAATGGCAATGCTGTTGAGGATGTAAAAAGACTGGAATTCTCTTACAGTGCTGATGGGATTGCAAAATAGTACAACCACTGTGAACAATTAAAAATACCGCTCTTCCTCAAAACATTGAACTAGAAATACTAAATGATCCAGCAACCCTACTACTAAGTACAGACCCCAGAGAAATAAAAGCCATGGCACAAAGAGACATATGCTGTGTGCGTTCATCAGAGCAGAAGTCAGACTCGCAAAAAAGCTAGAAACAATGTACCTGTCGTTAGGTGAACGGATAAATAAACTATGGTACATACACGCAATGAATTACAGCGCAGCATTAAAGAACAAGAGTTTCTCTTATGATCTTGTATGGCTAATTTTTCTGAGAGAGACATGTTTCCGTGGTGGTGTTGTTCACATTATGGGTGTTAGTCTGGGAACTTTAGAGAAACAAATCCACAGAAACTCATGTATAAGAGAGAGTTTTATATAAAGGTTAAGTGCGCATCAAGAAAATCTCCCAACCCAGTGCTACCCAAGCCCACAAGTCCAACATTAACCTATATGTCCAACACCAATCCACAAAGTCCTCCTCCATCTCACAAAACAGATGCATTGATGCCGACTACAGGAGGAAAGCCAAGTCAGTGAATGTGTAAACATCTCAGCGCTGGCAGGGGTCTCCATCTCCACATGGCTGTTCCAGCACCCAGGACTGCATCGGGGTAGGTCCTTGTGGCTTCTCCTCAGAGATGTCTTGCAAAAAGTAAGCCTTGCCAGCTGAAGCAAGGAACTGGCTAAGGCAGCTGTACCCTGGTCCAACCATCAGAAAGCAAGACACCCGAGAACTTGAAAGGTGAGGCTCGCCGAGCCATTTATCCCACCCTTCAATTAACCCCACATGTGTTCATCAGCCAGGTTGGCACAATAAATGAACTACCTCAATGGGCCTATCATTTGGCTGAAAGTGGAGTCACGGGGCGGGTTCTGATCCAGGCTCAAAGGATGACTAACAGCATCAACCCAGGGATTTCACTAGTTCCACCTGTCCAGTACTCCTGGTCTTTGTATTGATTTTGCATTCTATTCCATATTTTCTCTCACTCTATCAAGAACCATCAGATATGATCCCTTTAAGAAGAGTCTGCAGTGGTAACCATCTAGCTCTTCTGGTCTCAGGGTCATGAAAGCTGAGGCCTAACTGGGTTATTAGTTCCTCACACTAATTGTTTCCATGCGTCCTTGACTTTCTTCACTTTTTTTAGCTCCCCAGGAAAAGATCAATGATTGCACCTTAGACAGCCACTCACATACGTTTAAGACCCCAGGTGCTACTCACCAAAGTGAAGATTGTGAACATAGAACATTGTGAACACTTTGGGGAGCTATTTTTATGCTCATTGATGTTGATGCTCTCCGAGACTGTGGCCCTGACCCTCCAGGCCCCATGACTCAGTCTCTCAAGGTGTGTGGTTATGGCGAAGAAGTTTTCATACCTTCACCCTCTACATGCTATATTATATTCATGGCAGCACAATTCAATATGCATGTAGAACTATCTACTGTCAAATCTAAATATACATGTGGCTTTAGTCCCATTCCCCATGATGTTTCTGTCTGTGCAAAATTTTTGAAACACTTGGTATAGTAACGACCTCGTAAGGATTGTGTCCCTTTGTGATTCACAAATTTCACTCCACATAATATCCTCCAGGTTCACCCATGTTATGAAAGAAGCATTATTTGATTGATACCAGGTATGGAGAAGAAGGTATGGTAAGTCGCTAACTAGAGAGTAGACATGGATTGACTTGGGGGATGGGAAAGGCAATATACAATAGGAGGTGGCAGCACACCATGACTAATGGATGGTCAAGACACTTGTTTTGTTAGGTGCATAAATGACAACGAAGATAAATACCAAGATGTTCAAAAATCTTTCAAAAATAGTAACAACACACAGTAGCTATGAGTAGACACATAGGCAGATGTGCCAGGTGGAAAGATATGGGAAGGCAAGTGGATATATAGGTTTGGCAGGGGATAGGGTTACACATGGATTTGCATGTGCTACAACTATATCTGACGATCTTGTACAGCATATAGGAGATAACATCCTGAAAATGTCTTAGCCATAAGCATACATCTTGAAGGAATGAGTCGTTGGGCTTGGGGACATGGAACCACAGTCTTGGGGGACATTTGTCAATTGGCAGAACATAGTACACAAAGACAGTGTTTGGCATTCTAGTTTAGTCCGTAGTGATTAGAGTCCTCGAGCTTACGAGCGGCCATCTAAGATGCAATTTTAAATTATTTATTTATCTATTTATTTATTATTTTTGATAATTCAATCGTTCAAACACATCAAGGGGAATTGTACAACCATTGCCACATCAATATTAGAGCATTCCCCCACCCCATGGTTAAATCACCTTTAAAATGAGTTGCACAATCACAATTAATTCTGGTGCTCCCTTCCCCTCCCCCTTCATTATTTATTCCCCAAATCCCCATCCCCTCCCTATCACCCATCCCCCACCCCCGCATTCCTTATAACCCCCTTGTATCAGATATTATCACTATGTAAGATGCACATATTGATCTCTCATTGTCCAGCCCAAATAAAAGTGAAGAAAATCAAACAGTCCGGTAAAAAATTAGTTCAAAGCACTACTAGATCGTGCAAACCAAAACTGGCACTACCCTGAGACCAGAAGAATTAGATAGCACCCAGTTACCATTACAGTCTACCCGGCTCATTAACTACAACTGAAGGTCCTAGAAAGAGGGGAAGGGGGGGAAATAGAACAAAATTCAAAGTATGTTTTAAAGGTCACCTTACTGGTCAGACAGAGACTGGCTGGACACCAGAGACTACAGCCCCTGACTGCCCTGGAGGCCTGGCACTGAACCCACTGCCAGGGATCAGCTCTCACCCCAACAGACACAGGTCCATCAAGTGAAGACTGACACCAAGAAGGCATGTAGTCTTCAATGCAATCAACCGCAGTTGCCCAACAACAAAGGCCAGAAAGCAGGACAGGACAGGGCGGGAAAGAACCAGGGCAAATAGAATCCTGGAGCCCGGGGAGGAAGCGGGAGCAGCGCTGTCGCACTGAAGGGATGGCAAGCAGGTCCTGAGACAAAATGTGTGTAACATGTTGGATGAGGTGAATTTTCTCTGGAAACGTTCACCCCAATAACAGAAACAAGACGTTTTAGTTCACAGTACTTACACAGTCAGGTCACCTCTAGACCCTCAGACGGTATCAAGACAACACAAAGTGACAGAAACTAATGGCATTCCTCACCTTACCACCAAACAAGAGAGCAACCCACACTCCCTCAGGACGACGAGGCTGTCTACCCTGGTAAAGATGGCCCGTGTCGGAGACACGCAGGAGCAGGTCTGCTTTTCACTAAAGGATCACAGCAGTGGATGAGATCCTGAGAACCGAGCACAAAACTCCACTACAGGCCCATCTTACCCCCAGGGCCCTACATGGGTTTCTATGGTTCTAAACTTTTATGGGAGCACACAGCCTTATTTTTCCCTCAGAGCAGCTGATAGGTCGAATCACCAACCCTGCAGTTAACAGTTCAATGCATAATCCAATAAAAGACCAAAAAAGGGAAAGAAATGATGACATTTATTTATTTATATTATTAAATACTGTTACTGGGGGTTCTTATGTCTCTTATCACAATCCATACATTCATCCAGTGTGTCGAGCACATTTGCACATAGGCTGCCATCGTTTTCAAAGCATTCTCTTCCCACCTGAGCCCTGATATCAGCTCCCTGTTTCTTCTCCCTCCCTCCCCCGCCTTCCCTCCCTCACAAACTCTTGATAAGTTATAGATTATTATTTTCATATCTTTCATCGTCCTCCATTGCCCCTCACCCACTTTTCCATTGTTTGTCCCCCTTGGAGGGGGTTCTAGGTTGATTCTTGTGCTGGATTCCCCATTTCTCCCACCACCCTCCCCTAATCCTCCTGATATCTCTACTCTCAGTGTTGGCCCTGAGGGGTTTATCTATCCTTGATTCCCTGTGTATGGGCCCTTATCTGTAGCAGTGTGCATGCTCTGATCTAATCTGATTTGTAAGGTAGAATTGAGGTCATGATAGTTGGGTGAAGGAAGCACCAAAGAACTAGAGGACAATTGTGTGTTTCATCAGTGCTATACTGCAACCTGACTGGCTCATCTCTTCCTTGTGACCTCTCTGTGAGGGGATGTCCAATTGTCTACAGATGGGCATTGAGTCTCCACTCCAACCCCCCACTCCCCATTCACATTGGGTATGATTTTGTTCTGGGTCTTAGATGCCTGATACCTGATCCCATCGACACCTCATGATCACACAGGCTGGTGTGCTTCTTCCACATGGACTTTGTTGCTTCTCAGCTAGATGGCCACTTGTGTATCTTCAAGACTTTAAGACCCCAGATGCTATATCTTTTAATAGCCAGGCACCATTAGCTTTCTTCGCCACATTTGCTTTTGCACTCATTTTGTATTCAGCGATGGTGTCGGGAAATTGAGCATCACAGAATACGGGATTACTAGAATGTGTTCCTGTGTTGAAGGAGGACTTGAGTTGAGGCCCAATGTCCATTTGCAACCTTAACTGTTAATATATAGATATGAGTATATAGATCTATTCCCCTCTTACATATACTTATATATGTACATGCCTGTATTTAGACCTCTATAAATGTCCTTTGCCTCCTGGTTCTTTCCTCTATTTCTTTTAACTTTCCTCTTGTCACACCATCATTGTTGGCCTTCATTGGGGTTAGTAATTCCTCGCTGCTACATTGCCCTTGATAAAGCCCCACTAGGCATCCTGCACTCTTCTCTTCATTGATTTTAGTCCACTTGTTGTTCTCTTGTCCCTGAGTTGGTCCTCCCCTTTTCTTTCTCTCACTTCCCCTTCTCCCCTGTCCCCCGGAACCAGTAGTCCCATTCTTTTCATCTCTGAATTATTTATCCCACCTATCTAATCTAGACAGACATGCAGGTACATTAATAAGCATGAAAACCAGGCAAAGCCAAACAATACATCAAAAGGAATCAAGACCAACAAAGCAATAACAACCACAACCCAAAAAAACCCAACAACAAAAAGAAAGCCACTGACAAAAATGGCAAATGCCTATAAATAGTTCAAGGCCTGTTTGTTGACCTTTACAAGTGCTTTCCAGTGGAATCTGATGGGGTGCCGCATTCTGTCTCCAAAGTCTATTTTTGGTATTCCCTGGGGATTTCATCACTTTGCTCCCCTTGCTGCTCTGCTGCATGTCCATAGTGTTTCGCCCAGCGTGATGGTGTCAGATTGTACACAATTCCCACACTTGTCTCCAGTGCTGTCCCTGCAGCACTAGCGATGTCGTGTCTTCTGGTGGCGCGGGTCCTATGGTCTTCTCTGTGTGTTGTCTGCTCTGAGCGGGAATATCATCCTCAGGGCTTGGTGGGTGAGATTTATTTTAAAGGATAACCAACTAAGACTAGGACAACTAATTTTATTTCCATGTATTAATGGAAGGCTAATTGTTAAGTCCAGTGTAGATTACAATTCAGTGTAAAGAAAACAAAAACCCTCAGAACTGGGCTAATAGAAAATACCATGATAAACAGAGAAAAGATTGAAACTGTCAAGGACTTAAATTTGCTTGAACTCACACTCGGTGCTCACGGAAGCAGCAGTCCCGAAGTCACACCATGCATTATTGCAGTAGGCAAACCTACTGCCACGGCCTCTCCAAAGTGTCGAAGTGCAAGGGTGTCCCTTTAAGGATTCAGGTACGCCTGGTATTGCCAATCATCTCAGATGCGTGTCAAGCGGGTAATTGAATAAGGAAGACCCAAGCAGGAGTGATACACTTGAATTATGGTGCTGGCGAAGAATGCCGAAAGTACCATGAAGTAAAAAGTACCAGAAGAAAAAACCAAATCTGCCGTGGAAGACGTGCAGCCAGAACGCTCCTTACAATCAAGTAGGTTGCACTTTGTACACGCTGTCAGGAGAGACCAGTCCCTGACAGAAAATGACATCCGTCCCAGAAGAAGACGACCCTCAGGGAAACAGATGGATGCAGTGACCACAACTCAATCACAAGCGACACTGGCAGTTGATCCAAACACAAGGCCTGTGTTTACGCACCAGAATCATTCAGTAGTTGTACAAGTCTCTATAGACTTCCTCTCGTACAGGCAAGAGTTCCATGCTCAGCCACTAACTGATAGAGCAGTAGATGGAACCCATCAACAGTTCGGAGGCAGACAGATGAGGCAGCCTGCCTTGGGAACTCTGTGAGGCAATTCTGTTTTGTCCCCCAGGGTCACTGTGCATTGCAATCCGCTCGGTGACATTACGGTTTGGGAGCCCTGCAGGTATAATCAGCCATGCCGATCATGTTGTCTCGGGGGTATCTAACTATTGGCGTCGTAACAATAATTGCTTACTATCAGTCACTGCTACATAGAGGGCCAGTGTAAAGGAGACAAATCCTCCAGGAGATGGACTGGCACAGTGGCTGCAACAACGGGCTCAAATGAACAAGCCAGACTTGTGAGGGTGGTGTGGCACCAGGCCATCTGCCACGCAGAGGGTCACGATGAACTGTAAACAACTCTGGGCACCTGACGACAACAACTCCCACGAAGTGGGATATTTTAGCCAGGTCTGCGGGTTACATGGTGGGGTGGGGCGGGGGTGGCCTAAGAGATTGAGTGGCATTGATAACATTGCTTCTATGGATAAAGACATTCTGCGTTCTGAGCCACACGGTTCATTTCTGAAGTGGAGATGGTCTGTATCCAAGAGAAAACAGAAAGGGGAAGATGGGGGATGGGCTCTCCTGGAGAAGGCCTGCTGGCAGATGGCACCTCCAAACTTGGAAAATCAAATCAGGTGGATTGCATTGAGTACAGTTGCCTGTACTTCATTTGTGGGTAGAGATCCCGGGTTAATGCTCTACCCACTGACCTTGGTTGGAAGATGATGCCCCGTGTACAATTTTCCCTCTACCGAACCGTCTTCAATCAGGCTGCTTTCCTGGCCTGCACTGGATTCCTCTCAAATGGAGAAGGAAAGCAGCACTCGGGACACGTACTACCTTGTTAGCATAATTACTCACATTCACGACAGCTTTCCTCTCCCCAAACTGTATTAATCCTGACATAAAGGCAGCTTTCAGTAGTATTTGGGGATCTTACCCCGATAAGCCCCAGACTGGTGATAAAGTTGATCTTAAACCACATCTTATCAATGTTGATGCTGTCTGCAGAATTCTTTTAGTTCTTGAAAAGAATTCCTTAGAGTTTAAAAAAAACAACACAATTCTCTGGCCTCCCCTATGCATTTTTCTGAGAGGCATGAAAGTGGAAAGAAAATGAGTAACACAGGGCAATCTCCAGATTTATGATTTCCTCTCTATTCAAGGTTAGCACAGTTGCATTTCAAAGAAGAAAATGTAAAGCTGGTTTGGGGATAGAGGCAGCAAAGTACATTCATTTTTTTTTCTTTCAAAATGTGTCGTGCAAACTGTCTGAGTTGAGCACAGGGTGCTGGAGATGGGTTCATTTTGGGGAAAGCAGAGTTAAAAATTGCAATGCTGTTCTTCTCTCTCTCACTTTTTGAATCCCTCTCTTGTTTCACCCTGACTGGACGTGGCCCCTTCCTGAGTGGGCAGAGACCTCCTGGGTCCAGACTCCGCCTACTGGCCTCAGTTGGAAGATGGTACCCAACGTACATTTTCTGAATGAATGAGGAGATTTGTATACCTTGTTGTGGTCCTCCTCTTCCTCTGCCACTCCTGTTATCGCCCATGGGCACATGAACAAAGTGGACATGGCGGCAGGGATGGAGGTTATGCATGGGCACAGCAACATGGACTTCCACTCACCAAGGCTGACTTGGCCACTGCCACTGCTGAGTGTCCCATTTGCCAGCAACAGAAACCAAAATGAAGTCCAAAATATGGGACAATTCCTCGGGGAGATCAACCAGCAACTTGGTGGCAGGTTGATTACATAGGACCACTTCCATCATGGAGGGGACAGCGTTGTGTTCTGACTGGAATAGACACCTACTCTGGATATGGATTTGCCTTCCCTGCACGTGATGCTTCTGCCAAAACTACTATTCGTGGGCTTACAGAATGCCTCATCCACCGGCATGGCATCCCACATAGCATTGCTTCAGATCAAGGAACTCACTTTACAGCAAATACAGTGCGGCAATGGGCCCATTCCCATGGAATCCACTGGTCGTATCATGTTCCTCATCATCCTGAAGCTGCCGGCTTGATAGAACGATGGAATGGGCTCCTAAAGACACAATTACGGCGCCAACTACATGGCAACAACTTGCGGGGCTGGGGCAATGTTCTCCAGGAAGCTGTATATGCTCTAAACCAGTGGCCAATATATGGTGCTGTGTCTCCAATAGCCAGAATTCATGGGTCCAGGAACCAAGGGGTGGAAGCTGGAGTGGCACCACTCACTCCTAGTGATCTCCTTGCAGCATTTTTGCTTCTTGTCCCAGCAACCCTGTGTTCCTCAGGCCTGGAGGTCCTGGTCCCAAAGAAAGGAACTCTCCCACCTGGAAACACAGCACGGATTCCACTGAACTGGCAGCTGAGAATGCCCCCTGGACACTTTGGACTTCTCATGCCTTTGGATCAACAGGTCAGGAAGAGTATCACTGTACTTAGTGGTGTGATTGATCCTGATTACTAAGGAGAAATTGGAATGGTACTACATAATGGAGGTAAAGGAGAATATGTCTGGAATCCAGGAGATCCCATAGGCCGACTCTTAGTGTTACCATGCCCTGCTATTAAAGTAAATGATAAGTTACAGCAACCCAATCCTGACAGGACTTATAATGACCCAGACCCCTCAGGAATGAAGGTCTGGGTCACCCCGCCAGGCAAAAAACCACAGCCAGCTGAGGTGCTTGCTGAGGGCAAAGGTAATACAGAACGGGTAGTAGTAGAAGGTAGTTCTACCTATCAATTACAACCACGTGATCAATTGCAAAAGCAAGGTTTGTAATTGTCAATATATTTTCTTTGTATGTGATTATTGCACATATTTCCTTTGTTCAGGTATGATATATCAGACATAATTTGACTCAGTGTGTTTTCATTTATATGATAGATGATTGATGATAAGTATAAGTGTGATTTCATTAATGTCTGGAAATTATATAAGTGTGTATGGGTAAAGAATTGTGTACAGGTGCCAGGTTGGCAAGGGGTGGATTGCTATAGTTTATTGTGCCAGCCTGGCCGATAAACACAAGTGGGATTAATTGAAGGACGGAGAGATGAATGGCTCAGTGAGCCTCGCCTTGCTTGTCTCTCGTTCTTTAATCATCGGACCTGCGTGTGGCTGCTTAGCTTGTTCGGTGCTTCAATTTAAAGGATACACTACCTGTGGGATGCCTAGCCTGTTGACTGTGTCGCTGTAAGTTAAGGGCCCTTTAAGCCCACACGATTGGAATGTTTGTCTCTGGAGCTGGGGGCCCAAAGTTGGTGACAGTTGGTGACCTACCTTGCTGTTTGCTGCCTGGGTATATATAGTCCAGCTCTCTCTATAGAAGGGGACTGGTGGCTCTCAAGACTTAAAGGACTGCTACTGTCTCACTGCTTTATCATTTATAATTTAACTGTTAATTTCTTGTATTATCTATCTGTATATAACTTAACAGTTCATTTCGTGTTATATATCTATCTTTATAAATACATTTATCTATAATTACTTGCAATCTGGTTTTGTCTCTCTAGAGAACCCTGTCCAACACATTTTCCCTTAATGCCTTAAACATGGAAAATTCTCATAATAATGTAATGTAAAATTACATTATTGTTGAAGTTCTCAAACTGGGGGCAGTATGTGAAGGGTATCATCAGCACTGAGGGGTGGCTGCTATTTCCTTGAGGAAATTTAAAAAAACTCACCAAAGATTCTGTGCTTGTGGAGATAAGCACACAGTAGTGGGGGGTGGGGGGGGTGAGGCGCTCAAACAGCTGAAAACTACCAACCTAAAGGGAGAGACCCTCACGAATACTTGAATTCCTAGGAATTCTTTCAAGATTGATATTCTTGTGGTCAGAATAACTGCATTGTCATGCTGCAAACCAGTCTGGTTTCCTTCTACACAATAAGCAAAGCAAGCTGTGCGTGTGTGTGTTTACATTATATGACATTTAAAGTTCAAAAACAATGCATGCTCATTGTAGCCAGTCAAACAATGCAAATCTATATAAAGAAAATAATAACTTCACCCCCCATTATCATTTCGTGTAGATACTACCAGAAAAATGACCAGTCTTTCTGGTACTATTGTGTAGATAATCCCAGGCCAAAATATAATTCTGAGAGAGGACAGAAAAAATTATCTCAGACAGACTATATAAGGCAGGGGGGCGAGGGGGTGGATGTTTTCTTTTTCAAGTCCATTATCCTGCAGTTTACTTTTCCATTCAACAATGTCTCATGGTCGGGTATTTTGGTGGTAACCCCAATAATATACTAGTAGCTGTAATGTGTTCTTTTAAATCATTGTAGGACTCAAACGATTTAGACAGCCAGCCTAAAGAGTGACAACACAAACTCACCCAGTGGCACTACAGATGAAAAGACGCGCAGTCTGCTTTCATGAAAATGATAGGCCAGAAGACCCTTGGGAACAGTTCAGCGTATAACACGCAGACTCCCCAGGAGAGAACATCGACTGGGTCGCAACCCACACTGGCCACCTAGCTGTCTGACCATGTTTTCATCCTAGTGGACATCCAATGCAGTCTTGGTCTTGTGCTAATAAATTATATTGCAGGGAAAAAATTGTGCACACATCTTAAGTTGGCACTTTGAATTCCATCATATTGATTTCCAGAACTGGGATGATCAAGATGGTAACACAGATGCAAAAATCTAGGCATTTCCAGGTTATTCTTCTAAAACTACATGAGAAGCACAGGGCATACCAAGATTCAGACACGGCAATGTAGAGGATCGGAGAAGCACTAAAATTTCATTTCAGAAGTACATCCTTCCAGGGATATTCATTAGATCACAGACATCAAAGAGGTTTGCTTGCTTTTCATTCCCAATAATAATTTAAAAAATAAAAACAAAGCAGCTGAGGCCCAACTGACTAAAATCTGTCAAAATTGAGCAATGGAGTCTACTGTTCCCCAGCTAGCCTATCATCAGCTTACACCAAAAACCTGAGGTGTGTGAAAGACTATTCCAAGCGTGGAATCCAATTGCTGATTAGCTACAAAACATTGTGTGAGTAAACTTGAGCTAACATGCTTTTAAGAAACAATGCTGTTAGACTGAACACATTTCCCATATTTGTAAAGCAGGCAACGTTGTGGGTGGGACAAAAGACTCATTACTCGGTTTCTCATTTCTGTCTCAGTTGTTGGAGTCTGGCTTTTGTAACTCCGCAGCCATCTGACGGCGGCAAGAGTGGGGCTCATGAACTAAACATAGGAATAAGGAGCGCCTAGTGTCTGCAGCTACGCTCCTCCGAGCACGGCACCCCCTTTCCTGAATTATACGGCTTCACCACGGAGCTTGGTTTAGGACTTTGGAGTGAGAAACTGGGATATAACAGCCCAATATGTTATGGGACATAACATATTAAGCACAAATAGCCCCTGTTACCATCATTAGCTGCTATGGCTACATCAGCCGACACACTTTAAGACAAAAACAACAGCCCAGAATTCTCTGCTTTAGAAAAGAAAAAATATATATTGAACCTATTTTAAGGGATATTTTTCATATTACAAAAGCATTCTTTGTTTTTAGAAAGCCATCCCTTGCAGTATTATAAGAAACGTGTGCACACTTGCATTAAAAAGGGCATTCAACTAACCAGAATTTAACTCATATTTTTCAAGAACACATCACCTTAGTAAAATAAACGAATGTCCAATTTTGGACCCAACTTACTGGCCCAGATGGTCTGTGTCCTTTCCTTCAAAAGCAAACTAGCAAACAAACCTAAAATGTGGGCAGGCAATTCCTAGGCGCCCGTGATAGAGAAGCTATTTCTCAACCTCCTTAGGGTGCCTAAAAGTAACGGGCTATAAATAGCCTGCAGCTCTAACATCAGCCTCCTCAGCTCAAGGGCCAGGTGGAAACAGAAATTGCTTGAAATATGGCGCCCGGATTCTAATTCCATAGGACTGCTCGAGAATCCCCAATGATCCTCCTGACAATTCCACCATGAATCATTTCTCATTACCATTTTCCTAACTGGGAGGAGAGAGAGTGGTGAATGGCGAGGATACCGGGGCATTCGAAATGGAGAAGCCAGGATCCTCATTCCCGTTCAGCTTCTTAGTAGTTGAGTAGCCGGGCACAATTTCTCCTTTAGAAAAAAGGCAGGCATCGAACCCAATTAGGAAGGTTGCTCCCAGAGTCGAGCATAAGTGTTCCACTTCAGGATTTTGTCTTGTAGAGATGTTCAACAAGTATTCAGAGATCTCTGAGCGGGTCCAAAGACAAATAATGGAATTTCCCCTCCAAAGCTAAAAAAATATTTAATTTTTTTTTTTTACAAAACAACCTCATCACCTTCAAGTACTCTCCATTACACTTAATACACTTTTGAAATCTGTAATTCCATTCTTAGAAACATTTTTCGAATGTATCTGTTTGGATGGCTCATTGAGCCCTCCTCATTGTTTTCTTCGCCTCTTCTACATCATCAAAACACTGTCCTTTCATGTCCCTCTGCACTCACAGAAAAAAAAAAAGTCACGCAGAGTAAGGTCAGGTGAATAAGGTGTGTGGGGCAAGAGAGACATGCTGTTTTTTGCCAAAATCTGGCTCACTGAGATGGCTGTGTGAGTGGTACACTGTTGTGGTGGAAAAATCAAACCCTTTTCTGCCACAAATCAGGCCTTTCTTGTCGCACACGGTTGCACTACCTTTTCAGAATCTCTAAATAGAAGAAAGCTTAATTAACAGCCTGACCTGGTGGAATTAACTCAAAATGCACTACAAGTCAACATTTTCGTCCATTAGGGAAGTTGCTGGACTTCCAGAATGAGGTTTGTCATCAATCAACATACACTCGAGGTTTTCCCACGGCGCCGTCCTTGTGTGCAACGTCACAACAGTTTCTGTGACATTGTTCCCCCAAGCAAATGTCACAGCCGGACGCGGTTCTCTTAAATCAGTCATCACAAAAACTGAGGTTCAAGCAAAACTGCTTTTACCAAAAAATTCCCTGTGACCCGAAAGAACCTTCCCAGGTGACACCACTGGGTGCACTAACTCAGAACAAGTTTCTTGATGCAAGCCTACGAGCATGAGTTCTACGAAAGCACTTCTCCACCCAGCGCAGTGCTGGTTGTTTGGGGGTACCCCCTTGTATGTCAGACAAGGTTCAACCCCACAACAAGGAAACATTCTAAAGCTAGGGGAGATAGTTTCAAACTAATCACAATACATCCATTTAATCTATCAAGAATCCAAGAGGAAGATGGAAAGAAAAGATGACCTCAATTCAATGAGTGGAAACAGTGAAGAGCAAAACACCCTACACATCTGTTTCTGTGACTATGATACAAAGAAAATATATGAGGTGCCCAAAACGATACACGTGCAAACAATTTGAAGAAAATAGAGGCAAGCAAACCTTTCCTTTTTTGAATTCTTAATTTTGTATTGAGATCATTCTTTCAAACAAGCCTGTACTGTTTTCATAAGGAACCCTGGTGGTGTAATTGGATTATTAACCACCAAGTCAGCAGTTCAAACCCATCCGCCGCTCTGAGGAAGTCGTATGAGGCTTCCTGCTGCCAAAGCTATCCAGCACCGTTCTACTCTGTCCCCTAAGGTTGCTAGGGGTCAGAATTGACTCAATGGCAATGAGATTTGGTTTTATAAGTTTGCTTGTTTTTTTTTCTAATTGTATTGCTTTTATAACAAAAAAGCAATGGAAAACAATGATAGTGAAGCAGTCAGCATAATGTCCACTGGACTTCAGAGGACTCGGCTCATCTTTACTTCTGCCCAGAAGCACGGACCCCTGAGTAACAAGTGTACTGAAGAGAATCAGATCTGGGGACCCGGCACCTGGCGCATGGTCATGCGTGAAATGGATCTTTAAAAACAAACAAGCAGACAAAGTAGAGATTTGTTACCTTAATGATGGTGCTGGCTTCATAGGTGTATGCATACATCAAGACACATCCAACTTTATACTTGAAATATGTACAGTTTGATACATCAGTTATAAAACAGCTCGACAAAGCTGTTCCAAAGAAAGGAGAAAAATGTGGAACAAAAATTCCCCAAGCAGTAACATTAAAGTTGAGAGACTGAGATCAGAAGTAATCTACCCAGAGATAATAATGACAGTGGCTTAAAAGCATTTAGTTTTAGACTGCTTGGTCACACAGAAATAAATTAATCTTCCCTGTATTTTCTAAAAACTAGTTTATAATGAACAAACAGATTTTCACTCTTCCTTTTTTATTTATTATCATAACAGAAATATGTCCCCAATCTTCTTTAGTGAACCTGGTTTTCTAAGATTATTGAACAAAATGCATATGGTGTATCTTTCATGCATATTCTGGCACAAATGGATTAAGCCTGTGGCTCCTAACCAGAAGGTTGGCAGTTCAAATCCACTTAGAGGCAACTTGAGAAATAAGGCTTAGTCATATATTTCAAAAAGGTCACAGCCGTTGAAAACCCAAGGAAACACAGTTCTACCCAGACGCACACAAGGTCACCAAGCAGAACTGACCACTCAGGCGCACACAAGGTCACCACGCAGAACCAGCCACTCAGATGCACACAAGGTCACCATGTAAAATTGACTTCATACCAACTTTCTTAGCTTTGGGTTTGGGGCGCCTAGCCCAGCACATGGCACTTCCTAGGTGCTATACCAGTATTTATTTGTTCTTTTGTGCAACTGTTTTTTTTTTCTGTATTGGTAATTGTTAATGCTTTAAACTTATTGTTTCTACTATCATTCATTGAAAGTGTATGGTATTTTAGGTATATGTGCACCAGAAAAACAAACTCACTGCCATCATGTCACTTCCAACTCATAGTGACACTATAGACTAGGGCAGACTACCCCTATGGGTTTGTGAGACTGTAACTCTTTATGGAAGTAGACAGCCCCATCTGTCTCTGGCGGAGCAGCTGGTAGTCTTGAACTGCCAACCTTGAGGTTAGCAGTCCAACACATAACCACTAAGCCATCAGGGCTTCTTTAGGTCCATATAGGTAGTCATATTTATAAATTTCTTTTTTTTTCTTTTTAATCATTTTATTAGGGGATCATACAACTCTTATCACAATCCATACATACATTGTGGAAAGCACATCTGTACATTTATTGCCTTCATCATTCTCAAAACATTTGCTCTCCACTTAAGCCCCTGGCACATGTGACCTCCTCCCTGGGGGACGGACAACAGAAAAGTGGGTGAAGGGAGACGTCAGACAGGGCAAGATATGACAATAATTTATAAATTATCAAGGGCTCAGGGGGGGGGAGCGGGGAGAGGGGAAAATTTTGTTTCTTTAAGGAAAATGAAAAAAAATTGATTCCGAAGGCCAAGAGACTTTTTAACTAACAAACTTTTGGAGCATTGCCAATTTGTAAATCACGCATTTAATGGTCATTCTTCATATTTTAAATGCCTTTCGTTTTTATTTTAAAATTGCTTTAAATCTAGCTTCATACTCCTGCCCTTTAGGAATAAGAAACGGGTGCTAAATATAACCATTGCAGTTGGCTGCAACTCATGGCCCGGCCTACAGAGAGCCGTCTCCAGGTCTCTGCATTGGTGAGGCCATAGGGACCTCCAGTGTCTCCCAGTTTTATCCACTTCCATCAGCTCTATTTTCGTCTTTCCACATTTAGCACAGGGCTATCTTTATCACCCAGCTGACCGGCATGAGAGTCCCCAGGGCTTCGTAGTTACATGAGATTCTCGAAGTATGCTTCCTGACTGTTGGAAGAAGACAATGCAGAATGAAGAAAAGGCATCATCAGAAAGCAGTCACAATGCTAGCAGGGGGTTTTCTTCATCCCCCCCCCCCCCACATTGCTAAAGATTTCTTTCTTTGTGCTCAGTTGGGCGAGCTAGTAAGAGCGCAATGACTATGGTGCTTGCTGCAAGGTAATTTTACACTGTGTTTCAGTTATGCCCAAATTCACTTGAAGACATAAAAAAAATAGTCCATACAACCAGATCATTCAGATTTCAATATTTTTTTCAAATGCCCATTACTCTTTTAAAAACTGAGGAATACGTGCTATCATACTTGCCAACCAAAAACACAGTCGATTTCTTCTAAAAGGCCAGATCGCACTGGATAGTCTCAACTTTCTCCCACCATGGCACCTCTTTTCCATAATTCCTGAGCCAATCCTTTGCTCATTTTTCAACTCTTCCATTTGAGTCAATGCCTTGACTCGCCAGCTTAATGTACGTGAAAAGAGAAGATGGTGAGTCCTAGACCAAACCCGATCTTCAAATATCATTTATGTAACCGGGAGGTTCTTCTTGTGTCTCACTACACCTTCAAGCCTAGTAGCCAAAAGACACATTAGCCTACTGTGCACTTGCATGAATTGAAAACACTTGCATTAATTACATGCATACGGTAAGTATAAACTATATCCTGGGTTTAGTAACAACAACAGCACACCTGAGCCAGCACAGAACTAACAACTGACAGACAAGTGCTGGAACAACAAGGAAAAGGATGTAAAATATCTCGTGAATGTGGATAATAATAGGGTGCTTCGTTAAAAGGGTAGAAATAGAAATATCATATGATTGAGCAATTCAACTATTAGGTAAATATCCCATAGAAATAAGAACCGTGTCTTGAACAGACATTGACACGCTGTGTTCATTGCGGCCTGATTCACAAGAAGCAAACACGGAAACAATCTAAGCGCCTATCAATGAATGAATAGATAAGCAAACCATAGTATATACTAAGGAGCTCCAAGTTGGACATTTTACCGGGAGAGACCTGTCCCTGGAGAAGGACATCATGCTTGGCAAAGTGGAGGGGCCCCGAGAAAGAGGGGGACCCTTGACAAGATGGATTGACACGGTGTCTGCGACGCTGTACTCAAGCACAGGAACAATTGTGCGGATGGCGCAGTCACTTGAGGTGCAATATGGAAAGATCCTGTGGGAGAAGTATTGAATGATGTGGGAAGCATCCAAGGACCAAGGAAAGAATAGACTAAGTCAGTGTCCCAAAGAGAACCGGTTGCCACGATGTGCCCGGATGTGTTGGCGTGAGAGAAGAGCTCCAATACGGAAGTGTCAGGAACTAACAGACATTTTTGCTGATGGGCTCAGCTTTGTGTAATCTGTCCAAAGAGAGCAAGAGGCCTTTAAAAGTCCACTGGCATTCCTTCTAAACTCGTTATACAAAAAAAGGAAATAGACAGCTAGATTCCTGCAATAATCTACAATAATCTCAACTACATTCCTGACCTAGTATGGAAGCTTAAATTCTGAGCAGCCGGTGTGGGGGAGGCTCACAATTGGACCAATAAGCACCATCATGATCAATGGAGAAGAGCTTCAAGTTGTCAAGGTTTTCATTCACTTGGATCCGCAGTCAATGCTCCAGGAAGCAGTAGTCAGGAAATCAAAGGACGAATCTGCAGTGGACCATCTGCTGCCGAGCGTCTCTCTTAAGTATTCAAGAGTAAAGACGCCACTCTGAGGATTCAGGGATGCCTAACTCAAGCCAGGGTATTTTTCATCGCATTATAGGCATGTGAAAGCTGGCCGATGAAAAAGGAAGGCCACGTAAAATTTGCACTGTGGTGCTGGCAATGAATATTGAAAGTACTATGGGCTGCCAGACGAGCAAACCAATCTGTCTTGGAGGAAGTAAGACAAGAACGCTCCTCAGAAGCGAGGAGGGTGACAGATTTTGTCTCATGTCCTCTGGACAACTTATCAGGAGGGACCAGTCCCTGGAGAAGGACATTGTACTTGTTACAGTAGAAGGTTATCAAGAAAGACAAGAGCCTCGAGGCGATGGATTCATACAGTGCTTACAACAATAGACTCAAACATCCCAGCAGTTGTGAGGACTGTGTAGGCACAGGCGTGGTTTTATTCTACTATATCGATGGTCACTTTCAGTTGGAACCAACTGAACAGCACCCAACACCAGCAGATGACAGTGGATGCCCTACATCCACTCTGGATCTCCATATAGATTCAGCCTCCTTTGAGCTCTTTCTGGCCATTGACTGGCAATGTAAAAGGCTTTGTCGATGATTGTGACTTCCCTGGCCAGCCCATGAGGAGACAGTTGTCCTCAGGAAGCTGCCTGGGTATGCCCATGATGGAAATTGAAGCACTAGGGCAGCCTGATGATGAATCATGGCCACACAAAGATGCTCTGAGGGCCTCAGAACCAAGCCTGTATACTCTTGATCTTTAATAGTATATGTGTCTTACTCATGGTCCCTTTCCCACTTCTGTTATACCTCATTCACCTACTATGATGAATTGATATGCCACCAATCATGATTTCTTGACAATGTCCTATGTAAAAAAGAAAGAACTGGTTGATAATCAACCATTGCAAAAGGTAGCATATCATCAAGCTACTGAAGGAGGAAGTCCAAGGTGCACTGACAGCATTAGCAAAAAAGGAAAATAAAGGGCTCTCAGAATTGATGGACTACCTATCTTTGGAATGAATGCAGGAGGATCGCAGACCAGGAGGTGGGAAGTCTTGTGGATCCAGTGGTGTTGGGAGCATCTCAGCGCTGGCAGGGATCTCTGTATGTCTTCTCCAGCTGTGAGGCTCTAGCGTAGTTCCATGTGTCTTGTCAGTAGAGCATCTCTCAGGGAGTCAGCGTAAAGAGAGAGTATCTCCTGCCTCCAAAGAGGAAAATAGAGGAGTTCCCAGAATCCTCAGGAGAAGGTCATGGCCATACAGAGGCCTCATTGGCTATATCCTGACTGACAGGCTAGACTCCACCCCTACACTCTTAATCCTCCGCTTGACACCAGATTACGTAACTACCACAGAACCCTAGTAGCAACACTGTTTACTTATTCTGGTGCATACAACAGAACACTATGCAACACTGCAGACGCATGATGAATCTAGAACATGGGTGAACCTGGAGGACATTATGCTGAGTGAGATTAGCAAATTACACAAGGAAAAATACTGGATGAGATCACTACTGGACAAAGTCATGGAAAGGTCTGACCTGGAAAGAATCATTCTTTAATGATTAGCGTGTCAGGGGGAGGAGAGAGGAAGGTAAAACCCTAATAGAGGACAGATACGTACTTATCTATGGGGTGGAAAAGGCAATAGACACCATGGGGAGGTCCACAGAAAATGATCAAGACCAAGGAAATCACTTGGAGCAGTGCAAGAATTAAAGGCAACAAATGCAAATACAATTAAATACACAATTCTCCCAGAACAAAATCTATGAGAGGGTATCTAGATAGGCCCATAAACTGAACAGGAGTGGGAAGGTAGATGGGAATGTATAGGTTTGTATGTGTAAGAATTGCACAAGTTTCACAGAGGATCTATCTACATGTGTATTTATCTGTGCTGTAAGTTTATCCATGAATGTGGTGGCACATACAGGGGCAAAAATATAAAAACTTCCTCTCCAAATAACACTGTGCAGGAATGAGTCATAGAACCTGAGGCTCAGGACCACAGTTTGGAGGACACCAAGGTCAAGTGCCATGCTATAGTCCACAAAGACAATGCTCTACACCCTACTTCATGCAGTAGCAACCCAGGTCTTAAAGCTTATAAGCCGTCATCTAAGATGCCACTACTGGTCTCTCTCCATTGGTATCAGAGTGAAGGAAATAAAGGAAGCAAGAGGGCAATTCATCCAAAGGCCTAATGGATCCCTAGGCCCGCAGCCTCCAGGCCTAGAGACCCAAAGAACTAAATGGTGCCTGGCAACCACTGCCAACCACTCTGGAAGGGATCACATTAGAAAGTCCAGGATATCACATAAACACTGAAGACGAAGGTGTGCATAAGCAAGTGTGGTGAAGAAGGCTGATGGTGCCCGGCTACTGAGAGATACAGCGTCTGGGGACTTAAAGGCTTGAAAGCAAACAAGCGGCCATCTAGCCCAGAAGCAACAAAGCCCACATGGAAGCAGCACACCAACATAGGCGATCGTGAAGGCCAGAGGAGACCAGGTCTCAAACAACAAAGGCGGGGTGGTGGTGAGAATCACATCACCGTGAATGAGGGGGAGTGTGTGATGGGGACCCAGTGCCCATTTGTAGACAGCTGGACATCACTGGCAGAGTGGTAGTGGGGAGGAGATGAGTCAATCAGGGTTCAGTGTAGCAACAATGAAACTCAAAACCTTCCTCTAGTTCCTGAACGCTTCCTTCCCTCCCAATTATCATGACCCCAATTCTACTTTGCGGACCTGGTTATACCAGAGGATGTACAGTAGGGATCTGGAAACAGGGAATCTAGGATGGACGAACCCCTCAACACCAGTGGTGGGAGTGGTGACACCAGAAGGGAAGGGGGTGTAGAAAGGGAGAACCGATCTTGGAGATCTATGTGTAACCTCCTCTCTGGGAGATGGGCAATGGGAAGGTGGGTGAGGGGAGATTCCGGGCAGTGTAAGATAAGATAAAATAATTATTTATAAACTATTAAGGGACCAGAGGAAAGGGGGGGAGCAGGGAGAGAGGGGGAGTGGGGGGAAGGAAACCGAGCTGATTCCAGGAACCCAAGTGGAAGGCGAATTTTGAGAATGACGAGTGCAACGAATGTATAAGGGTGCTTTGCTCAACTGATGTATGTACGGATTGTGATAAGAGTTGTATGAGCCCCAATAAAAAGATTTATTAATAAAGAATGTCCAGGATAGTGTGGGAAAAAAGCCTGGGACAAATTCAGAATCATCAAGAAAAAAGATCAGCCTTTCTGGTCTGATAGAGATAGGTGAAAGTTCGAAGATCATGGTTCTGGGACACCTGACAGGTCTGGCACTGAGCTCACCCTGGTGGCTCTTTCAGCCAAATGGTAGGAGGCCTTTACGGTGAACAATAACATCAGGAAGGAACCGATTCCTTACAGCAGCCAACAAAGGACATCAAAGGGGTCAAGGACAAAGCTCCAAAGGCAGGAAGGGATCGGAAACTGTCCACACCTCTGTTCTTTTTAAATATGACCACCAGAATCATGTACAATGACACGTGTGACTCGCATTTTCCACTTACATTACATATCTGTGAGAAGTGCTAGACAACCCCCCCCCCCACAGCCCCATATCCCGTGAGTGTCTCTATGGCTGGAAGTTAGAGGTGCTGGGTAGTTTTACTCCAAATCAGACTACATTGACAATGAGGCTCAGAGGCACAGTTCCAGCATGCTTCATGCCGCCACCAAGGCATCCTCACAGTGCCCTGCCGCACAGCTCCGTTATGTCCAGGGACACGGCCCGTGGGTGGGATCAGTGTTACCATGACACTCAGAACAATGCTGGGAAAAAACCCAAGTGCATCTTAGTTCCCCATTGCCAGAGGGGCGGGATGCAGCGTAATGCCTGCCTCTCCTCGCGCTTCCCCATTTTATAACAAATGCTTCATTTCCATCTTGGGGATTGTTCATCTAGCCCATTTCACAGCCTGGAAACCAGGTAACAAATCACAAATTTGCTTGTTTTCAGGGTTTGGGGGTTATTTTTGTTCCCTCTTCACCAGCCAGCACCCCTTCCTCAATGCTGCTGATAGGAAGACTGGGAATCATTTTGTGGAAATCTGAATTTGGTATTTTAAAGTCTAATGATTAAAAAAACAACAACAAGCAAACAGGCAGTTAGAGGCACGAAGAGTTAGGGCCAAATAGTGAAGCATGATCACAGGCCCTGTGCCCAAGTTGCAGCTCACACTGACCTCGGATACTACCGAAAGCATAAAAAGCCCAGCAGCAAATCCTGATGGGGGATGAATGGGTTACTGACTTTCAAATGTACTGGGAGCTCTGGTGCCAGCAAAACATTGTGTCACCGCTGGTCCAAACAGCAGCGATTGTAGTGGTGGGCCGAGACCCAAACAATAATATCTTTGTCAGGTCTGCAATCTTCGCCTGAATAGCACTAGGACTGCATCCACTGCATTCCCCAGTCCGATGTGCTGACCGTCTTTCTGCCCGTGATTGTTTTCTGCCATTCATTTCCTCCAATTGTCAATTATTACCAAAACAACTCTGGAAAAAAACAAAAGTGTGTGTCTTTGTTTCCTGTTGCCGCCGTGTGCAGTGAGGTCATAGACCAGGCGAGCGCATCACAGTCTTCCGTGACCATGAATTATGCTGTCACAAACAGGATAGGGCGCCTTCCGGGCAAAGAGGCTGCGCAGGCAGCTGAATTAGCAGAGCATGCGTGCTGGCCATGACAACAAAGGGTTAGAACACTGCCACTTAGCTCTCCACTTCTAAAACATTGGGTTTCATTCCTAATTAGTGGGGGGGTTCTCTTATCCTGGAGGACTTGCTGAATATGTGTATTAAAAGACAACGAACAAACACAAAGCCTCACTACCCCACCAAGCAGAGAATCTATTGCTAGCATTGGGCCCATGAACGTTTAGATCTGGATTTTCATATAAACATGGCTATGCTTTAAAGGAACTGGAATCACGCCTGCATCCAATTTTCTACTTTTCTTTTTTTTCAAGGAGTCCTGCTTACCTGTTGGGCTGCTAATCTCAATTCACACCCTAAAACTTTTCCAGCTTGAAACCCCCCCAGGACTGCTCTGTCATATAGGGTCACTGTGAGTCAGATGAGACTTGATGGCAATGAGATTTGGTTCGGGTCCTTTTTAATTTTACTTAACACTGTGAGCAGTTTCCAGTGCCATTAAATATTTTAATGTGATTTAATACTTTAATGTGATTTAATAACAGTATGCCTTTCTAGGTTTACAATCCCATGCTGTAGAATGTGATTTCACAATTTATATCTATTTTGATCTGAGTCTCTAATTATTTTCTTAGGACATAATCCTTTTACTCAGTGCCATCAAGTCGATTCTGACTCCCGGTAGCCCTAGCAGACAGTGTAGAACTGCCCCGGTGCGTTTCTGAAACTGTGACTCTTTGCGGGAGCAGAATAAACTCATCCTTCTCCTTCAGAGCAACTGGTGATTTTGAACTGCCAACCTTGCTGTCAGCAGCCCAATGAGTAGCCCACGACACCACTGGGAACCGCCACATCCCCTCTCACTGCCAGCGAATCAATGCTCCCTCACAGAGACGCCCAGCCCCCCGTGGGTTTCTGAGACTATTAACTGTTTACGGGAGTAGAAAGCCCAGTCTTTGTTATATTCTCTAGGTTATTATATTTATAATAACTACATATAACTTTAGTTATAATAGTTATACACATAACTACATACACTATATTGTTACTTTTTACTTTAAAATATATTGTCTATTTTGAAGTAAATATTTAGACTCAAAATTCTAGGAAATGTTCTTAACCATAAAGGAATCTATTTTTTAAGTCATTTAATTGGGGGCTCTTACAACTCTTGTTACAAACCACAGCTCCATTGTTTCTGACATATTCGTATACATATGCCATCATTCTTTTTAAAATAATCTACTATGTGCATTAAAGTTGTGATAACCAGCTATCGTCGACAAGCCTTCTTAAAAGGTTAAGAAGTGAAATGCTTATAATGATTAGAAACTTGGAAGTGAATCCCAAACTGTCCTGGTCAGGGAGCCAATTGGACCAGTGAACTACGAAAGTACAAGGAATCCCACGGAGTTATTTTCCAGACCTTTTAGTACAACCAGACTCTAAACCATTGTAGAATCCACCAGGAACTGCAGTGAACTCTCACCTACTCCAGAGTTGTTTGTGCTTTTGGGAGACTGCCCTGGTGGTGTAGTGGTTACACACCAGGCCGTGATGTGTGTGGTCAGTGGTTCAAACCACCAGAAGCTCCACAGGAGGAAGACTGGGCTTCCTACTACACAGTCCAGAAACCCGCAGTCAGCATTGGCTCAATGGCGATGAGTTTGGTTTTGGTTTGGGAAGGAGTTGGCCAAGAGCTGCTCACTGGTGGTGCCGTGGTTAAAACCACTCCACTACCAATGAGAAGTCAGAGGTATAAGCAGTTTGTTTCCCTAAAGATTTCCAGCCTTGGACACCCTTTGGGATATTTCTATGGCACCCTAGAGGGCTGCTATGAGTCAGAATCGATTGGCCTGCAGTGGGTCAAGTGCTTGCTTCTAAGTTTGCCTGAAGAGAGCATTGTTCCTCGGTACTGCCACTAGAGGGAAGTCAGGGACAGGGTCATAGTCCCTCTTCAGCATAATCTTTATTGTTACCAGTTTGTGGAAGGAAAATTGAACCATGAGGCCCTCAGAGGAAAATTCATTTAGATAATGAATATACAAATCTTTGTGTATAAATTATTCCTGTTCCCTTGGGGGTCATTAATCACCAGGTGCAGACTTCTGTGATATTTAGAATCTATGGAGAATAAGCTATCATAGTTAAGAACCATGGAAGATCGAGAAACTAGCTCCAGGCTGGGTTATGGCATGAGTGTTTGTATCTTGGCAGATGGGGAAATGGCATTCAAAACAGATACTCATTATTCTCTATGGGAATTAGCAAGTACATGGCCTATGGCTTCATATACACCTGGTTCATTTTCTGTCTGTCTCTCCACGGCTGTGTAATCTTGGACAAGTCACTTAACTTTCCAGAGCTTCAGCTAAGAAATCGAGGGTGTCAGTGGAACTTGCTGCTAGGCTGTTGTGAGCATTTAATGAGAAAATGAATGTAAAACACTCACTGCCACAGTCAATTTCAACTCGCCGTGACCCTTTAAGGACAGGGGGGCACTATCCCTGTTTGTTTCCGAGACTGCAGATTTTTACAGGAGAGAGAAAATAAAAGTCTCCTCTTTGTTCCAAAATGAATGTGAAAGGCTTTTATGAAAATTAATAAACTCACTGCCACCGAGTCAATTCCAACTCATAGACCATTACACAAACAAATCTGCTTTGGAAGAAGTGCAGCCCTGAATGCTCCTTCAAAGTTTAGGCAGTGAGACTCGGTCTCACATATTTTGAACATGTTACCAAGAGTGACTGGTCCCTGGAAAAGCACACCAGCCTTCGTAAAGCTGAGGATTGAACACCGTAAATCTATAAATCTTGGTTAATATTTCCAGTTTTCTTCTCTCTCCATTTTCAGTTGTCTGCTTCCTATTTCCACCTGATTTCCCCCTATCACCTCAAACTTGGCCTGCTTAAAACCATCGTGGTGATGGATTGGGCTGAGTCAAGGTCAGCAGAGGGAGAAACACGAGGCTGTCCGCTCCTGTGAAGGGTTACCGTCTCAGATGTCCACAGGGGCAGGTCTACCCTGTCCTAAAGGCTCACGATGAGTCAGCATCGAATCAAAGATAGTGAGGGTTTTTTTTTTTTTTTTGCTTTGTTTTGTTCTTATGGAAAGCTGTCGTTGGCTTGATAGCCATGACTGTCTTTGGAAATCAAGACTAAATTCCTCATCTCTCTCACAAAGTCTCCCACCTGCTTCAGTATCTCTGATGGGCTTTTCTTTGAATGGACCATCAAACATAGCATCCCACTGAACCCTCTTTTTGTTGTAATTGTTGTGTGTGGACTGGTCAAATGACGCAAACCATCCCTGTAGGTCAGTGCAGAACGGTTCCATATGGTGTTTTATCCTGTGATCACCTAGCATTGCCAACTGACTTTAAAACCTGTCACTTGGTTTCTAACGTGTCTCCGGAAGAACTCAGGTCTCAGATACCCACCCACTCAGTGACCCACTCGCTCTGTCCCACAGCGTCCTGCCTCAGAGGGCAGATCCTATTGAGGCGATTTCCCTTTTGAAAACCCCCAGCGGCCCCAGCGTGTCTTTAGATGCCATTCTAACTTGCCCAGTCTGACGTGACAGCCCCACCACACCTGGACCCCAGTCTCCTCCAGACTCTCCCCTCTCCTCTCTTCTCTCTCGCTCCATTGGCTTTCCCTTAGCCTCTCTCAAGCATGACGGCTCACGGGCCTTTCAGGGTTTGCTGCACTTCAAAATTAAAACCCGAGGATGCCCAGTTAAATGTGAATTTTTCACAAAACAGCTAACGTGTTTTTAGTATATGTATGTATCATACGAAAGACCTTATCTATCATGCAATGGAGCATGTTTACACTAAAAATGAGTGTTTGTTATTCATCTGAAATTCATGTTTAAATGCACATCCTATATTCCATCTGGTCACTCCATTCCCTGGGCACACCAAGTATATTCTTTTCTATGATCCTGCTCACAACTCCCTTCATTTCCTGTGTGCTAACACCTCTCTCCTCTCTCTCTCTCCTTCCCTCCTTCCCTCCCTCCCTCGTTCCATCTTTCAGGCTCCCTTTCCCCCTTTCAGACCCAGCTCAACCTCAGTCCTTCCTGCAGGAGGCCTGCCTGAAGCTTTAGCTGGTCCTCATTAGCTATAACATCCATTTGGTTTCATACTAAGGACAGCTTTCACCCTGTATAAGTCCATCTCTTCAATACCTTACTTAGGTTCATCAGAGGTAGGGATTGTATTGTAAGGTGAGTTAGTAAACTCACATGCTCGGGTGTGAGGTACCTCTAGTCCGCGGTATGAGGAGACGAGAGGGTAGACTGAAAGGAAGTCTCCAGAGGTCAGTCACACAAGCATCTGGGTTGTGCCCTGCACAGACCACTTTAACTGTGGAGGCCAAGCAGGTCAAAGTAGAACCCCCTGTGGAGCTTCCAAGGTGCTCATAACTGTGGGACCAGGTCTCCCACAGGGTGGTCAGTGGGTTCAAACTGGTGTGCATCAATTGGCAGGCAACCCTTCACCGTGTCAGGCCTGATGGGGAGGGCTGTCTGAAGAAGCCAGCTTCTTCCCTATCCAGCCTTCTACCTATCCCACAAGCTGAAAACTGCATTCAGTGATGTCTACATTTCTCAGAGCTTCTCACAGGATCTCTTCAGTAACCAGGTTTCCTTTATCTCTCAGTAGGAGGGCCAGGGGTGGTTACACTGTGTAGCCTGTAATCACAGAGTCATGATAGGATTATAGTGGAGACCAACCAATTAATATCCAAGACATTGCGAAAAATAGTAACAATTGATCTTCTTTCCAATAGTTTTATCGGCATATAATTCACATATCATACAATCCACTAGCTTGATCATATCAAGAGGACTTGTGCAAACATCACCACCATCAGTTTTGGAATATTTCCTTCATTCTGTGCTCATCGTTATGAACTCCTCATCCCATGCCCCACAACCTCCCCTGCCAGACCCCCAAGGAGTCACTACTCCAATCACTCTCACTATAGATGTATCCAGCCTGGATTTCATATACAGAAGACCATTAATAAGCAAACAAACAAGAACGACAAACTAAAACAGATGAAAACCCTCAATTGAAATGAAAGCAGAAAATACTAAAAACTAGAACAAATTTAAATGCATTATAAGGAAGATCAAATGATAGGATACCAATGTTAACCTAGCTGCATCTGCAACAATCCACTTTCCAATGTATTCTGCTTCCTCCCTCCCCGCCCTTTCTTTCTCTCTCTCTACTTTACCTCATTCTAATGACTCAAAAGGAATCCATGGGTGGTGCAAAATCTTTTTTTTTTTTGGCCAATTTTTAAAATCTTTTTATTAGGGACTCACACAACTCTTATCACAATCCATACATACATCAATTGTGTAAAGCACATTTGTACATTCATTGCCCTCATCATTCTCAAAACATTTGCTCTCCACTTAAGCTCCTGGCATCAGGTCCTCATTTTTTCCCCTCCCTCCACACTCCCCCCTTCCCTCATGAACACGTGATAATTTATAAATCATTATTAGTTTGTCATATCTTACACTGTCTTTCGTCTCCCTTCACCCACTTTTCTGTTGTCCGTCCTCCAGGGAGGAGGTCGCATGTAGATCCTTATAATCAGTTCCCCCTTTCCAACCCACCCTCCCTCTACGCTCTCTTGGTGTAACTACTCTCAGCACTGGTCCTGAAGGGATCATCCGCCCTGGATTCCCAGTGTTTCCTGCTCCTATCTGTACCAGTGTACATGCTCTGGTCTAGCCAGATTTGTAAGGTAGAATTGGAATCATGATGGGGGGTGGGGGGTGGGAAGGAAGCATTTAGGAACCAGAGGAAAGTTGCATGGTTCAGCTTTGCCGTACTATGGACAGTGCAAAGTCTATGTGCAAATGCAAGGCACTTAGCCCCTAGCCAGAAAGTTGATAATGCAAAGTTAATGAGCACCCGTGGAGGCACAGCCTGAAGGCATGTTTCCAAAAGTCACAGCGCTGAGAACCCTGTATACCATTCACTCTGTCTTCAGTTGGGAAAAACTCTGGAACAACTGGTTTGGGTTTGGGGTTAATAACTCTAAAGGCTCTCAGGAAGCTGAAAATGCAGTAAGAATCCCGTAAAACCACTGAGCAACCCCCAGATAACCTATTTGAACTGATTTAACCTATTTCAAAAGATTTCCACAAGTGAAAAAATGCATATTGAATATAATTATGCAACTCATAAGTTATCTATTATTCAGATCATCATTAATGTTACAATGGTCTTATTTTCAACAATGGAAAGATGAATCCGCCAGTGAGAATGTCTGAAAGAGAAATGAGCTCAATGCAAACAGAAATCAGAAGCGCTGTAAACATCTCCTTGCTAGAGCCACGTTGATTAGCCATGGTAGTCCTGGAATGCACCACCGGGGCTAATGAAATGGATTCAGAATTGATTGAGCAGCACTGGTGTGTCCTGACCATGAAGGTTGGGTTTGTTTCACATGTTTCTTCAGGCCCATTGGATTGGGCATGATTAATTTTATTTCTGCCTTTCTTACAAAGTTGAACTAATAATCTGCTCTCTTCCAACATCTGATGCAACATATATATCTTTCAACAGCCATCATTTTCAAATCCGACAATAACCCTCGAACTCTCCTGGGAAAGAGGACAGCCAATGATACCCAGACTGAGACAGAACCACACAAAGCCCTGACCTCCGCCATGCCTTGCAATCTGTTGGGCCAAGCTTTTTTGGCTTTCTGCTCTTCTATCTTCTTTCAAAGGCTTCTAAGGACAACAACCTCAGACTGGAACTGCCATAACCAAAATAACAGCCATCTGTCTCCGCCTCTTCTTCAATAACTCCCAAAGCTTACTCCACGGTTAGGCATTGGGGTACCGTTCACTGGGGCTCCATTCATCCAGTTACTCCAAGACCCAATTGTGGATTGTATCAAAGTGGATGCAAACCTGGTGCATCACTTAAACAAATGCACTTATCAAGGTGAAGGAAGTTAAAAGCATTTGGAACGCCCAGAGGCTCTTTCCAAGTTTGGCTGGGCATACACTGCTCTTCAATTGGATCCATTTCCTTTCAAGCTTTCTACTTCCAAATCCAGTGACAATTATTCAAGAATAATATTTTGAACTAATAACAACTGTAAATAGTTAACTGTTAATAATCTCTACGGCTGAGAACTGTTCAATGAGGTTTTGTTTTCTTTTTCTCCCTAGTACTTCTAGAAGCTTCTTCCTGTGTCTGAAAATTAATGCCCAGGATAGGAATATTTACCTTCAAAAATAATCTTTATCATCATGTAACTTCCCCCTTAGCTTAAGTTGGAATTAAAGCATTGTCAACAATGGACCATTTTTACACACGGCTCCACTTATCTAATATTTGAGTATTCATCCAAGAGTTGGTTGTTGAACTATGATTAATTAACGAGCTGAAAAGGGAGAAACCCAGACAAATATCAAGCAATTCTTTTTGAAAAATGATCATCAATAACAGCATGTATGCTGTTGAATCCCCTGGAGACAACTGCAGAAAACTCAATGAATCTCGTCTTTGAGCCTAAAAACTGCAAATACTGTAACAGTGCTGGTGCGTGTTGTTCAGAGGCAGGGCAAAGCCCAGTGGCAAAGCATGAGGTGCTGGCCCAGATCGTGCCCGCAGTGGCCAAGGTCCACAGTTCATGGCCCGCATTCAGAAACAACAGTGCCAAGTGGCAGAAAGAACACTTACCTTAACTCGCCACCTCGCACTTCTTTCAAGTTCAACTCTCTATTGAATCATCCTTTCTCGTCCACGTGTCTAAACACCTGGAGACATCGGTTCCCTCTTCTAAGCTGTTGTCATCTCCCCCATCGCCCAAATCCAGCTCAAAAGTGGGGAGACACAAAATTCAAATGTGCAAGCTGTTTATGCCTCACAGCCACAGGGAAGCTGCGAGGCTTTGAGCTCAATGAATTACAGGTTGTTTGGCTCCAAGGCAGGCGCACTTCCTGCTATTCTTTCCGAACTTCCTTTCCTGCCTCCCCTGGAGCCTTTTCCTCTCCGGGCTATAAATAGATTGGTCGTGAGAGTTCTAAGGAAAGAAGAAGGCAGGAAATCTATTTGCTATCAGAAAGCAGTTTTAGGTGTATGTGCGTGTGCACATTTCTTTCAAGTGAACAAAATAAACAAGAATTCGGCTTTGATACGTGCCCGGTTGTCCACTTTTCTTTAATTTCCTGTAGGCTTGGTCTGACTATGCTGCTGTTTCCCAGGGCAGAAGTCCCCTATGCATAGAATTTCCCAGGCTCTCTAGTTGTCTCTTTCACTCAGAATGAGATGAAGTGCTTCTTGAGGCTACGTTTCACAGAAGGAAGATATGAGAAGGTGAGTGTGAAAGACAGATACTGCTTCTTAAACTCAGTTATGAAATCAAATGTCTACACCAGCCACCCTTCTGCGCTAAACTAATAGGTTGTCCACAACCTTGCCAGTCGAACTAGTTCAGCCTCTCTATAGTTATAGACAAAGCAGCTAAAATAAAAATCAGATATCGTTCACGTAGCAGGTGAGCCAGGGACACTTTAATACTCTCTGTTACTCTTGAAGGTGGAAGGAAAAACCCACGTATATATGAGTTGGTGGAGGTATGAATGGGCCTAAGCTTCTGGAGAGAAGCTGACTGAAAGGATAGTGATCCAAACCCACCAACATCTCCGTGGGAAGAAGACTTGACTCTTGGCTCCCCTGGAGACTGTAGCCTAGGGAAACCCTGTGGGTGACCTAGGGTCCCTGTGAGTTAGAAGTACTTGACAGCACCTGATAACAACAGCGTGAGGGCAGTTGTCAAGTCCTTTCAAAATGCTAAGTGCACCTACTCTAACAAGATCCTTAAATATGTTTGATTCTGAACAAGGGGAAGTGCAGGTCTGAAATGGGGGGACGGTTCACTTTGTTATACTTTAAAGAGTTACTTGCTTTAAAACTCAGTAATTTTAAAGATAGAATTTTAAAAACATACCACCATTGGATGTCCTTCATATGCTTCTGTGAGTTATCTATTGCTGCCTGTCTGTCTATTGATCTATCTATCTATCTATCTATCTATCTATCTATCTATCTATCTATCTATCATGCACTTGCAGTGTGCCAGGGATGTGCAGAGAATTCCCCAATAGAAAAGGTTATACCCCAGGTCTCCAAGGTCTGGGAGCATCATCAGCTCCTGGATCAGAATACTGGGGTTGGGATCCAGAAATCTGTGTTTTAACTCCAGGTAATGACAATACTAACATGAGAACCACTTTTCAATGAAATGATTTATTTATTTTTATTAACCCACCATTTAAAAAGGTGATCTGTTGAAACTCTAGAAAGTTGCTTAGAAACGAGGACGTTGAGACTTCATCTCACAGAGTTCAGACATGTTCTGAGGAGGGACATTAGGCTTGGTCAAGTGGAGGTTCAGCAAAAATAAAGACAGAGAGAGAGATGGATTGACCCAGTCGCTGCAGCCATGAGCTCAGGTATAACAATCGTGAGGAGGTCTCAGGACTGGACCCAGTTCTATTGTACCATGAGGATTTGTGACCAACTTTTTGGCACCTAATCTTAACACGCAAGGTCGGGAATTAAAAAATGTTATTTATTCTACTGACTTTTGTTTAGGACGAGAAGTGTCCTGACATCAGAAGACACCCTGATTTCCCTATTGCTCTGGAGAAGCGCCCTGAAACCAGGCCCACGCAGGGGGAAGAACAAGCTGGTGTGATTTAAGGGAGCAGGCTGAGAGTGCTCTTATGGGGGACTTATCATAACCATAGCCAGATGGAAAGATGAATGCGTGTGTGCAGTTTAAAAAAATGTATAATGAAATCAAAGTCTACAGTTAAGGCATAAAGTTCAAAGTTTCAGGGTGAAAACAGTGTCCCTGGCCATATTGTTGTTTCGTGATTGGATGACCACTTCCTGACCTATTCACTTGGTGTCCATCCTTAGTCTTCACGCCAAGCCCTTGTAATAGAACAATGGCTTGAACTCTGAGCTCAGTCAGACCTGGTGACAGAAAAGCAGGAGTTACCCTATCCCAGACACAGATGGGACAGAAAAGATTTCTGGAGGGGAGAGGGAGAGGGAGAGGGAGAGGGAGAGGGAGAGGGAGGGCAGAATGACCTCCTTGTCATACCACAAAGAAAAGAATGAAGCGCATGGTGGTCTGGCTAGAGCGGCTGCAGTGTAGAGGAGGGGCTGAAAGGAATGAGTCAGCATTGGCAAGGAAGTGCCTGGCAGCAGAGTAGTATGTTAGAGCAAACCCTGTCCCACGTGGGAAGAGTGGACTAGTCTAAGAACCTCTGAGTGCATTTACCGGCGTTCATTGTCCTCTGGAAACACGCATTCCTTTTTTGTGGGGAAATATTTTTCTTCCCGAAAGGAACAATTGCAGAGTGGTCCCATCTCTAGACGTTATGCTTTAAAACATTTATAGGAACAGATAATGAGTGATAGACTCTTCTAAAACTCATAGCTGGAAAATAAAAAGATCAAAGATCTGATCAGAGCAGGCCATCTGAGGCTTTCTTCAACTATTTTATTTCTGTAAGTGGAGAAAACTAGCACTTGAAAAATTATAGTCCCCTAAGGAGCCCTGGCGGTGTAGTGATTACACATTGGGATGCGATCCCCAGGGTCAGCAGTTGAAAGCCATCAGCACTCTGCAGGAGAAAGACAAAGCTTTCTATTCCAATAAAGATTTACAGTCCTAGAAACCCCAAAAGGCAGCTCTATTATGTCATATCGGGTCACTTTGAGTCAGAAACAACTCAATGTCAGTGAGGGTGACCAAAAGATAAATTGTGTGTATGTGTATATATATGTGTGTGTATATATATCACATATATATGTATATATTATACATATTATATGTATATCTAAATCATAGAGGAAACCCAAGCACAAGAAAAATAAAGAAGTCTATGCTTTATTGCTCAAATTAACAGCATGCACAGTATGTCTTAGAGTCTCTATGCCCCACGGGTTTTTTAATGATAGCCTATCTCTGTCCACAGAGTGCAGAAACTCCAGGTGATTGTGACATGTGAGCTTGTTCCTTTGATTTGAACTGTTGGGTTCTACTTGGTAAGGAAAGCTTGTGTGAAAGAATTCCTTGCTTGACAGCTAATCAAAAGGTGGGTGGTTGGAATCCACTCAGAATCTCTGTGGATGAAAGATCTGGCAGTCTGTTCTTACAAAAATTACAGCTTCTCTCTCTCTCTCTCTCTCACACACACACACACACACACACACACACACACACACACACCTACCCTTCTGAGCCAGTTCTATCTTTCTGAGGGCATCTCTGTGAGTTAAAGTTGACCTGTGAAAGGGCAACAGGCTTGGTTTCAGGGTTTGATTTACTCATGAAAATCAATCACAGCTGCAAGAAAGACATGTCAACAGGATGCGGACACTGAATGGTCTTCTAAATCTTAGCAGGACCATTAGAAATAGTGCTGAACGTTGGAGGAGGTATTTCTAGTATGCAGATAAAACATAAGGGTTTATACTTTGACAGAAATGAAACGCATTCATTTAATTAAAATTGCATTTCATTTGTCGGTCATTCGTTTTCCCTTGGTCTCATTTCTCAGTAATGGTTATATTGACATTACCTTGCAAAAGAGAGTGATCCTAGGCCAAATACAACCACTCACTCTATCTCCACAGGGGAAGCCCAGCCTTAGTGACGTCCAGCGGGAATATCTCCACAAGGCGCCGTCACTGGATTAGCCTCTATTGGTCTGCTGTCGCTCTGCCCTGTACCTAACATAAACCAGCACTTGTCGCATCATGAGAGAAAGAAAAAAAAAAGTTGACACTGGCTGATACAAATGCCTAGAGCTTGTTCAATTTTGCCAAGACTGAAGTCTGATGTCATAATGACGAAAGGAAGTTCTACATGATATTATGGTGATGTTTTTATATTAACTCTGAAACACGAGCACTTTCATCTTCCTGTTTCTGCCAGTTGTGCGTTCCTTGGGAGAAAGCCATTGGACTCCATCACAAGGCAGTTGTGAACTAATCTCTCTTGGAAGCAGGACCAAGCAAGACCATCATTAGAAGGAAAAGAGACCGGGAAGGAAATAGTCTCCTGAGAGGGAGTAGTTGGAGGGACAGAGCCTGACTTACATGGGAGACAGGGGGAAAGGACTATGGGTTCCTTCCTAATTGTTACCTTATTTTGAACTATCTTTATAGGACGCTACACCACGATTAAGAGCAACTGTCAGAGTTTCATCTAACATCCACGCTGATCTTTCCTTGCCTTCCTGTCTTTTGATCGACTGTTTGCTTTCTTCATAGATGATGGTTTTTCTTTTATGCCATCCCATTTGATGCCAGCTCCTCAGCTCTTCTATCCTCGGTGTTCAATACCTCTAATAGATTCTTGAGATGGTCTCAACATTCAGGTGAGATATACTCAAAGTCGGGTTTTGGCTCTCGTGAACTTGTTTTCATCTGCTTTGCTTCAACCTGAACTTACATATGAGTAACTGATGGTCTGCTCCACACTCAGCACCTGGTCTCATTTTAGCTGCTGATATTGAGTTTCTCCAGCTTCACTTCCCACATATGTGATCAATTTGATTTCTGTGTATGCCATGTGGAGAAGTCCACATGTATGTTGTTGAAAAATATGTATGATGTAGAAGTCAACTCTACTTTGAGAAGGCAGCTCATTCTCCATTATATTTTGAATCCCTTAAGACCTCAGTACTATCTCTGACAATGTTCTGCTGCTGTATTTCATTTGGCCTTCAATCTCTGGCAGTGTTTTGATGCTATCGATAAGGTTTTCAGTGGCTAATTCCTCTCAAGTAGACAGCCTATTTTTTCTTCATAATTTTTTGTTAGTCTGGAAGCTCTGCCTAAATCTCTTCACTTTGGGTAACCCCGCTGATATTTCAAATTCCAGTGACACAGCTTCCAGCATCACAGCAACATACAAGCTACCACAGTGTGACAAACTGACAGACATGCGGTGGAAATTCTGAATGACCTGTCACGGTTCTCAGAAGTCCAGTTGTGAAACAGTGGTAACTTTCCATATTAAGAGTGTGGATATAGCAGGTGTCCATAGCTGCTTAACAACATCACCACAAGCTTCAAAGCTAAAACCATGGACACACAGTCTCAGTTTCTGTGAGTCAGGAATCCAGACACATCTTAGTCAGGTCCTGTGCTTCAGGGTCCTGCAAGCATGCAGTCAGTGTTGATTGACTCTCTGGTCTTATCCAAGGCTCAATGGAGGAGGGATCTGCTTCCAAGTTCTGTGGTTGCTGGGCAGCTTTTAGCTCTCTGTAGGCTGTTATATGGAGAACGCTGTTGCAAGCCATTGGAGCTAAGTGAACCTCAGTGACTTGCCAAGTGTTCCTCCAACATGTCAGCTTGTTTCTCAAAGCCGACAAGGGAGAGAGTGAGTCACCAATCAAGATGGCTTACAGTCTCAGGTAAGGTAACAACGTAGAAAGAATCGGGAAGATATATCCAGTTCTGCCAGATACGATTGGTTAGAAGTCACAGGAAGGATGCTGAAGGAGCGAATGCCAGGAGGGAACATGGGGCCACTCTCGAGCCCATTGACCACAGTAGGTGACCAATCTCAAAAGAAGGAACACGTACATACAATGCCAGGAAGAGTTTCGAGGGCGGTAAGGTGGGGCTTGTGGCAGCGGGGGTTGGGGGGGAGGGGTGGGGGGGTGGCTGGGGGACTACACAGATCCACTGTATTAAAAAAAATTGATTGATGGTCAACTATTTCAAGAGGCAGCACACGCTCCAGAACCAGTAATACTGAAGGAAGAAATTCAAGCTACACTTAAGATATTATAGAAAAACAAGGCTCCTGGAATTAGCAGAGCACCCATCAAAATGTTTCAACAAACTGATGAAGCCCAAGATTTGGAGCCAACTGACTTGAAGAAATCTATGTTGGCATTGATGACAAAGAAAGACGATCCATAGAATGAAGAAATTATAGGACAATATCATTAGTATCACATGCAAAAAATGATTGCAGCAGTACATTAATAGGAATCTTCCAGAAACTCAAGCCAGGTTTAGAAGAGGGCATGGGAGCACGCATACTATTGCTGATATCAGATGGATCTTGGGGAAGAGGAAAGAAGACCAGAAAGATGTCTACTTGTGTTTCATTGACTGTACCACAGCATCCTACTATGTAGATCATAACAAACTATGGAAAACATTGAGAAGGATGGGAATTCCAAAACATGATTTGCTCATGTAGAACCTGTCCACATACCAAAAGGCAGTTGTATAAACAGAGTAAGAGAATACTGCATGATTTAAAATCAGAAAAGGTGCATGTCAGGGTTGTATACTTTCACCATACTTTTTCATTCTATATGATAAGCAAATAAGCTGAGAAACTGGACTACATGAAGAAGAGTGTGACATCAGGATTGGAGGAAGGCTTATTAACAGCCTGCTATACACAGATGACACGGCCTTACTTGCTGAAAATGAGAATGACTTGAAGCATTTGCTGATGAAAATCAAAGACTTTAGCCTTCACGATGGGTTACAACTTGTGGCAGTTACGCAGTCTCCTGTTAACTTGTGAAAGGGTGGAGTCTAGCCCGTCAATCAGGTCACAGCTTGATGACCTCATTTGGAAGGAGAAAATGAAGATAAATAGCTGACTGGAGGCCAGATACATGCTCACTCTCTGTAACACATTCCTGTTGACAAGCTAAATGGAACCTGAGCCCTGGAACCTGAGCCCTGGAGGAGCCACGTGGAGACCCACACCAGTGCGGAAATGCTCCCACCGCCACTGGATCCATAAGACTTTCCACCCACTAACCTGCAATCTTCCTGCATTTGGTGTCATTGCATGTGTTGCATGAGTCTGAAGAGGAACTCATAGATTGGTATCAAACATATGGGCTAATGTCCAGACTTAAGGACTTGAACTGGACTGGGCTAGGATGTTTTCTTAATATACAATTGCTCTTTTATAGAAAGCTCTTTCTTATACACATGAGTGTCCATGACACTTATTCTCTAGTCTACCCAGACTATCACACATTTCAATGTAAAGAAAACCCAAATCGTCACAATTGGACCAAAAAAGTCATGATAAATGAAGAAATGACTAAAGTTGTCAAGGACTTCATTTTGTGCACTCAATGCTTATAGTTCAGATGGAGTGCCAAGTGCTGCACCCCCGAGTCAAATATATATAAATATTTTTATATATGTATATGTATATATATATATATATGCAAATGCAACAAGGAAGCAGATGGACTTTGGGCTTCTGTTAAATCTTACCTCAGTACAAGAGCGGTTTGTTCTAACAATGTGGCATTGTATGATAATCACCTTCCTGACAGGATCACTGAAGAAAAAATGGGTGCTTAAGCAAGTGTGAAGAATGTTGATGGTGCCCAGCTATTAGAAGAGATAGTGTCTGGGGTCTTAAAGGCTTATAGTTAAACAAGCAGCCATATATCAGGGAATCAACCAAGCCCACATGGAAGAACCACCCCAGCAGGTGTAATCACGAGGTGTCAATGGAAAAGGTATCAGAGGTTCAAAAACAAGGAACCAAATTGATGTGAAGAGGTGTGGATGTAGTGGAGATCCAAAACCCACCTGTAAGATAACTATACAGTCCGTCTCAGGAAGGCCCCACAGAACAGATGATAAATCCAGCATGTGGTAGAACACTGATGAACTACATAACTATCCTCTAGTACTTTAATATTTTCTTCCCTTACTATTATGGTTTTTATTTGTTTTACCTCATTAATCATGTTAGATTTGCATATGTTCATTTGTATATTTAAGATCATTCCATACACGAAAGTCAAGATAGATAGATAACTCTTCCCCAAATAGTCCTAGGAGCAATGGTTCTCTGAGGGTGCAGGAAGAGAGCGGGAGAGGGGGGAGTAGGGAGCTGAGAGCATTAGTGACTGCCCAACCACATTCAATAGGATTGAACAACAGAATTGTATGTAAATGGATATAGAAGTTTGTGCAAGATATGGCAAAAAAAACTACTGTAGGGAAAAATTAAAAATAATGATTCCTGGGGGATAGGATGGGGGAAGGAATAGCTAAAGGGGAGCTGATATCAAGGAGTTCAAGGGGAAAAAGATGTTTTGAAACTGATGGTGGTAGCATTTGTACAACACTGCTGGATGTGACTGGACTATGGCATGTTCTGACATCTGTAAGGGCTCCCAATAAAGTGATTTTTAAAATAAGATAAAATAAGAAATGAAAGTGAAAAAGAAAGAGATCCACTGAAAGACAAAATAAAGCAAACCAAATTATTGTTAGCATGGCACAGGACCGGGAGTGCTCGGTTCTTTTGTGCACAGTCATGAGTCTGATCCTCACTACAACAAGGGACAGTGTCTGATCTCTGTGCCATAACATCATGACTTGCTTCCTTCAAAACAGTAGGAAGTCGACATTTTCTCGAGAAAGATTCAACTCATCTCTGTGCTGTTATGCACTCTAGAACAGCTCACTAGCCTGAATGCCCTCCCGCTTGATCGCCGAGATCCTTTCAGTCTTCAGCCTCTGTGACTTTGGATGTGCCCTTCCAAGATGCTATAGACATTTTGGGACATTCTAAATTTTACCTTCCGGTTGTATTCAGGCAAGCATCTGGTGCACAACCAATGGGCACTGTCAGGTTCCCTGGGACCATAGTGGCGATAGGCCAGGCTGTCAACTGCAAGGTCAGTACTTCAGCTGTGTCTTGGGAGGGAGATGGGGCTTTCTAGTCCCATGAAGAGTTTCAGTCTTGGAAACTCACAGAAGCAGCTCAACCCGACCTGATAGGATCCTATGGGTCTGCATCGACTTGATGGCAGTGAGTTTGGGGTTTGTTTTCTGTTATTTTTGGTGCACTGTTGACATATGAATAGAACAATGAGGAGAGAGAACATTTTCACTAGATCGGTCTCTAAGAAAAGTTAAAAGCCAAGTCTATTGGATGTTACCATATTTTAAAAGGTGTCATTCTGAAAATACGCAGAGATTAAGCCATTATTAACAACCCCTTATACAAGATAATTTCAGGCTGAAACAACTGAGAACAGATGATCTTTTATATTATATTCGTTATTGAGTTAGTATTGTGTCCAGAAATGTGCATAATTTTAACAGTGTGCACTATAGGATGGATTTTCTAGAGAAACAAAATGAGTGAAGCTTACATATACATGTTTTTAAAGAGATTTATCTTAAGGGAAAGGCTTACACAATTGCAGAACTGGCAAGTTCTAAGTTTGTGGGCCCGATAAAAAGTAGGAGAATTCTCTTGACTCATATAGCTCCAGGGACTGATGAACCCCAAATCAGCAGGTCAGGTGGCAGGCTTCTAGCTGAAGATTTGAATGGATCCAAGGTCAGGACGGGCTGCTGATGTCTGCTAGGATCAGCAGGCACTACAATAGGCTCCTGGCTCAAGTCCCCCAAAAAAGAAATGAGGTGATAAGCTAAGCGCAGGGTTTGGATTCTGCAAAAAGTAAGCACACTTGCACAGAGCATCCACATAGGTCGGAAGCAGGCCACAACCCCCAAGAAAACGCCTTTTCGCTGAAGCAGCTCCTCCTGGCAGAGTCCATCAAAAAAGCGATCGCATGATATTAAATCTCATCACAGAGAATTGGGACATCAGAAAGAAAGCACATGCTCAGCATATCTTAAACTGAAAGAACTCCGGGGGGGGGGGGTAAATCAAGCCTCAAATTATAATCTTGAAAGATTCTACGGGTAAAATATTCAATAATTTAGAAAGCATAGAACAAGAAGGAAAGAACACACAGTCACCGTACAAAAAAGAGCCAGTTGGCATTCCAACATTTCAGGAGGTAGCATGTGAGCTAGAAACAATGGTGTTAAAGGAAGAACTTCAAGCTACCCTGAGAGCATTAGCCAAAAAACAAACAAACAACAACAACAAAACAACCCTCCAAAACTTGATGAATACCAATTGAAATGTGTCAACAGGCTGACAGCTGATGAAGCACTAGAAGCCCTTACTTATCTGTCCCTGGAAATTTGGTGAGCTTTGTTTTAACTGGCTGAAGTAAACTTAGTGCTTCCTTTCCATGTTGTTCTGTTGGGTTTCTCATCGAAAGATGTGTTGCATTCGGTGAATCTGCTGCACAAGACCTCTTTCAATTATTGAAAAGCATGGATATTACTTTGAGGACTAAGGTGCATCTGACCCAAACCATGTGTGTTCGTCTGGGTAAACTAGGGAAACAAATACACAGAGATGTGTATGTGTGTGTGTGTGTGTATATATATATATATGTATATGTATGTATGTGTACATATATATGCATGTATATGTATGTATATATATGCATATATGTATACACACACATGCATCCCAACCCAGTGCTGTCCTAGCCCATAAGTCCAACATTAGCCCATATGTCTGATACCAGTCTACAAAGTCCTCCTCCATCTCGCAAAACACACGCAATGATGCCGACTACAGGAGGAAAGCCGAATCAGTGAACGTGTGAACATCTCAGCACTGGCAAGGCTCACCAAGCCATTTATCTCTCTGCCCTTCAATTAATCCCACATGTGTTTATGGGCCAGGTTGGTACCATAAACCCTGGCTCTCTCACCATGGTGTTTTTGATAGCCGCATCTGTATGTGAAAGTTGGACATTCCATAAGGAAGACCAAAAAAGAATTGCCGCATTTGAATTGCAGCGCTGGCAAGAAGATTGACAACACCACAGACTACTGACAGCCAAGTCAGTCTGTCTTGCAAGGAGTAAGGCCAGAGTGTTCCTAAAGACAAGGATGGGAAGACTTAGTCTGACATATTTTGGACATGTTGCCAAGAGACATCAATCCCGGGAGCCAAACATCATACTTGGTAAGGTGGAAGGGCAGCAGAAAAAGTGCAAGGCCCCGAGGCGACAGACTGACACAGGGGGCCAACAACAGCCCTGGGCATGGGCATAATTGTGAGGAGGGCACAGGGCCAGGCAGGGTTTCGTTCTGGGGTGCATAGGGTGGCTGTGGGTCAGGACTGACCAAAGGGAACCTCATCACAACCACGTAATGAATGATGACGACTTCTTGACTGCTAAACCACTGAGAAACCTCGGCCAGCCCAGTTGACAGACATCTGTAAGTATCAGTCAGTGTCAACTCATAGGCTCTTTGGGTGAGAAAGGATCTTAGTGGTCTTCTATCACCTATCTGGAGGGATCTCCAGGGCATGAAGAACAAATTATCTTATTAATTTTAAATAAGAATCAATGGAGACTGTCATGGTACATGCTTGTCTCAAATGTAATAGAACCTAATCTAAGTGAGACAAGTCACTATTTTGTTTGCTCACTAGATCGATAACTGTTTTGTTTTCTTCAGGCACAAAAGCAAATTCTGAAATCTATGTCCACAGTTCTGGGGATATAATACACACTGACGCAGACTACAAATGTTTTCTCTACCGCTTCATTAAAAATTCTGATTAAAGCATGTCAATCCAGTTTAAGGTGGAAAGACTGCATTTCCACAGAGCCTGCGGTGGGATAAACAGTCAAAGAAGGGAGTGAGTCTTGTGTAACTATCTGAAATCAGTATCTGATTTCAAACACAACAGAAAGTCACAAAACGCTAAGTTTGGGGAATTAACATTACGGTAAGATTCCTTTCTCTGTAGCTTGTTCAGATACCAACAATGAGCTATGAACAAGTAAAATAACACACTTCACTCTGGAAGAAATAAAAACGCTACAGATTGTATTTTGTGTGGGCAATGAGGCTTACTAAGGCTCAGGGTGGGGGGGGGAGTACAATTTTAAGTTGTTATCTTTGAAGTCCAAACCCAGCTTTCCACATTCTGCTTTGTGATGCAGGGACTGGTACTCTGATAATGACACTTCTGCTTTGCCATCGGAATCCCCCCAGGGCGCCTGCGGGCCGAGGGGATGTGCCGCTTCCTGTTCGCTTCCCGTTCCTGTGACATCACCTCAGCTACCTTCTTCCCCAGAGGCAGTTCTTTCCCAGAGCAGGCCCTGGATCAGCTTTCAGTGTTGCTCCTTTTACAGGACGCACTTCTTCGCGCCCTCTCGGAGAGATCTGCTCAAGAGCAAAGCACTAGCAGGCTCTTGGTGCCCCTCAGAGACTGGCCTTTCAGTCCTGCAGGATTCCTCCTCTAAGGTGGTTAAGTTTGAATTATTAAACTCAATCATTCAAGCTCCCTTGTTTCTATGGGCAAATGGCTGGCAACTACCTTCAGTTGCTACCTGTGTGATGTCTTTGAGTTCTGTTCGCTTATCCATTACCTTGCTAATAGTTTTATACCTAATAATTAGTGGGTAACACGTGGACCCACATCAACCACGGGTGACAGAATAGGACTGCCTCACTTGAGTTTTCTTGGCTATAATCCTGATGGTAGCCAGTAAGTAAATCCACCCCCAAGCCCCCCACCCGGTGAAGCCACTGGGCGCGGGTTCCAACTGCCAGGCATTCAGTTGGCAGCTGGGTGCTTAATGCCAGGTGTACCTCTTACAGCTCTTTATGAAAATGCCCCCATTCTAAGGGCTCACAAAATGATTCCCAGTGGGTGTTGTCCACCGTCAGAGTCAGATAAGGAGAGGAGGAGCCTCTGGGCCACTTGGCTCTTTCTGGTCACTCGTGTTACTCCCAGGAACCCTGGTGGTGCAATGGTTAGGTGACTGACTGCTGGCCAAGCTGCCATCTGAGAGGCTGGTGATTTCACCCCACCAGGGGCCCCGCGGGAGAGAAGAACTGGGGACCTGCTCTTGTGAAAGAGCCCAGCAGGGAAAGTCTAGTATGTTGTCATGTGGGCTTCCATGAATCACATCAAGTCAGTCGCACACAAAAACACCACCAATGGCCACTCTGTGGACCACAATTACCCTGGTTCTAAGGGTGTGAGAGCGCATACTCCATGTCCTCAGATGTGCTGTCTACCTGAGCATGGTCCAGCCAGCCTTCTTGGCTTCAGACCGGTGCTGACTATCAAAGCGCCCATGTGGATGCTCTGAGGCACCTCAAATTTACCACGCTCAAGACTGGATTCAATCTCTTCCCTAATCCTGCGCCCGCCCCTCCATGCCCAACAGGGACCAGAAGCACTAGCTTTCCGTCAGGCAGCCAAAAACCGAACTTACGGTTCTCCTGAGAGCTCTCCTCCTTTCTTCTGACTGGTTTCAAACGGCTTGGATTACAAGGTCTGGTTTCCATCACACGTGTGGTGTATCCGGAGTAAGATGAAGTCTTATCAGCTCCCTGCAGGAAGGAGATCAGTCAAAGGTCAATCTGGGAGAGACCTTTATTCAAGTGTCCCTGCTGAATAGGAATCACGAGGAATTGAGGAGATGGGGTGTTGGTAGCTGGGAAGAGAATCGGGGGAAGGCATTCTACTTCGGATCCATGAAGGATAGTTGGGAAGCTTAAAAGAAAAAAAGAACTCAACGAGCTGTTTGGTTCTCCTTTTACCTGATTCTGAGATCTAGGAGTCACCTGTCAGGAAACCCTGCAGAGATTACAGACTAACCTCCTGCCATTGTCCTTGACAACGAGGACACAGCAATAGGAGCAAAAGGAACTTGTTTTTGTTTTTCTGCTCCCTAATATAAATTGATTTTGTGTGTGTGTGTGTGTCTTAAAATTAAATTCTCTTTAATATCTTTATCAATGTCTTAGATCAATGTCTTAGATCAGTGGTTCTCAACCTTCGTAATACCACGACCCTTTAATACAGTTCCTCATGTTGTGGTGATCCTCCCCCACCACCAACCATAAAATTATTTTTGTTGCTCCTTCATAACTGTCATTTTGCTACTGCTATGAATTGGGTGACCCCCCCAAAGGGGTTGAGAACCACTGTCTTAGATAAAGGTAAAAATGATATGCAGGCTGAGATACACAAACTGGATATGTTGGATGACAAAATCAGAATCTCAAAAGATCTTGGCAGGATTAAATAGGGGGGCAAATAGCAAGAAGTGAAGTTAATATATGCAAGGGCAAAGCTCTAAACTGAAATCTAAAAAGAAAAATCACTCGTAGAAGTTCAGAACGGGAGAGCTAGCCCGTATCGTTGCTACTATATTGGTCATAGTATACTTACTGCTATCGTTACCGTTTCTGAGCTTCGGTGTATCCTCTTGGTAAAATGAACTCCTCAAGGCCAAGGGGATGACAGTTGCCAGTCCAGTGGGTTGATGCCTTCTAGCAAGTCATATATTTTCATTAACTTGTGCCCCAGAAAGGGAATTTGAGATAACAACTAATTTTAACTACATCCACCTTCATATCAGACTACACCATTGAGTGTATCCCGACTCACAGTGACCCTATGGGACAGGGTAGAACTGTTCCCAGGAGTTCCAAAACCGACACACTAATTTACAATGTGGAGCGGCTGGTGGTTTCAAACCGTTGACCTTGTTGCTAGCTAGCAGTCCAATTCGCGGCCACTGCGCCACCCTGCCAGAAAACTAACAGATGTAAAAAAAGATGATATTAAAAGACAGGCCTAAGGAAACTGGCAGATGGCACATGTCTACGTTGAGTACAAACCTATTGATCCACTATATCATTACATTTAAAGAAAGTGATATAATTCTAGCAGCAAGAATTAGTGCCCCCAAATTTGAATGATCCCAAAGACCATTTGTCGTAGGGATTGATATGGACTGGCACTGCCTAGAGGCACGCTGCTGTGATGGATTCTGCGCTGAGCTGCGAACCACCATGCCAGCAGTAACCACCCGTCCGTCCGTCCATCTGTCACACAGCGGTTCAAAGAGGAGTGTCTCCTCCTGCAAAGCTTTCCAGTCTCACACACCTAAAAGGGCCCCTCCATTCTGCCTTCGAGGGTGACGTGAGTTGGAATCAACTAGATGGCACTGAGTTCTTGGTTTGTTTCTTTGTCATTAACGATGACATTCTCCCAGCGTCCCAGGCGTTTCACGTCTTGAGACGTGAAGTAGTATCACAGAGGCCATTCTGATTCATCAGACTTTCAAAATCAGAGCAAGAGAACCCATGGAACATGAAGACCAATTTCAGTAGTTTCTCCTCCGAGAGATCACAATGGTTGTAAGATAAACCTAGGACTTGAAAAAAAAATTCACAAAACCTCCTGGTGATAGCGTAGAAGCATCTTTTGGAATTTTTAACTTTATGATTAATGAACAAAAAAGGCAGCGCCATTGGGAAGTCTGAGTCTTCCTGTTACAACTTGAGTGTGTGTGTGTGTGTGTGTGTGTGTGTGTGTGAGAGAGAGAGAGAGAGAGAGAGAGAGAGAGACAGAGAGACAGAGAGAGAGAGAGAGAATAAAGGCTGGAATCACTAGCAGGGGAAATGAATGACAAATTGAAATCCATTTCTTTGTCAGCAGATTTCGGAGAAAGTCACAGCAGACATTGCTGAAGATATGAAGATCCAAATATGCGAACAGATGACTTCAGGCTGACTGTGCAGATTGGGAGTGAGACAGATGTTTCTAACACACCTCGGCTTGTGGTATCAGTTACATTCTATTTCATTCTGGTCCTGAAGAGCAGCTTAGTTGTGTTACTTTCAAGAAAATTCCTCCAGCGGTACATCCCAATGATGAATGGCTTCGGACATAGAGGCAACATTGGATGCGCAAGCTCTGGGGGCGAAAGCACTGACTTCAGAAGACTAAACGGCATTCCTGCAGAGAAGTCCAAGGAAGGCGGGCAGGAAACCTGGAGAGAGAGGTTCATTCCCCTCTGTGGCTCATCCCATGTGTCATTTATCAGGGACTACAGCAGCTAAGAAATCGATGCTGAATGTGCATGTGAAACTTCTCATGCGGGTACTTGTAACAAAAACTGCCAGTGGCAGGACCTTGCGTAACTTTGGTTCCAGGTAGGGCAGCTGACTGAACTGTAAGGTCAACAAGAAGCTGAGGCTATCTGCTCCCATCCAGATTTAAAGTCTCGGAACGGCTGGGAAGCAGTCCTCCTCTCTCCTATCGAGGGTCCTCATGCTTGAAATCAACTCAACAGGAGTGGGGGAGGGGTGCTTTGCAGGTCTTTGCAATGAGGTGCAGACTTTGTTGAGATTTGTTCTGGGCCATCTTTTACTACTCGATGTTGCTTCCTTCCCTCGCATTTTAAAAGTGTCCATCCCAAGACCACCCTCTGAAAAAAAAGTCTTGCATGAGGATCTCCATTTCAGTCTGCCTCCTCCGGAGCAATGGAGGCTGGAATGGTCCAAGAAAGCAAATGCTGACTTGCCAGCAGGAGGCAGGCTTGCAGCTACATCGTGAGAGCAGAGGGGGGACATGATCGGCGCGCAGGGGGTCCGCAGGGGCTTCTCTGGCTCTCCCTCGTCATCAATGGGCAAGCGCAGCAACCATTCTTCAAAGAACATGGCAGTTGGTAGCGCAGAGGCTTCGGGCATGAAGGTCCTGAGCATCACTCAGTTGAAGCATCTAATGAGCCATGAGGCTAGCTGAAAATGAAAGCGCAGAGAAGGCTCAGCGGATGGTAGATTTCAACTGTGGGCACAACTGCAGCCGCCGGGACCGTTTATCTCAGTATTCTTCGTTTCTGTTTCTTTCAGGAAAAGAATCCATCAGACTGGCATGAGTATGAAGCTGCCAATCGGGGTAGTAGAAATGGTGGATCTAATGGAAGCTGTGATGAGTGGCTCCCCAGATAGTAAAAGTGTTGCCGTCTGACAGTTCTCGGCAATCAGCCCTAGGCTGGAAAGATCTGCTTGTAGAAGACCACGCCTCCTTCCCAAGGGACAGCTTACATGCAAAGGCCCAGACCCCTTGCATTACCTTCCTATTGCCATCACATCGATCCCAATTTACAGCGACCCTACACACAGGTTCTGAGGCTGTAAATCTTTATGGGAGCAGACGGCCTCCTCTTTCTCCCTCAGAGTGGCTAGTGGGTTTGAACCACTGATCTTGCAGTTAGCAACCCAACACTTAACCCGACAGCACCACCAGGGCTCCTTTGCCTTACCTTTGGGACCTTCGCAGCCTCAAAGGTCTTCAAAGGATTGCCAGCCTTTGTGGCGACCACATCCCTGCTTCAGCTTTCCATCCGCCAACACCGACTGCTGTCTGTCTTTCCTTTCTACATTGCTGATCCCAAGATCACATTCTAATAAAAGTCCCTGGAAATCCATTTTTATCCCCGAGTGTCTGTCCCGAGGAACTCATCCTCAAGCAGGAACATTACTGGGACACTTGGAGAAATGGGGATATGGCTGTGCATCCATTAAGAGAACGGTCCCAGTGTTATGTTTTCAGATTTTATTGTACTTGTCTAGGAGCCCTGGCGGCTTAGTGGTTACACATTGGGCTGCTAACCATAAGGTCACCAATTCAAAAGCTCTCTGCAGGATAACAAGGAGGCTTGCTACGCTCATAAAAAGTGACGGTCTCAGAAAACCACAGGTGCAGTTTCAGCTTAGCCTATAGAGTTACTATGAGTCGGAGTCAGTGCACTGGCAGTGAGTTGTTGTGTGAGTTGTTTTGTGTGTGTGTGAGGTAGTTAGTTTATTGTGCCAACCTGGCCGATAAACATGTGAGGTTAATTGAAGGGCGGAGGGATAGATGGCTCAATGAGCCTCGCCTTTCTAGTTCTCAGGTCTCTTGCTTTGTGATGGTCGGACCAGGGTGCAGCTGCTTTAGCCAATTCCCTGCTTCAGCTGGCCAGGCTCACTTCCTGCAAGACATCCTTGAGGAGAAGCTGCATGGACCTACCCCAATGCAGCCCTGGGTGCTGGAGCAGCCGTGTGGAGACCCCTGCCAGCACTGAGATGCTTACACGTTCACTGATTCAGCTCTCCTCCTGCAGTCAGTGTCATAGTGTGTGTTTTGTGAGATGGAGGAGGACTTTGTGGATTGATGTCAGACATATGGGATAATGTTGGACCTGTGGGCTTGGGAAGCACTGAGTTGGGAATGTTTTCTTGATGTGTACTTACCCTTTATATTAAACTCTCTCTTATACATGAGTTTGTGTGGATTTGTTTCTCTAAAGAACCCAGACTAATGCAGTGTGTGTGTTCACATAGGAGCCCGAGGGGCATAATGGTTTAAAAGTTGGGTTACAACCACAAGGTTTAACTTCCGTCCACTCCAAGGGGAAATGATGGGACTTTTGGCTCCCATAAAGGCATACAACAACCTTGGTGACCCTACATGGTTACCCCTCGGGAGCCCAAAGAGGCCATTCTACTCTGTTCTATGTGGCTGATATGAATCAAAATCAACTTGACGGCAGAGAGTTTGGTTTTGGGGGATGCAGTGTGTTTATTTAAGATCATGTTCTTGTTCTTAGAAAACACACATGCAAACAGATAGAAAGAGGAATCATTTTTGCAACTTGATTTAGAATGGTTCTGAAAATAGAGGTGGAAGGATAATGAGACAAGAGACTAACAGATGGTGAGGATGTGCATAATCAAAGAAATAGGACAAAATGGTGAATCTGGTTAGAAAAATATAAGTAGGTTATTTGTATTCCTCTTGCAACTTTTCTGTAAGTTTGAATCTCTATCAAATACAAACTTACAAAAAGTCCAGAGTACCCGAGAATGATGAGGGTAATGAATGTACAAATGTGCTTTATACAATTGATGTATGTATGGATTATGATAAGAGTTGTATGAGCCCCTAATAAAATGATTTTTTTAAGTCCGGAGTGTATCCCATGCCCAGATGTATGATTCCATTGCCAGGGCATGGATACCAGGCTTCCTAAGTACTTTCAATCCAGAGGGATGCATGTCACGAGGGGACAAACATCAAGTGCCCTGAGAAAATATACAGAGGGCCTCCGCTTGTTCCCGGGGCCCAGAAAGGAATCCACGGGAAGGTGACAGTGAAGCTGGCATTGGGAAAGGCAGTTGTTAATGGGCGCTGGCAGAGGGACGGCAAAGAGGAGTGGTTCAAGCAGGAAGCACAGTGCACCCCGAGGGTGCACCAGCAGGTTAAGCCGCAGAATGAATGGGCGTTTCGGTGTGACTGGGTGAGTGGTAGAGGGAGCCTCGCCTGACATGAGTCCGCAGTGGTGGATCGGACACTTGGAGATGTATCCAGTGGCCGTGGAAGTCCCCTGGATGATTTTAAGCAGTGAGTAACTTGATCAGGTTTCTATTTTTAAATCTTGCAAGATGCCTCATATCCTAATCCTCCAGCAGATGACTACCAGATGGAGTCTGAATTGGAGGAAGGCATGCTAGGAGCAGGAAGACTATGCAGGGCTCGCTGGGGACAGCACTTGTTGCTAGGTGCCGCAGTCAATTCCGACTCATCGCGACCCTGTGGAGAACCAAACCAAACACTGCCCATCCGGCAACACCTCCCAACCGGTGTTGTGTTTGAGCCCATTGTGGAGGCTGCTGGATCCGTCCACGTCCACGGCCTTCCTCTCTTTCCTCTCTCTACCAAGTCCCAGGTCCTTTGTCAGCGACTGATCTGGCTTGATTGCATGTGAACGTGATTTAGTAGAGTGCATTCATGCAAATGAGGGAGAGATGTAGGGAGAAGTCAGAAGCATTTAGAGGCCAGGAGCCCTGCTGTCTGCAATTGATACCCTGTGGGAGATAAGGCGATAGGTGTGGGTAAGGATGACTTCCAAAATTTTGGCTTGGAAACTACATGAGAACAGGGCCTTGTTGGTTAACCAGTGCTCTGTCTTAACCCGTGTGCAGTGAAGTTGTGTTGAATCAATGAATAAGTAAACTTGAAGGAAATGGTAATGAGCTTGATTGGGGATATGAGGAATTTTGAATGAGGCTTCGTTTGAAAGTACACTCTAGGGATTGCCTACCCCTTTGCTCAGTACTGACGAGTGGGCAGTGAAGAGCTGAGCTCTAGGGGCTTCTTTTGAGACCCTGTTCTCCCCACTAGGCAAAGGTTTGAAGTTCCCATGAGAACTTGCGTAGTCACGACTTTATCACTTTGGACCTAATCGGTTAGAGAATCAGTAATAGTAGCTCACAGTCGACCTGACCTCCCTGAAAAGCGTCCTGATTTTGTAGCCATCCCAATTCCCAATGTCTTGATCCTCTTTACACTACAAGGCTCCCTTTGGGGTTTTCTTTCCTTTTTTATGTTTTTCCACAGTTTGAACTTGAGTTTGACTTGTCATATGCATTCCACCGTTAGGCATTTTGATAAAAGTTGGCTCCAAGATCATGACAACTTTAAACAGATGAGAGGTGTTCATGGTTGATTGCCCAAAAAAATAGCACAGGGGGAAATGCAAGGATGTTTACTGCCCCCCAGTGGCAGGACTCTGAGACAAACATGGCACCAAGTCCTTGACCTTCATGGGGTGGATCAGTCAAGGGCTAAGCTTTCACAGCAAAACCCCCAATACCACCCACTCCAACCCAGAATGCTAGGCTAACTTCCCACAGGAACTTACATTACACTTTCCTAATTTTGAAACTAATAACTTCCATTGTCCTTTGATCCTGAAGATAGATGGTTTCCAAAAGCAACCAATTGACGTGGAGAGTGTACTTACTATGGGGAGAGCCAGCCTCCTGAAAGGCTTCCTCTGCATGAAACATCCAATCCTCCCCCTGTTCTTCACCAGGAGCTCTGCAGATGCACTCTAAGGGGGAATCTCCCTCACGGCTTGACCTTTCATCCGAAATGGAGGCTTTCAAAGGAGCCCTGGTGGCGCCTGAGTGAAGGCCTGCAGTCTGAACCCCCCTGCCACTTTGTGGCAGAGTCCGCCCCTGTGAAGGCTTAAGAGACCTGAGCTTCTAGATCTGCTGACTACTTAGAACTGGGTCTATGACCCATGGGGAAAAAAAGGGCGGGGGATTAGGGGGTGGGGTTGAGCAAAGCCTAACTCACTGGTTTTAAATAAGGACCTTTGCCAGTTCACTGATCCTTTAGAAAAATACTAAAATTGTCATCACAACATTTAAAATAAAAGAAAAATAATTGGCCCAGGCAAATCCTGTTAGGCTCAATAAAGTATACATTGGGGCCCTGACAGCACATTCCAGTTCTCACAAAGCTCATAAAGGTGCTAATTCCTACTTTTAAAATGCACCCATAGTGTTCTCTGGGTGTGAGTGATTTGGCTTGTTAACCAGGGTGTGACCTTTCTGGGCTGTAAATCAAAAGCCCACCCACCTGTCCATCATAATAACTGATGGTGATGTCATTCCTTGACACTGAGAACCTTGACTCCGTCCTCTCTCAGGCAGTCCATCGTCCCCTGTAGCGGTGCAGATGGAGGACTCTGGAGACCACACATCTTTGCTCATGCCACTGGCTGGTGGAAGCAGTGGGTTCCCGAGGCTGGCCCTGACAAGCCTGGACTTCTAGAGAATGCCATACATGCTCTGTTTACTTAAGCTGGAAGTGTGTGAAGGCTAAGGCACACTGCAGGGTTTCAATAATGGGCCAAAATACTGTGTTCGGTTAAGGCATGTGAGGGCCCTAAACACTGATCATCTCTGTTGTCCCTCATTGGCTTCCTCACATGCAAATGGGGTATGGTGTGTGTGTGTTGAATAGGGCTTGAATGTTAAGATAATGAGTTCAATTTGGGATATATATATATATATATATATATATATATATATATAATCAATTATATATGTGTGTAGATATTGAACCCATATACCGCAACACCAAACCCATTCCCTTTGAGTCAATTCCAACTCATAGCAACCCTATGACAGAGTAGACATGCTCCAGAGGCTTTCCAAAAATGTCTCCATGGAAACAGCACCCTCATCTTTCTCCTTTGGAGAAACATGGGTTTGAGCCATGGCCCTAAAGGTTGAAAGTTCATTGTTTAACCTCCTAGACAACTAGGTCTCGTGTGTGTGTGTGTGATTTATGTTGTAGTTTTTTAATAACTACTATTATAATATCAAAAAATGGATTGGCAGGGTGGCTGCAACAATGGGTTCAAATATAAGAACTGGACCAATAGGTAAACATCATGATAAACAGACTGTCTTATTCATCGCTTCATTTCTAGGACCTAGAGTCCAGATGTTCAATGCGTGTGTGTTGCTTTAATGAATGTATACTGAGCAAGTAATCAGAGAACCTTGATATTATGAAGAAGAATGCGGCATGAGGATTGGAGTAAGGTTTAGTAACAGTCTTCGAAACACAGATGAAGCCACCTTGCCTGCTGAAAGGGAGGACTTGAAGGATTCATTAATGAAGAGCAAGGATTTCAGCCTTCAGGATGGATTACAACTCTGTGTAAAGAAACTGAAAATCCTCCTATTGGACTTCTAGGTAGCATTAGGATAAATGGATAAAAATTTGAAGTTGCCAAAAATTTCATCTTGCTTGGATCCACAATCAGTGCTCCTGGAAGCAGCAGTCCAGAGACCAATAATGCATTGCATGGGGTAAATTTGCTGCACAAGACCTCTTTAGAGTGCTGAAGAGCAAGACTGTTAGCTAATTTGAGGACTAAGGTGCACCTGGCAGAAGTAATGATATCTTAAACTGCCTCCAATGCTTGTGAGCGTTGGACATTGAATAAGCAAGACAGATGAAGAATTGATGCATTTGAATTATGGGACTTCCAAAAAATATCCAAAGTACCGTGGGCTGCCAAAGACAAGCAAGTCTATCTTAGAAGCACTGTTGCCAGTGTGCCCGTCAGAGGGGAGACTTCAGAATAGAAACAAAGGGAAGAGACCTCATCTCACATACCTTAGACATGTTGTCAGAGGAAACCAATCTCTAGACCAAGGCATCGTGCTTGGTAGACTAGAGGGGCATTGAGCAAAAGGAAGGCCCTTCATGAGATGAATTGGCCCACCGGCTGCATCGATGGGCTCACACAAAAGAAAATTTACGAAGCTGGCGCAGCACCGGGTGATGTTTCATTCTGTTATACACAGGGTCTCTATGAAGCAGAACTCGACAGTAACTAACAACGATATTTAAGACATTGGCTTCTGAGAGCAAAATGTTTATTTGAAAACTACAAGAACTCAAAGATGTTTCCCTTAAACCTAAGTTCCCCACCTGTGGGGCAGGTTATAACGAAAAGGTTTTTCTAAGGGTGGGGAGCGATTAGACACATTCATGTTATTGGGATATCTCAGTGTATAGGGGTTGGGGGCGTGGTGAGGGCAGACACAGTGAACATACATCCTTTGTTCAAAAAGGGCAGCATAAGGGTGCTTGGCAGTCTCTCAGGGCTTACGTCCTACTAAGGTCATCTATAGGATGCGCTTTGCCAGAAGCAAGAGGAGACTCTGGATGGCCCTTGTTTAGGCTGGTGCTGATTGGTGGGTGGTCCCAGAAGGAATTCTAGTTCCCTGCTGTTGGTGAGTTGGAATTTCTTGTCACTAAATGGAAGTCTTTTCAGCTGTGATAAACATTAGGCAGCAATTCTCAATGTTACGGGGACTGAAAGAGCCCTAGTGGCGGTGGCCGGTATTACTGGAAATCCCCAGGAGCAGTTCTCTCCTATCCTGTTGGAATTGACTCCGTAGCAGTGGGTGGGCTTTGATGGTAGACTATATCAGTTATTTTTGTAGCTGCTGTTCCGAAGGATATCCTTCCTAAAAATTCCAAATTTGTAATGCCTTTTGTGCTACCTTCTTGGAAAAAAACACACACCGTTTTTAGACTTCTGGTATAATTAGAAGGATAATAATTGAGACTCGTCTCTAAGGAGAAAGCGTTCTTCTCATTAAAGGCCATGGACGGTTACTAATGCCCCTTTAGTGACACCCAGCTCCAAGCAAGGGGAAAGCTGCTGAGCAGAATCTCCCATTCCTGCGGTGACTGCGATGTCCGCTCCCAGTCACCGCTGGCGACTGTAGAGGCGCCCTGACTCAGGGCATCCGTGCACGCTGGAACGAAACCTTGTCCGAGCTGCCGCCCACCGCATGATCGGTTGTAGAGTACATCGTTGCAAGCTGTGTATTCGTTGGTTTTCAGAAGTAGATTGTCAGGCCTTTCCCACTAGTCTGTCTTAGTCTGGCAGCTCGACTGAAACCTGTTCTGCAACGTAGCCACCGCAGGCCTCCAATGACCATGGGGAGGTGGCGATGTATGAGGTGCACCAGTAGAGAATGAAAGCTCGTTCTCCTGGGCGGCAGGTGAGAATTCCACCTCTGGACCACCACTGCCCAAAAGGAGACACACGGTTTCTCTACTTGGATTCAACAGGGCCCTTGTGTATCCCAGGCAAAGGTGGTACCTGCTACACTATGGAAACCAGCTGTCCTCAATTAGGGGGCTTTTCCCTCTCAGAAACGCCTTCTGTCCTATCAGAAGACATTGTGAGCTTCCTGTAGTCATAAATGACTCCCTTCCCTTATTCTGCTTTGATCTTTTTATTGCAATCGCTGTATCATTTTGGTACTGAACTGTGATTACCATCTTTATGATCGTCTCTGCTGCCCAAGAAGTGAGTAAGCAAACCCTAGGCGCCCGAGGATCCGCTTAGGCTCATCTGTATCCGCAAACAAACAGAGCAGCAGCACAGCAGGAGTGCTGGGCAGGTTGTTAGAACACTCTGTCAATGGTTGGTCTCCACTTGGTGGTACAAGGGCACTAACATCCATGTCAACTGTCTTCTTCCAAGGAGACTTTCTAGAACATGCGTTACCCATATCATGTTTGCCTTTTCTGTCATATGGTGAAGCTTTACGCGCAGAATCCAAGTAAATTTTAAAGAAGAATAAAGTCCTTATGCAATACAATACTAAAGCTAAATAATATTCTTTTGAACCCACACTTTTTTAAAGAGGAATAAGAATGACAAAGCCACCAAAGACCATGCTCATTTATGTAAGGGTCTGGTTTCCTGAATTTGTATGTCAAGCTCATTTCAACTAATGCGGCAGGTTTCAGGCCAGGTTCAGTTCAAAAAAAGTTTTGTTAGCAATGGTCAACTTTCTGCCGATAGGTTGTTTGGAATTATTGTCTTTTTTTCTAAAGGATGGAGACACATTCTGTGGGTGAATATAGGAAACATGACTCATCCAGGAAAGAGATAGTATAGAGCAGTTAGGATTAGCAAAATCCAAACCAAACTCACTGCCATCAAGTCAATGCCAAGACCTGGTGACACTACAGGACAGGGCAGAACTGCCTCGGCGAGGTTCTCAACCTGTCACTCTTTGTGGGAGGAGAAAGCCTCATCTTTTCTCTTGTGCAGCAAGGGGTGGCTTCAAACTGTTGACTTCAGCAATATCACCACGATGTGCAGCTCCCGATGCCACCAGGGCGCCCTTCCTGGCTCCGTTCTGGTCCGCTGGATGCATACACCACATTTGTGCATGGACACGTGGTTGCTTCTACTTTGGGGGCCGTGGTGAATAATGGTTGGATCTGCATCTGCTGACCACTGAGTCCACAGTTCAAAACCAGTCACTCGGTATGTGAGAAAGGCGGGGCCTTTTATCCCCATAAAGAGTGACAATCTCAGAAACCCACAGGGGCAGTTCCACCTGTCTTATAGGGTCACTGTGAATGGGAATCGACTCAATGACAGGAGTGTGTGCTGGGCCTGCCTGGATCATTCCCTACGGACAGCTGATCAGCAACTGGAACTGTTTCTAAGTTTAGCTCTACTTTTCTCATCACGCAATCTATTCCCAAGTCCCAGGGCTCCGGGCCTGGGCATCTTTGAGGTCAGTACCGTACCACAGGTCTGTCAGGAAATGTCAAACAGGGAGATTTCTGCCAGGCCTGTCTACACGTGGTTTAATTGTTTTAAAAACTGAGTTGCTTTCAGTGAAAATAGATTCTGAAATTGGATTTATATTATGAAATACCTGTATTACTGTGGATGTGTGTGAAGTCAGCGGGTGCTGGACATCCTTAGCTGTTATTCATTCTTCCTGTGATACATATCTAAGAAATTCAGTAACTTGTAAAAGGTCCTCCATTAATCGAAGATCTTTAAGTAGACATGAAAGGGCGTGGAGGGAAACACAGCTTAAACTCATGGATTCACTGACCATTCCACTCAGTTAGAAATTGTTTTCTAAAAAATGGTGATTTATTTTGTTTTAACATACAATGGTAAGTATATGGGGGAATCATCAAATTCGCAGTTTTAAAAATTTCTGGCTTACTTTACATATTACAATACGAATGTCAGCTCATTCGGTCTTGCGTCTCACTTTAGCAAAGGGATCCTCTCGTTGCCTGCTAGCAGTTTGCCCAAGAGTGTGGACCTTGTAAAGATAAAGTATTTTTTTTCCAAATGTGTATATAAATTTAGAAACAAAACCACTGCCCGCTCCACGGGACAGACACTAGAATGTTTAAAAAGCCCCAGGGAGGCAAAGCACAACCCTGCGTACAAGACTCACAATGCAGCTTAGCAATATTTCATCCACGACTCTGCATTTTAGATTTTTTTAATCTGAAGAGAAAAACGAAACAAAAACAGTAGCCAAAGAACTGAACAACCAAAGAAAATTATATAAAATATTTCCACCACTATTTAAAAGCCAAATTTAATCAAGCAATAGTGAAAAACAAAACAAAAAACCAAAAAAAACCCCAATACAATAATACAACCTTCTGTTTAAAATAACAGCACTGTTCCCCCTCATTTCCACTGAATTTTACATATGAACAGACTATATATACTGTTTTTCTGCTTTTGTTTTTTTCCAGAGAAATGTCCATTTGGTCTGCCACACCGTCCAGGCTCGCGCTGTCTTCTTCTCTTCCACGGACGAGCAAGTCCATGCCGCCTCCGCAATGCCAACATTCAGGGTTAGGCACAAAGTCTCAAGTATAATACAATTCTCCCTTTTCCTTTACACAGTGCAGAGTATATGGGCTTAGGCTAAGCAGATTCTCCGTTACTCTAGCTCACTGTCTTTTTCTGCATTCACGGTGGTGTTCAGCAGGGTGCAGTAGTTCGGCTTGTCCGACGGTACGAAGCCTGGCAGACACAAACACTTGTAGGAACCTTCCGTGTTGACGCACTTAGCATTCTTGCAGAGGGACATGCGGGTGTTCAACTCATCACATTCATTCACATCTGCAATAAAGTCAGGCCGAGAGGGTCAAGGGCAGTAGCATCCCCACACCCTTAGAGGAAATGGGAGCCATAGCTTACCTGAGGCACCAGACATCTGGCTTCAAGACTGAGGGTTCTTCCCTGCCCACCCCGCACCACCCCACTCTCCAATCAGATTCCAGATAAATAAGACATTTTAGATCTTACCAGCATTCATTATTAGGAAGATTCTAGACTTCTCTTCCCTGTTATTTACCATTAACATCAGTGATATTTTGTCGTGGCGCCTTGAGAGATGGGAAGCAGTATATCATTTCTAAGTGCCTCTCAATCAACCACATTAAAAAAAAAGCAGGAGGCTTTGTCAAGATCAGTACAATCCAGACACAAGTAAGCAGAGAGCCCTTCAGCAGCCTCTCTAGAAGCGCTCACACGCGTTAAGTTTCTTTACACAGGAGAACCGTGGCACCTTTCCTGACTTGAAATACCGATGAGGATTTAGGTCGCCACTTTTCCAGGTCTGCCATAGATTAAAACAAACATGGCAGTGGATAAAGAAACTGTTAAAGAGAACAGAACACACACATACACACACACACTTTAAACGGAAATTCAAGCCAAAAGGCTTTGAGCAGAGAGATAAACAGGTGCTGGAGGACAAAGTTGAGTCACACCAAGAAGGCTCTCTTAAACAAACAAACAAACAAACAAACAAACAAACAAACAAACAAACAAGGGAAGGTACCAAGAAAGGTCTTTGTAGTAAGAATTGTACCCCCTATGAATGCCATGCCAAGGAGTCAGGGCAATTATTACTGGTGCATCATCCAAAGCGAAGTTTAAAACTGTCTAAATGATTGCTTGGCACGGTCAGTATTTCCTAGTCTGTGAATAAACGCGATACTAGGCTCAACGCAAATGGGTCCAGTGGTTGAGAGAGCGTTGGCACTGGGGACCGCAGGATGAGAAGACGTCTCCATGACACCCTTACCGACGCAGGTCATCTTGGCCATGTCCAAGTGGTAGCCATCGAAGCAGTCGCAGGTGTAGCCTTCCTGCACCCTCACGCAGCGGCCGTTCTCACAGCCGTTGAGGATGCCGCACTCCTCCGCCTGCAGCTCCTCGAAGCTGTTCAGGAAACCTGGGAGGGACGGACGAGAGGCCACTTACAAGGTGTCAGCCCCCTTTCTGCAAATGACTGAGTCCTCACGGCTGTGTCTCCTCATGAAGACGCATTTCCGCGACCCTGACGCCAGCGCTACAATGTTGCATGTGCACTCATGCCGTACCTACTGATGACATCTGTGTATGTTCACGACTTGGCAGAGGACGTTGCCATTGCCACTGTGACCTGCTGTGAGTGGACCTCGTCTCATGGTGATGTCATGTTCAGTGAGATTGGGGAACACAGTTTTCATTGGCTTTTTTTTCCCACAAGTACCCCACAAGGTGTTTCTTCTTAATCTGCATCGGGAAGCTCCACGGAAACCTGGTCAGCAGCCATTTTCCAAACGCAAGGGCACAAGGCCGTAGAAGGGAGCCCGATCACTGGATTAAGCGAGCGAAGCACAGCCTCCTGGTGCGGCCCGACCACAGGCCCGTTTTTATGGAAACGAAGGTCTTGGGGTGTTGTGGGTGACGCAATGGACTGCTAACCACAGGTCAGCGGTTTGAAACCACCAGCTGCTCCGCAGGGGGAAGAGGAGGCTTACTACTCCTGTAAAGAGGGAACGGCTCACAAACCACAGGGGCAGATCCACTCTGTCCTATAGGGTCGCCGCGAGTCAGATGGAATCGATGACAGTGGAGTTGTGAGGGTTTTTTTTGTTTGTTTGCTTTGTTTTTGGTGGGATGTGTTTTAGTGATGCGGGGCGGGGGTGTCTAGAGTTCCTGTGATATAAAAAAGACTTTACCCAGGCACCAAAGGGCTGAAGGCTATTTCTATAGAGAAGCATCGTTAGTAAAAAGTGAAGGTGAGCCACACACATTACTGACGTTGTCTCCCCACCTCAGCCTCACCGTATTCTTCCACCGACATCAAGTCCACTTCAAATCATAGCAACTTATACAGGGTTGCAGAGCCTGTCCTTTCTGCTGGGAGCAGAGAGTCTCATGATTCTCCGGAGGAGCAGCTGGTAGGTTTGAACCATCGACCCTGAGGTGATGAGCGCTGTGCCTAATCCACAGGACAACCAGGGCTCCTTGTCATCTTAAGACAACAACAACAACTTACTGCCGCCAAGTCGATGCTGACTCGTAGAGACCGTGTAGGACAGGGTAGCAGCGCCCCTGTGGGTTTCTAAGACGCTAACTCTGTACAGGAATAGAAAGCCGAATCTTTCTCCCACGGAACAGCTGGTGCTTTTGAATACTGGACCCCGTGGTTAGCAGGCCAACGCCCAACATGCGACTGCATTAGAACAGAAGAAACTGAGCCGGCTGCCATACAGTTGATTCTGACCAGGGATATCGTACAGGACTAGGGAGAACTGGCCCTGTGGGTACTCAAGGCTATACACCTTTACAGGGCAGACGGCCTCTTCTTGCCTCCTTCTCACAACACTGGGAAAGCCAGAACTCACGAACATCTGGCCTTTGAAGTAATTTTCTCATGAAACTGAAGGAGGCAGCAAAGTATCATTGTTTATGTGGGGCCTTATGTTCCAGTTCAGTAATTAAAAATTGTGTAAGGCACTGATATACGGGGTGGGGAGGGAGGGGGATATTATAAATCAAGAATATGTTAGCAGGTCTCCAAAGCCAATTGAGGAAATGTTTTTTACAAAAATAAAATAGTAATTTATGAAAATGAATTCAAATACCAGGTATCACAACAAGCATGATTTTGTCATTAAAGCTAATAAAATTAATTTCTTTTTTGTTCTTATGAAAATTAAAACATGAAATTAAACTTTGAAATTCCCACCTCCATGTCAAGTAGATTCCTTTAAATCTGTGGTTCTCAACCTTCCAAATGCTACCCTTTAATACAGTTCCTTATGTCGTGGTGACCCCCCCCCCCAACTGTAAAATTATTTTCGTTGCTACTTCATAACTGCAACTTTGCTACTGTGATGGATTGGGCAACCCCTGTGAAAGGGTCATTTGACACACGCCCAAAAGGGTCGTGACCTACAGGTTGAGAACCACTCCTTTAAACACTTTTTTTTCAGGGATCTAGGATGGTGGTCAGGCAACTGCAGCCTCTGCTCGATGTCAAACCTCCTGCCCACGTTTTGAAAACAGTTTGAGTGGGACAGTCATAGACTTGTTCTCTGCCACGTAGGCCAAGATAAAGAGTTGTGACAAAGGCTAAATGTACGAGTAACCCCCCTAAGCCCCCCAGCACGGAGCTGATTCCGACTCAAATGGATCCTATAGGTCAGGGCAGAAAAAGCACCATGGTTCCCAAGACTGCACATCTGTTGAGATCCCACAGCTGTGTCTCTGGAACTGCCCACCTGGTGTCCTCTGTCCACTGCTGCCCATTGTACCACTAGAGATTCTCATAGGCACTTATGGCCTAACCATTTTACTATCTTGTCTTTTAGAGGGAGTGGGGGAAAAACTCAATTTGTTTAATTCCTGCTTCAGAAATAGTATCTAAAGGTAACACCAGCCATCAATTTAGCTCCCATTAAAAAACCCACACCAGTAAGGTCAAGAGAAAAGCCAATGGCTGGTGAGGGCGAGAAGAAGCTGAGGGAAC